>NC_057863.1:631364915-631698977 GCF_019393635.1 Dromiciops gliroides
TAATCAATCATCATAACTATTTCCCTCCATCCTATTTCCTTCCCATGATATTTACTCTGTTTTCTATCTTCTTTTTACCTATTCCTCCTCAAAAGTGTTTTACTTCTGACTGTCCCCTCCCCTGCTCTGCACTCCCTTTTTTTACCCTTCCTTCCTTATCCTCTTCCCCTCCTACTTTCCTGTAGGGTTACATAGATTACTCCTCCCAGTTGGGTGTTAGTATTATTCCCTCCTTGAGCCCACTCTAATGAGATTAAGGTCTTTGAGCTAATTCTGTGTTCTAATTTTTTCTTCCTCCCTCCCACCTCAACCCTTCCTATGAGATCAAGCAATTCAATGTCATACTTTTGCAGTAATGCAGAACACCTTCACCTTCTTTAAAAGTGTTTTGCTTTTTACTGATCTCTCCCCCAGTCTGCCCTTCCCTCCTTCCTCTCTTCTTCCACCTTTTATCTCCCTCCCCTTCCTCAGGGCAAAAATATATTACTATACCTACTTGAGTATGTATGTTAGTCCCTCTTTGGGCTAATTCTGATGATATTAAGGTTCACTTACCCCCCAACTCCTTCCCCCTCTTCCCCTCAGCTCCATAAGCTTTTTTCTTGTTTCCTTCATGTGAACTACCTCTCCCAAGTCCATCTCTCCCCTTCCCCCTCCGCCAGACTATTACTCCTATACCTCAACCCTATTTTAAAGATGTCATCATGGGTTGGTTAGGTGCCACAGTGGACAAAGCCCCAGCCCTGGACCCAGGAGGCCCCAAGCCCAAATTAGGCCCCAGACATGACACCCCACCCTGTCTGAAACACAAAGAACAAAACATAAATGCTTTACAGATATCATCCCTTCATATTTAGTTCAGACCTGTGACCTCTGTGTATTCCTTACTGAGAAAGTTCTTATGAGTTGGAAGTATTATCTTCCCATGTAGGAATGTAAACAGTTTGATCTTTTAATATCCCTCATGGAGTCTTTTTCCTGTTTACCTTTTTATGTTTCTCCAGGGTCTTGTATTTGAAAGTCATATTTTCTATTCAGTTCAGGTCTTTTCATCACAAATGCCTTAAAGTCCTCTTTTTCATTGAAGTCCCACTTTTTCCTCTGAAAGAGTATAAACAGTTTTGCTGAGTACATGATTCTGGGCTGGAGTCCCAGTTCCTTTGCCTTCTGGAATATCATATTCCATGCCCTCTGATCCTTTAATATAGATGCTGCTAGATCTTGTTTTAGCCCTATCGGGGCTCCACAGTATTTGAATTCCTATTTTTCTAGCTGCTTGCAATTTTTTCTCCTTGACATGGGAGCTCTGGAATTTGGCTATAATATTCCTAGGAGTTTTCCTTTTGGGATTTCTTTTAGAAAGTGATTGGTGGTTCTTTTAATTTCTATTTTGCCTTCTGCTTCCAGAATATCAGGACAATTTTCCCTTTGCCTGATAATCTCTTGGAGAATGGTTTCTAAGTTCTTATTTTGGTCCTGGTTTTCAGGTAGTCCAATGATTTTCAAATTATCTCTCCTAGATTTATTTTCCAGGTCAGCTGTTTTTCCAATGAGATATTTCATATTGTCCTCTATTTTTTTTTTTATTCAGTTGGATTTGCTTTACTGTGTCTTGATTTATCATAAGGTCACTAGCTTCCATTTGTTCAATCCTAATTCTTAGTCAATTATTTTCTTGAGAGAGCTTTTCTTTTTCCTTTCCCATTTGTCTTTTCAAACTGTTGACTTTTTTCTCATGACTTTCCTTCATTGCTCACATTTCTCTTTCTATTCTTTCCTCCATCTCTCTAAATCTTCCTTCTATCTCTCCTACTTTCTCTTCAAAGTCCCTTTTGAGTGCTTCCATGGCCTGAGACCAATTCATATTTTTCTTGGAAGCTTTGAACGTTGGAGCTTTGACCCTGTTATTATCTTCTGAGGATATATTGTAGTCTACCATTCCCCCAAAGAAGTTTTCAATAGTCTGTTTCTTTTTCTGCCTACTCATCCTGGCTGTCTATTTCTTGGCCTTTAACTCCTTTTTAAAGTGTAGCACTGCTTCCAGGACATACTGTTCGAGCTACAGCATGGCCCAGAGGGTGACTGGACTTCTTCTCAGCCTGCCTGGCCTGTGAGTAACCATGGCTGCTTTCTCTTTGACCCAGAAACAGAAGTCTGATTGAACTCTGATTCTCTATGGTTGGAAGCTTGGCATGCCTGTGCCCTTCCCCCACTGGGCCACCCCCCACTCGATTCAGCCCACTGGTTCAGACCCAGGGTGCTTTTCCCCAACTCCAGCAGAGACTGCCTCCACTTCACCCCAGCTTACCACCAAACCCCCTCACCAGTACGTGATTGGAGCCTCGGAAGCTTCTGGTGCTGAAGACTCTGATGGGCACTAGAAGCAGTGTCCCTGGCTGGGTCCGGACTGCATGCTGAGCTGTTCAGCCTGATTAGTAGGTGCTCAGAATTGCCTTCTTTTGCTGAGAAATAGTCTCATTCTTTTCTTATGTGCATTAGGCTGCTCCGGGTTTTTTGTTTATTTGTTTGTTTGTTTTTTACCGCCCCGTCTCAATTTTGTCCTTGTATCCTCAATGGTCAGTAACACTGATTTTTAATAATTTCATAAAGAAGTTTAATGGATATAATCGAATTACCATAGCAAATACCCAAATGAAACTTACAACAACCCTGGTAAGCCAACCCTTAATCTCTTTGTCATGTGGAAAAATATGGCAGTCAAGGGCAACACCTTTAGAACATTAACTTATTCATAAAATATTACAGAGAATGGTGAAATATCACAAGTAACATTGCCTCATTAAATAGCAAGGAGCTGTGGAAAGAAATTAAGAAAATAAACAATATAAAATAACGTAGCAAAGCCATCTTGAGGACATTTAAGATGAAAACTGGAAGGAATGAACAACAAGTAGGAAAAAATGGAAACTATTTTTTGCTGATAAACTCTTTTCATTATTGAAAACCATTAGATTTTAAGCTCCTTGAGGGCAGGGACTTTTCTTGGACTCTTTTTGTATCCCCAGTGCTTAGCACAGTGCCTGACACATAATAGACATAGTTGTTTATTTATTGATTAATTGATTATAACCCAAATTATTGTACTCAGTCTTATTAGTGCTACTCAAGGAAAATTAAATAACCCTGAAGAAAACAAGGATAAGAAAAGTTACTTGACTAGACCAAGAATATAAAGAGTAAGCCCAACCTGGTCATTACACAATTTGAGAGCATTGGGGGATTGATTCTTATCTGAAGGAGAAAATACCAAAGGTTTTGAAAAGAAAATGGATGACCACAAACCCATATCTTTTCTTTATGTTCTCATCTATATAGTCATTTAAAAAGAATCATCTATACATATGTCAAGGACACCTTTGACGAGCATAAGAGAAGAATGTACATGGCTCAGTGCTGGGAGATAGAGTTAACAAGATGCATGGGGGAGGTAAGTTTCTTAAAGGCTGGAGCATTGGGGCAAACTGAAGAAAATGAAATGAATTAGGATAAATGGGATGTCTAAGTTAAATAGGGCTTCCCAATAGATGGTGAGGTCTTCCAGTTTTTCTTGTTTATAGATGATTCTATGTTGATTGTTTCAAGTCCTGGATCATGAGAAAACCTTCCCCAAGTATCCACACAGGAAAAACTAATTACATAAAGAAAGCCCATGTTCTAGATGATGGTGATTGGCAACCTCAATATTTTACCTATTTGCATAGACATCTTGGACAGATACTGTACATGGACAGGGAGCTAGACCCAGAATTTGGCAGGAGAATCATATAAAAGTGGATTATCTAGAAACCATACAGTTCTTTGTAAAGAACGCCAAGTCTCTCCTAGAAACAAAGACACATCTATTTATTTATTTACTAATTTATTTATTTGTTCACTTATCTATTTGTTTATTTATTCATCTATCTGTCTGTCTATCTATCTATCTATCTATCTATCTATCTATCTATCTATCTATCTATCTATCTATCTATCTATCTATCTGTCTATCTATCATCTACCTACTTTGACTACCAGGAGTCTTCTAGTGCCTTCAGGAAATTTCCAAGTTTCTTTAATGACCCTGTGTGGCAGAGTAGATAGAGCTCTAGACCTGGAGTAAGAAGAGATCCTGCCTCAGACACTCACTAGTTATGTGAACCTGGGCAAGTGACTTGCTCTCTGTCAATCTCAGTTTACTTGTCTACAAAATGGGGATAATAATATCACCTACTTCCCAACATTATCACATGGATAACATTCAATCATATTTGTAAAGAGCTTTCCAGAAAACCTTAAAGTGCTATAGAAATGGTAGCTGTTATTTTTCAACACCAACATTCTGTGAAATGTGGAACACAACAGTCCCTGAAGAACTGAAAATTAATGTCCCATGGAGGTTAATGGAAAGGCTCATTCTAGGTAGGCTACAACGTAAAACTAATTTGGGCCTTTGAAGAATAGCAGTAAAAGGTGTCATCAGAGAAACGAAGATGGGCTAGCCACATGGTAACAGGTAGGCAATGGGATTGCTTCATTGGTATCTTCTTGATGTTGGGAGTAAATGAGGAAGATCTCAAGTCTGTTAGACGGGCTCCCCCAATGATAAACTATTGGGGGGGGGACATGAATATGAGATATCTTATGGGGAGCCACACATAGGCTGCAAACTGAGTTCCTGGAGTGAACAGTCACATTAAGGATATCACAGAATCTGAGGATTGACATGCCCAGGGGGGAGATGTGTATTTGTAGGTCATGAAAAGCAACTATTTTTGAAGAAATGAAATTCACCGAAAGGGTAGTGGAGAAGCATAGGGTGGGTATGAGAAGACTGAGATGTGGCAAATCAAGAATTCGGCAGGACATCATTGGAGAAATTTATGGTGACATGATAATTCAAGGGCTTTAGTGATGGGAAACAAGGGAAGTAGTTTGGTCACTACACAATGGTGAGACTTTCCCTCTCTAGCCACACACTTTATTTGGCCTTCTCTTTTGTGATTATTAAGGAATATTGCATTTTGTAGTTTTTTTTGTTTATTTGTTTTCCAATCGGACTGCAAAACCCCTGAATTAGGGACTGAGTCTCAGTTAAACATTGTATCTCTCCCAGTGCTCTACACTGTGGGCCCAGGATAGTGCTCTGAACTCAGTAGATAGCAAATATGTGTTAGGGAGTACTGCATTAAGCTGTGTTGTGTTGTGTGTGTGTGAGTGTATGTGTAATATTGTAATTCATTGTATTGAGTTGTTACCTAGGATTGGCTAGCCAAAAGAATGTAGTGAGGCAGCTAGGTGGTGCAGTGGATAGAGCACTGGCCCTGGATTCAGGAGGACCTGAGTTCAAATCCAGCCTCAGACACATGACACTTACTAGCTGTGTGACCCTGGGCAAGTCACTTAACCCCAATTGCCTCACCAAAAAACAAAAACAAAACAAAACAAAACAAAAAAGAATGTAGCATACTTCCTGCCCAAGGGGGAATGGGGATGTCAAAGTTTGAGTATGAAGGGTGAGAGGTGGTGATGGCAAGCTCACTTTGTGAGTCACTGTCAATGTTACAGGTTCCTTGTGGACCCTGAGGTAAAAACCCCACACAGAAACAGATGGAGTCAAGTCATGGCTGTGAAGATAAAGGACAAAACCAGTGTAGCTGCCAAATGCCTGACTAGATAGCAAAACATTGAAATCCAAAATAATGTCAGGTGATATGGTTGATGAGGGGAGAAGGGCAGGATAAGGATATGATTGAAATGGAGAGTGGAGGGAGAATCCTGGGCATCCCAAACTCTAGGCAAGCTGGGGTCTGGAAAGTCAGGAATACTAGAGGCTCTCATCAGATTGTACCTGCAAAGTTTACTGAAGCAAGTTAGTTTTTCCATATTTCTTAGGAAAATAATTAGGAGGCAAGATGGTAAAGCAGATAGAGTTCTGGGTGGGGAATTACCATTTCAGTTCAAATCCTCTCAGAGGCACTTACTAGCCTTGTGACTTTGGACAAGTCACTTTACTCTCTCTGTGCCTCAGTTTACTCTCCTATATAATGAAAGGGGTGTTCTTAATAGCCCCTGAATTCCCTCTAGCTACAAATCTGCAATTCTATGATCCCAAAGTTGAGTGAGAATTAGGGCTAGGCCTAAGAGAGTAGGGCAAGCCCTGACTATGCTTGATTTGAGAGTCCCTCAAAAACATTCCTTGAATAGTGCTCTCTGGCATACAAGAATAGATGAGTGTTGCAGGAGAGGGGTGGGGGGGGGGTTGAGCGAGACACTTCCTATATCCACTCTGGGCCGATGATCGCTTGATTGTGTTCTACATGATTTTTTTCATTATGGTAATGCACATCTGTGGAATGCCTTTTCCTCATTACGAATGCCAGGGAGGCCTCAGCAGTTAGTGGGAATTGCATAAATTCTTTTTTTTTAATTTAAAAAATTTAAATTACCAAGAATTTAGCAAAATAGATCACTTAGATTTTTCCCTCCCTGTCTGTTATTGGTCCTGGCCATTCTGACATGTTCTATGGAAGCTGAGGATTGTAAGCTCTCAGAAAGTCAGAGAGAAATAAAAGTTTTTGGAGGGAGCAAAGGTGAGTTGAAGGGGCATCATGTTGCAAGAGTGTCTTCCTTCCTTCCTTCCTTCCTTCCTTCCTTCCTTCCTTCCTTCCTTCCTTCCTTCCTTCCTTCCTTCCTTCCTTCCTTCCTTCCTTCTTTCCTCTTCCTTCCCTTCCTCCCTTCTTCCCTTTCCTCTATTCCTGTCTTTTCTCTTTTCCTCCCTCCCTCTCTTTCCCTTCCTCCCTCCCTCCCTCCTTTCTTTCTTTCTCTTCTTTCCCTTCCTCCTTTTCATCTCTTTTCTCCTTCCCTTCTTCTCATTCTTCCTCCCCTTTTCCCTCCCTTCCTCCCTTCCTCCCTTCCTTCATTTCTCCCTCCTTCCTTCCTTCCTTCCTTCCTTCCTTCCTTCCTTCCTTCCTTCCTTCCTTCCTTCCTTCCTTCCTTCCTTCCTTTCCCTCCCTTTCTTCCCTTTTATCCTTTCCTCTCTTTTCTCCTTCCTTCCCTTCTCCCCTTCTTCCTTCCTTCCCTCCCTCCCTCCCTTCTTCCTTCCTTCCTTCCTTCCTTCCTTCCTTCCTTCCTTCCTTCCTTCCTTCCTTCCTTCCTTCCTTCCTTCCTTCCTGTAAAAACAGAAACTTTTAAGACTACAGCTTCATCCCTGGGTTTGGGGAGAAATTCAGTGATCAATGTCTCTCCCTGGGTGTTTGTAGAGAGATATTGATACCAGAACCCAAGAAAGGAGTTTAGGGAACCATTTTCTTCAGAAAGGAAAAGCACAGCTTGGAAGCCCTGATTGTCAGGAGCCTATCCTCAATATCCATCTTCCCATATGCTCTTCCCTGAGAACTCTAGCCCTCCTCACATGCACACAGTCAGGAGGTTTAGAACTATAATAAATAGAATCAACAACATCAGACCCGGGAGCTCTCTTCTCCCTCCTCAGAGCTGGTGGCTTGGACTCCATTGGCTAGCCATGCTTAAGGAACCTTATTGCCTAATGTGCCTGGGGAATGCAGATCACTAGAATAGCAAGCAATTAGGTGGCACCTAGATAGCTGACAGGTAGGCGGTGCCATTTCACGCAGAATGTGTGAGCCACATGGGATTCAATGCATACTGAGCTGACTGACGGATGCTCCGCATGAGCTCTTTAACTGATGCCAAGGGCATGTGGGCAGCAAGGTGGGAAAGTGGATAAAGCACCGGCCCTGGATTCAGGAGGACGTGAGTTCAAATCTGACCTGAGACACTTGACACTTGCTAGTTGTATGTTCCTGGGCAAGTCACTTTACACTCATTGCCCTACAAAAAATAAATATTTTTTTTAAAAAATAAAAGATCCAAGGGCTTTGGTGGACTCCATTGGAGTTTACAATCTGGTATGAAAGGGAAAGGACATGAACATTATAATTATAGAAGGAAATAGATACCCTCTGACCTTCCTTCCTGTGACTGTGATCTTTGCACCTGAAGGTGATTTTCCCTATAAGGTAGCTAGGGATCCCAGTAGATAAAATGCTGAACCTGGAGTCAGAAAGACCTGGGTTCAAATTTAGCCTCAGACTGGGTGAGTCACTCAGCTTCTGTCTGCCTCAGTTTTCCCTTAAGGGATAATAATAGGAATAATAAAATACAAGCACCTGCCTCCCTTGGTTATGGTGAGGATCAAATTTAATAATATTTGTAAAGAGGCTTGTGACCTTAAAGTGCTATATAAATGTTAGTTATTATTATTATTATTATTATTATTATTATCTTCTTCATCTAATGATGAAAAGACTAATGTTTAGAGAAGTTTGGTGGCTTGCTTGTTGTCACATAGTGAGTACTGAAATGGATTTAAATTGAATCCTCTTCCGGTTCTTTATTTTATTTTTTTACAGGGCAACGAGGGTTAAGTGACTTGCCCAGGGTTACACAGCTAGTAAGTGTCAAGTGTCTGAGGCCGGATTTGAAATCAGGTCCTTCTGAATCCAGGGCTGGTGCTTTATCCACTGCACCAGCTAGCTGCTCCTCAGCTTTCTTCTTGAAAGACAAACTTCTACTTCCCTTCCTTCTATGTAGAGGTAGGGACAAAGATGGCTTTCCCAGTGCTGACTTTCTATGATCCTTTTGACTGCAATGATTCCCACTGTGTGTAGGGATTACTCCATTTCATAGATGAGACTATAGAGGCTTAGAAATGTTAGATCACTTCCTTCTGGAAGTCACATGGGTTTTAAGTACTAGGGTAGAATTTGACCCAAGATCTACTGAAAGATATGTGTGTGTATGTATCGATGTATGCATACACATCTATGTATGTATACACACATGTGGGTGCACATGAATATATTGATATATGCATATGTATACATGCATTCATGCATACATACTCAAAAGGGGTTCATGTGCAGGTCTGGGTTGCCTGGATAGCCACTGATCTCCCTTTAAACCCTAAAATGCTGTCAATTCTATTGTGCCATCAGTATTAACCTAACTTCACCCCCAGATATACAATGAAGGTGTCGTCAGTGGTACCATCTTCATATATGAAATATGATCTATGATTTCATATTCTATGAATACTTTTTTTAAAAATTTGGGATTTCTTGTTGTTGTTTTTGTGGGGCAATGAGGATTAAGTGACTTGCCCAGGGTCACACAGCTAGCGTCAAGTGTCTGAGGCTGCATTTGAACTCAGGTCCTCCTGAAACCAGGGCTAGTGCTTTATCCACTGCCCCACCTAGTTTCCCCTCTACAAATACTTTTTGATGGGTGGGGGAATCTATCTTTAAGGTTGGGATCCATGCAGATCAAAGACTGGTATATGGGGAAACAAAATGCGCTCCTTCCCTCCCCAACCCTCCCAAGAAGCCAACTCCAAGGAAAAGGAGAATTCTTAAGAAATTAGAGAAAGAAAAGCCTGAAAGAAGAAAAATGGCAGCATTTGGGGCCATGCTTTAGGAGAACCACATCCTATACCCCCTTTGTTACTAGGCAGAGAGGAATTAAATAGAGATTTCTCAAGATAATGATGCTTCACTATTGAAAAGGAATGGAAAATTTATTAGGAGTCATTGTCAGGAAGGCCTCAAAAGACAGAATTGCATGACCTTAAAGGAAAGCCACGCAATAGAATTTAGGACTGAGCTGAACTGGCTATGTTTAGCCAGAAGAAGAGAATATTTGGCTGGAGGATGGCAGGAGGGAGTGAGGGGTTACAGGATGATTTCTCTTTTCATGTGTTTGGGGAATTGACATAGTGGAAAAAGGAATTATGTCCTTATTCCACTTGATCTTTGGATCTTGAAGGATAGTTTTTTTTATTGTTTAGTCATTTCAGCTGTGATTGATTCTTCATGACCCCATTTGGGGTTTTCTTTTCTTTTCTTTTTTTTTGGGGGGGCAGGGTAATGGGGGTTAAGTGACTTGCCCAGGGTCACACAGCTAGTAAGTGTCAAGTGTCTGAGGCTGGATTTGAACTCAGGTACTCCTGAATCCAGGGCCGGTGCTTTATCTACTGTTCCACCTAGCTGCCCCATGGGGTTTTCTTGACAAAGATACTGGAGTGGTTTGTCCTTGACTTTTCCAGCTCATATTACAGATGAGGAAACTGAGGCAAACATGGTGAAGTGACTTGCCCAGGGTCACACAGCTATCTAAGTATCTAAGTATCTGAGGCTGGATTTGAATTCAGGAAGATGAGTGTTCCTGACTCTAGGCCTGGTGCTCTACCCACTGCACAACCTAGCAGCCCCTATGCAGGATGGATGGTAGACTGTAATCTCCTTGAGGCCAAGAAATGTCTTATTTTCATCTTTTTATCTTCAGTGCCTGGTAATTCCTTGCACTTAGAAGGTGCTCAATAAAGGCTGTTCAAATGAAATGAATCTGTAGGAAGGCTCATGCAAGTAAGGAAATGAACTTTTTGACAGAGCAAAGCCCAAGTATAAGGGTCTTCCTGAGATGGGGTAGGGTGGGGGGGGGTTGAAGGGGTCATAACTTCAGGGTAATAGAGACTCATCTAGTTCAACTCTTCATTTGACAGATATGGCAGCAGCAGGGTGGAGGGGTCAAGACATTTGCCTTCTGGGTAGGGATTATTTTATTCTTTGCATATCTGCAACATCTAGCAGGGTACCCAGCACATAATAGGCCCACTTATTAAAGGGTGGCTGATTGAATGATTTGTTGTTTAGTTGTTTTTCAGCAGTATCTCACTCTTCATGAACCTTTTGGGTTCGAATGAGTGCACAATATCAAAATAGGAGAAAGTAGAAAAGTCAGAATTTGAACTCAGACCCAGAACTCTTTCTAATATTCTACACCACCATGGCCCCTAAATGCTTCAAGATGAGGTAGGTCAACCATTTGTTGGGGATATCGTAGATGCAATTACTTTTCAGAAAAATGCTAGTAGTCACTGCCAAGTCCAAGTGATTCTGTGATCCTAAGGGTATCCTTGACCAGGAGCTGATAAAGGTGGTACCTTTCTTTTCTGGTAATCTAGTGTGTAGAACTTCCCCTGGGGCTAAGGGGAACTAGTGAGATACCCTAGGTGGGGACAGACTTTCCAATCACTATCTGCTTTACCAACACCCTTTCTGCTTATCTGTGTTGGGGATTAAGCAAAGCCACAGGTGAACAAGCTATTTCAGCTGAATTCGGGAGTGAGCCCCATGCAGCTGTAAAGGCTGAGCTTGGAGACATGTAGGGATTGTGTCTGAGTAGAGATTGACTACTGGAAGGTTAGAATGTTTTATAGCAGGAGATGGTGGATACTGACTCCAAATAAGCTCTGGGCTGGAAGCCGGCTGACTGTTGGGGAATGATAAACAAGACAACACTTTCAAGTTAGCTCAGCTGTGTGTACTACACTAGATAGGGAGCACTAGGGGAAGGGGACCAGGATGGCTTATTTTAGTGGTGGCCAACTGGATCAGGGGAGGAGCCAGAATTCATCAGTGTGTTTGACAAGAGGGTGGCAACGCGTTTCTTCCTCCATACCCATATACCCATTGTTGTTTGTATCTGCCACCTAAACCCTTTTCTTTTTAATTGTTGGGTGGTTAGAACTCCCTCATATGTCTCTACTTTGTGGTAACATATTATGTCTTTGAAATTATATGATACCATATTTAATAACAAGGGGCTGTAACACATGATCCTTTCCAGGAGGGACTATATTGGTCATTGTATTTATATAATAATTCCTTAGTAAATTCTTGAATGATTGATTAGTAATGGCCCCTCTGTGTTGTTCATACTTGACTTATAACCTGCACTTCTGGAGCATACTGGAGCCATTTTGAACCATTTAGCAAGAACTGATTATTAAATTTCCAGTTTGAGGCTTTATACCTTGGACTTTGGCAAAGATTACAAATCAGGGCTTGATTTATTGTTTAAATGATTATCTAGATTTTAAAAAGTGGTCAGTAAATATTGATAATTCAGATTAAAATTAAAAGCAAGATTTTTTTTATTCAGAGAGCTGGTTATTAAACATTGACAAGTATGCTGCTGTCTATAAGGTATAATTTAAAGTACTTCTTTCCACTCTTTCCACATATGGGACACTTCTTTTCATTGGACATGATGTGTGATTCTGTGGCTGACTTCTCCATCACCTCAAACATTCAGCCGTCCCTTTCAAAAATACACAATTGTGAGTCTTTGTGTACTGGGTACTTGGAAGAGACCTAACATTTATATAGCACTATACACATATTATCTCATTTGATATTTGCAACAACCCTGGGAGGTAGGTGCTCTCATAATTCTCATTTGAAGAAACTGGGGCAGAGATTAAGTGACTTGCACAGGGTGTCCCAGCTAGGAAGTGTCAGATACCTGATTTGAACTCAGGTCTTCCCGACTCCAGGTTCAGCATTATCTATCCATTGTACCACCTTAGATGCCTTAGACCTTATGGTCTATAATAAGAACAATTTATATTTATATAGAATTTTTATTTACATTTTATAATAGAGGCCATTTGGAAGAGTACACAAAGAGATGGCCCTGGGGTTCAAGAACTGTCTTTGATACACTGGGTGTGGAACTCTAAGACTTTAGCTTGGGATGTCTCAGGCACTTGTCTGATGCTATACTTTGCAAAGAAAGTGCTTCTCTCAGTTGGTAAAAAGAGTGCCTCCCCTAACCCTCCCTATACTGGTGAAAGCCCAGGGCCAGGTATCCTCCTCCTCCTCCTCATTCACAAATATTTCATGCCTTAAAACTTATAAAACACTTTTTCTCACTACAATTCAGGGATCTAGGAACTACTAATATTACTCTCCTCATTTTTAGATGAGGAAACAGGTCCAGGGCTATTTAAATGTCTTGCCCCTAATCACAACTCTGGTAAGTTGAAGTTATGGTCAATGTTCTATATCCTGGTGGGTGATAAATGACCTTGTTTGGGGGATTGCCCTCCTTCTTTAATGACTTCAGTTGGGTGGCCACCTTCCTTCTCCCTTTAAAAACAAAAACAAAAACAAACAAAAACATGCCACCATTTCCTCATCATTTCCTCCCTGACAATGCCTGGGATGGCATTCAATCTCTCATTTCAAGGGGATCACCAGGGGAGAGAATATCATTTCTTTTTCTAAAAGGTCAAGAAACTTATCAAAACAAATAGGTTTCTTTGCCACCGTAGAAATAAAACTCACGTCTATAAAATGAGTCAAAGCTGAAACAGCTGCCTAGCTTCCATTTCCAGTCTTCACGACTTCCGTTGATTTCATCCAGGATTTCATTCTCAGCATTTAATGCTGATTGTGAGTGAGGTACAATCGAAAGGAGAAATTAATTTTCTTTCTAGGCAGGAGACCAAAGACTCCAGTAATCTGCCCGCAGGTGCCTGGCCTGTTTGGGGAGCTATGGGGTTGCCTGGCCCATACTTGCTGACTGCTGCAGTTTCTTTTCCCTTCATGGCCCATGCAAGAATTATTATTTTTTAAAAAAGAACTTTGCTTTTATCTGAAGGATTACACTAGGTTATCCCTACAAAGTAAAGATCAGGAGATGGGAGTCTGAGTGCTTTGTGTCGAAAATAATCTTCCTCTATGAGCTTCATCCAGCTACTGTTCTTGTCCCAGTATTTATTTCTTCCCCAGGAACATTTCTTTAGTTATCTTCTACTGCCCCCCCCCAAATCAGCTAATATTTACTTTTCCACCTGGTGCAGATACACATCAAGACTGGCATTTATTTGGCCCAGCTCTGTATAACCTTGGCTTCTTTGGAAAGAAATGGAGATTACCCAAGTGATAAGGGAACTCAAATCATCAGTTCATCAGAATATAGAGTTGGGAAGGATGTTAGAGGCCATTTCATCCAACTCTCTCATTTTGCAGAAGAAGAAACTGAGGTCTAGGAGATGACATCCCTTGCCTAAGTCACACAGGATGTATCAGAGGGAGAGCTGAAGACAAATGAGGCCAAGGGGCAGAGCCAAGATGGCAGAGGAAAGTCAGTGAGTACTTGAACTCATGACATGATCACTCCAAAAAACATCCAAATAATGCCATAGGACAATTTCTGGAGCAGCAAAACCCACAGAAGAAGGTGCTGAAATCATCTTCCAATCAAAGACAGCTTGAAAGGTCAGAAGGAGGGAGCTGCTGTGCTGAGACAGGAGTGGTGCCCAACCCCACAGTCACCCTGACATAGATCCAGTCCCATGAAGGCCTCACCAGAGAAGGAAACCCCAAAGAGCCTCTGAATCAGCTAAAGTACCAGTGTCATCTGGAACTAAGCTCACAGTCTGGTGAGTGGGCTGAGCCCTTGGCAGGGGGGAGACTACAGGAGTCTATGCTGGTGCTGAGGCAGAACTTGGGTTTTTCACCCCTGCTGGGAACCAGGAGGTAGGCTTGAGTAGCAGTGGCCCAAGTTAGGGAGGGGCACAGGGTTGTTGGAGATGACAACCACAACACACAAAGCTGGTTGATTAGCAAGTTGGTCTGGGGTCATCTATGGATCAGGAAACAGGTCAGGTGAGTGAAGAACCTGCTCCTCCTTAAATCATACCACCTGGGACCTTCTAAAGCTTGGGATAGTGCAGCCTAGAAACAGTGCCCCACTTTAAGAAGCTAAAAAGACAAATGCAGCCAAGAGAGTTTGAGTGACTCACCCAAGGTCATATAGGTAATAAGTAACAAAGTCAGGATTTGAACCCAGGTCTTCTGACTCCAAATCCAAGATTCTTTCTATTATGTCACAGATAGAGAAACCTTGTGGATAGGTGGAAGAATGATCTAGTTGAACCTGTCTTGGAAGGAGCTGCAATGTAAAAAAAAAAAAAATATGTCAGTCAGTCAGTCAACAAGCATTTATTAAGAGTTGACTATGTTCCAGGCACTGTGCTACATGCCGGATACACATAGAAAAGCAGGTTGTTCTTCTATGTGTATCATTGCATACTTGCTCAAGTAAGCATTTCTTTGTCTGAGAAGACAGTCTTTGAATGATTTTCTCCATTCATTAGGTTTGTAATAATGAGAAAAGAGACACAGAATTTTATACTTGGGAGAGACTTTAGGAACCATATAGTTCAAGTTAGCCCTGAAAAGGAACTCCCACTGCAACATAATAATAATAGCTAGTCTTTGTATAGCAGCTTAAAGTCTACAAATAGCCTTACGAATATTATTTTGTTTCATCCTTATAACAATCCTGGCAGGTAAATGCTATAATTACCCCCATTTTTGCAGATGAGGAATGTAATGCAGAGAAAGGGGAAGTAACTTGTCCAGGACCACACAACTAATAAGGTCAAATTTGAACTCAGATCTTCCTAACTCCAGGCTAGGTGCTCTAGCCAGTGTGCCACCTAGAGGTAACAGACCATAGTCATCTATTCTCTGCTTGAAGACCTCTAAGGTGGGGGTTAGGGGTAGGAAGAAGCTATTATTTCTTGAGACATCCCCTCCCACTTTGAAATGACCATAATTATTAATCAGTTTTTCCTGATATCAAGTTTATTTGTTCTTTGTTTTGTTTTGTTTTGTTTTAGGCAACTGGGATTAAGTGACTTGCCCAGGGTTACACAGCTAGTAATTGTCAAGGGTCTAAGACCAGATTTGAACTCATGTCCTCCTGGCTCCAGCGCCAGTATTCTATCCACTGTGTCACCTAGCTGCCCCCTGATATCAAGTTTAAATTAGCCTCTTCGTAACATCTATGCATTGCTCCTAGAGATGTATTCTAGAGATTCATTCTCTCACCCACCCACCCAGTCTTTTCTAAGATGAAGACTTTCAATACCCACCTCTCCCCAATGGACATGTGCATGGTCACAAACACACACACACACACACACACACACACACATACTCACACAGAGTGGGATATAAGTACTGAAATAAGTCCATGTTTGGTTGGTTGGTTGGTTGGTTGTTGTCCTTGGTTCTCAAGGAGGATCAAAATCATATCACTATGTTGGGGTCAAGGTACAGTAGGTCCTACTGTGGCTGGTCAGAGCAATACAAGCTCAGAAGGCTCTCTCACAGATTGGGAACAAATAGTCCACATGAACATTTAGAAAAGAAAGTTCTAAATTGTACAAGTCCATAGAGAGCTTAACAGAATGAAGACTAACCTTCCTCCTCTAGGTCTATTTCTGACATCGGAGATGTCAGAACATGAACATGAACATGGGGTGAAAACCTCTTTAACCTAGATTCAGGGTCAACGTGTTCTTCAAGGGTAATCACATTTAAAAATCCTTTTTTAATTACTCTGGACAGAGGCAATCAGACACTTTGTAATGTTCTCATCATGACTTTTGAATTCTTGTGATTAACTGTATATCTTTAACCACCCTGAGTCTCTGCTGACGGACTGATAGAGAAGCTGAAACTTTAACAGAAAGGGGGAAAAGGAAAAAAAAAAAAGCAAAAAATCTACTCTAACTGGCTGCTTTAATTGCATTCCCAGAGAACTGGGAAAGCAGAAGTCAGTGTTTTACTGTAATGGCTATTAAGGAGTCCAATGTTATATGTTAGAACATATATAAATGCTATGTAAAAGTGGATTGACTATCAAATAAACTGACTTTATGGGGGAGAGAAGCTGGCAGAGATGGGGATTTTGAAGCTTTTATGGTTCAATAGTATGGACTGCTGACAAGTAGAGAAGGTCACCCGCAGCTTTTAGACTTCATCTAACATCCTTGAAAGCTGCTTCATTAAAAACACTATTTACTTTGTGGGGTTTTTTTTTAAGTTTTAGTGATTCCTTGAGCACTTTCCTTGTAATAAAGAGGGCCAAGGTGGGGAAGAAAGTTAAACAAAACCAGATATATGGCAGAGAATGCAATATTCCATACCCAGAGTTGCCCACTTTTCCAACTAAAGAGGGAGATACATTTCCTCATCTTTTCTCTGGGGCCAAGACTGATCATTGCAATTACACACAATAGTTTCTATTATTCTTTTCATTTACACTGAGGTAGCCATTGTGCCCATTATCTCTCTGGTTCTGTATACTTTTCTCTGTATCAATTCATGTACATCTTCCCATACTCATCTTAATGGTTATACAAAAAATACACCATCACATAGACATATGACAATCTGTTTAGCCATCCCCTAATTTTTGGGCACCCAGATTATTCTGAGTTCTTTGTTATCATAAAAATCCTGCTATTGATGTTTGTTAGGTGGTGCAGTAGATAGAACACTGGGTTTGGAATGAAAAGACCTGAGTTCAAATCTGACCTCAGACACTTACTAGCTAGATAAGTTACTTAACACTGTTTACCTCAATTTCCTCATCTGTAAATTTTGCTGGAGAAGGAAATGACAAACCACTCCATTATCTCTGCCAAGAAAACCCCAAATAGGGTCACAAAGAGTCAGATATGAGAGAATAACAACACCAATATTTTGATATAGATTGGAAAATTCTTCTTGTCCTTGCTGTTCTTGGCATATTTGACCAGGAGTGAGATATTTGGGTCAAAAGGTATGAATGTTTTTGTTGTGTTTATATATATATTTCCGATGTGTTTTCCATAAGGGCTATGTTATGTGAGAAATGATTCATTTGGATCCCTACTCTTTTATAATCAGCATTAATCAGTTTGATATGGTTCCACAAGGGTAGTGATTATGGGTTCTATATACTAGACTCCGGAACTGTGAACTGCTGGTCTTAAGTTCACTTCCTTAATCAAAGGAAGCTAACTAGATCGTTTCTACCCTTGTTTTTCCATGTCCTGGTGACCAAGCCCAATGTGGTAGAGGTGACTCAGTTGCATGGAAAGTCCTCCAACTTGTGTTTGTACCTCTGGACCACTCTCTCTTGTCCAACATGAGCAGGTGACCATCTTATGACCATTTAGTCAGTGGGGATACCCCATGCTTCACCCAAACCAAGACCCCTCCCCTCGACATACCATTTTTAGCTTATGCATCATTTTTGGCCCATGAAATAAGATCTATCAACCAATGGGATTCTGGACTTTTTTTATAGGATCTTTAGAATGTTCAAGTAATAAATCTAAAATTAAAGGTGCTGGAAGGAGGGGATAACTCAGATCATGAGAAAAATGTGAGGTCCACTTCATTAGAGGGGGCCATGGACCCTTTAATAAAATGCTATTGGCTTGGAGCTCTGCCTCAGTGATTTTTCTTGTAGGTTGGGCAATTACAATCCCCACATTCACAGCTGCACCAAGAGTATATAAATGTGCGTTTTCTTATATTGCTTACAACATTTTCCATTCCCATCTTTTGTCCTCTGGAATTTTTTAGGCATAAGGTGGAAACTTGGGGTAGTTTTAATTGGCATTTCACTTATTATTAGTAACTGGAACAATTTTTAAAATAGTAACTAATAGCGTACTTCTTGCTCATATCTTTTGACAATTTATATATTAGAGAATAAGCCTTCATCTTATATTATTCTGTTCATTCACTCTATTTCTTGGATATCATATCTTTATCAGAGATATTTGATACAAAGGTTCTCTTCTCCCCCCAAACACACAATAGACAGTTTCCCTTATTGTCTTTACTGTGCAGGTTGGATTCTTGCAAAATGATGTTGGTTCTATGTATTCAGACTTGCCAGCTCTTCTCTACCCTTATTTTGTTATTTTGCTTATTGATCACCTACTGTGTGCTAGGCACTGTGTCCTTACTTCTAGCTGAGTTAAGGGACACAAAGAAAGGCAAAAGACAATATCTGCTCTCAAGGAGCTTACAATATAATTGGGGAAACATTATGCAGACAATGATTTACATAGAAAATAAATAGGAATTAATTAGCAGAGGGAAGGCACTAGCCTTAAGGAATAGTATAGTGTGGTAAACAATGTGTTCAACCCTGAGTCAGAAAATGTGGGGTTTAATTCTTCTGGAGCATTATCTTATCACTTGTGTAGTACTGGGCAGTTAACTTGTTGTTGGGTTGTTTTGTTTTTCTCCAGCTCATTTGACAGAAGAGAAAATTGAGGCAAACAGTGTTAAATGACTTGCCCAGGGCCACGCAGCTAGTAACTATTTCAGGCTGGATTTGAACTCATGAAGATGAATTTTCCTAAGTCGAGGCCTGGCATTTCTATCCACTGAGCTGCCTAGCTGACCCAAATTAATTAACTAATCTGAGTCTATTTCTTCAGTCTTAAAATGGGAATAATAATAATAGTAATGATGGTACACATGTGTATTTAGTACTTATATAATATATATACACACATGTGCATATTACTTTGAAGTATGCAAACATAGTACATATGTAATGGATATTTATATCTACATGTATATATGACATATTTACACACATGTACACATGTGTATGCACATGCATACATATAAGTGCACACATACATACAATTTACCACATGGAATTATTTTTTAAAAAATTTTTTGCAGGGCAATGAGGGTTAAGTGACTTGCTCAGGGTCACACAGCTAGTAAGTGTCAAGTTTCTGAGGCCAGATTTGAACTCAGGTCCTCCCAAATCCAAGGCCGGTGCTTTATCCACTGTGCCACCTAGCTGCCCCCCAACCTCATGGAATTATTGGGAGGAAAACTTTTTTACTAACTTTAAAGTGATATATAAATGTGAGCTATTATGAGGAATCACATATATTCCATTCTCTCTGAAATTCACCTGGGTTACTTGATTCAGTGTAGGGGTAATTCATTGCTTTAACTCCCATCTAGTGTCTATTCAACCAACAGATCTGGCAGGGGCCATGCATCAAATATAAAGTATTAATTGGAATAGAAAGGCAAAGGAATTGGGACAGATATGTGGCACAGTGGATAGAGCACTGGCCCTGGAGTCAGGAGGACCTTAGTTCAAATCTGACCTCAGACACTTGATACTTACTAGCTGTGTGAACCTGGGAAAGTCACTTAACCCCAATTGCCTCACACAGAAAAAAAAGGCAAAGGAATTAACAAGATAAACAACTGAGCAATGGTCTGCCCTTCCATACACACCCACACAGACATAGCTCAGGGCAGTGAACAGATTCCTAAAAAACTCACACATTGAAATAAGGAAAAAAATATGGGGATCAGCACTTCTTGTGGCTGGGCGTTCATGAGTCCATCTCCATCTTTAAGGAGTCACTCATTCT
The DNA here is from genome assembly GCF_019393635.1 of Dromiciops gliroides. Lineage (NCBI taxonomy): Eukaryota > Metazoa > Chordata > Mammalia > Microbiotheria > Microbiotheriidae > Dromiciops > Dromiciops gliroides. The sequence goes on from NC_057863.1 coordinate 631,385,050, forward strand.
CAGCTTCTCTTTCTATAGCTCTGTGCCTGGTTCAGTGACTCACTTGTCACTGCTCCTCAGGCCCACATTTGCTCAGAAAGTGGTCATTCTGTGACACCCTGTTTTTCTAGCTGCCATCCCCTGAATCTCAGACCCTCTCCAGCTAGTAGCCTTAGCTCTTTCTTTGTAGCTGTCATCTGTTTTCCTCCTTTTGTCATTGTCATTCTGTTAAGTTCCACTCGGATGCTTTGGGAAAGCATCATTGTTCTTTCAAGGCAAAAATTTCCAGGCAAATATGCCTTGGGACATTTTCAGGTCTGTTGTTAACTTTACAGCCTTATTCGGCTGAAGCACAAAAATCCCTACTTAGGTAGCTGTAAACATTGTAGACTTGGCCCTACTTAATAGGCTGTTTCTTGACCTTACTTGTAGTTGAGTTAAGGCAACTGAATTCTCCTCATTTTTCCTCTTTCCTTAGGTTTATAGGCAGTTCTTCCCCTGAGTGTACTTAATACTGGATATAAACAATTTCCCACTTTTCCATTTGCTTTTGCAAATTCTGTCATGCCTTCTGGACCAAGGATGCAAATTGTCTTGGAGGTTCAATAAGTTTCAGGATTGTTTTCCTGCCTTCCTTCTCAGAGGACCAATGACATCAGAGGGGCTATGTCTTGACTTGCAAGTGAATTGGATTTAAGTTTAGCAGTGTACAAAGTCATCAGCCCCACTTTTTCCTCCAGAGTCATTCAAGTCCAGTAGCAAGAGAGGTCAAGATGACTAGTGATGGCCACAGATGCAGTGGGAGACATTGGCCTTTTTAAGCTAAGGTCTTTCCCAGGTCTCCGTTTGTCTGAGGCAACGCCCATTCAGTAATTAAAGGCTAGGTAAAAATTGAGGCAAAAGATGGCCCTGGTTGCCTGCACAATAGAATTAGTCTGAGAGGGGAAGTCCCTTACAGTTTCTGGGCAGAACAAGAACAAATGTTATTTTTGAGCCATTGAAACCTAAACAATGAGCAAGTAAGGCTTGAGATGGAACTTCTTACTGGCCAATCAGTAAGAGCCAGAGAGATTTCAGTTTAAAGTCACAATCAAGTCAAGCCTATTTGTTTTTTTTTTCCAGACCCATTTTTCAAGAAATCAGAAATGAAAACTACATGAGACAAAAGAATTAATTGTCCCACTTTTGTTAAGTATTAGGAAGGAATAAGAGTAGGTTCAAAGGTGGACACAGAACACTCTTCTGGTGTTCTTGGTTTTATGGAAAAGTCCATGCTTCCCCTGATAATTATCATTCCGTGAAAGGGTGGTAGTTTTGTAAGAAGAAAAAAAATCATCCTGTCTCTTCTTCAGAACCTGGTTATGCACAATTAGAATCACCTTTAAGACAGTTATATTTATTCACTCACATCTGTATGCGTACAAGCACAGAATTAGATTATCTTAGCTTTAGAAGAGCTCTCTTTGGAAGAGATCATTTAGCCTGATTTCTACTGGTAAATAGCCTTACTAGGAAAGAGGTTACCCTGATTTTCCTAAGTCAAGAAGTATTATGAGCTAGCTCTGGGGCAGGCACTGTTCTCATGGCCAGAGAGTTGGCTCTACCTGTTAACCCACTAGAGGCCAGGAATCCTGTGATCTTTTCATACCTAGTTTCAGTGTATCTGAAAATATACTTCACACCATACTCATGTATGCACACACACACACACACCACACTTGCATACACATTACACAATTTTACTTGAAAAAGAAAGAAATATAATGGACTGAATATACTATAGGGTATTCTTAGCTCAGTAACAACCCCACCAATATAAGAAAGATAAATGACGATGAATTAAATATTTGTTAAGTACTTTATGTTATGTGCAGTGCTAAATATTTGGGATACACATGCTCAAAAGCAAGTTCTTGCATTCAGGGAACTTATATTACAATAAGGGGATGACATCAGATAGACAGCAAGGTAATAACCAAGGGAGTTTGGGTCCAAGGACATGCACAAATACTGAGCAGAGCCACAGAACAGTCTCTTTCCTGGGACAGTCATGTCCATTCCAGAAATAATACAATTAGTTTGGTTATGGTGCGCAGAGCAAGAGATTAAAAGGCAAGAGCTGGAGGGAGGGGAGGGCAGGGATTGCAAAGCAATAGGGCAAATAGCAATATGGGCTGGAAGGATGACTTGACGGTATCTGAAACATGATAGATAGGGTTACATATGTTTGCATTCACTAAGTCACCAATCAAACTAGGTCAACTTAAGGATGAAAGAGAAGAAAGAAAAAAAAGGAAGGAAGAAGAAAGAATGAAAGAAAAGGAGAACAAAAATGAGAAGAGGGAGAAAAAAAGGAGGTGGAGGGGGAAAAGAGGAGAATGAAGAGGAAGAAGAGGAGGAGGAAAGAAAAAAGAAGAGAAGGAAAAAGGAAAGGAGGAATAGAAACAGGAGGAGGAAGAGGAGGATGAGGAGGAAGAGGAAAAGGAGGAGAAGGAGGAGGAGGAAGAGGGCCAGGTATGTAGCAGAGCTAAGATTTGAACACAGGCCCTCAGACTAAAGTAGTAACTTTAATTAAAAAAATAAAAAGCTCATGAATCAGAGAACCAGGCTTCAAATCCCAACTCGGACACATACTAATTATGAGACACTGAGCAAGCCACTTAAATACCCTGTACCTCATTTGCCTCATCTGTAAAATAAGGGCATAGGATTAACTACCATAATAATACTTAAGATTTATGTAGTACTTTCTATGTGCCAAAGTCCTGTGCTAAGCATTTTAGAAAGATTATCTCATTTGATCCTTACAGAACCCTGGCAGGAAGGTGCTGTTACTATCCTCATTTCACAGATGAGGAAACTGAGGCAAACAGGAATTAAGTGACTTACCCAGGGTCGCACAACTAGGAAGTGTGAGAAAATAATGGGGTTTGGGACGCCCAGAGGCCCAGCTTGAGGGGATAATATTGGGATTGATTGGATTGACTTTGCTGATTAACTCACTTAAAGTTAACTTATTTTAAACCACACCTACCTGAAAGTCTGGCCCTCAGAGGATGTATTCTCTGAACTCTGACCTCAGCACGTTCTGCTCATGGACCACCCTCAAGTCCAGTAAACCAATAGATTTTAATGATGTTAGCCAATTAGCTTTGAGCAGTGTGGAAGGGCCACCTCTCCTCAGGATCCAGAGGAAGCTTCCACACACAGACAGGCTCTCCAATGTGGAGAGTAGAGGACTTGGAGAAAGAAAGAAGCCAGGCTAAGCTCTAGGCTAGAAAGGCCTTCTTAACTTTCTGAGCCATGTGTTCTCTCTTTACTAATATTTGGTATGCTTTAATAAATGCCTAATACCAAAACTGGTACTAAAGCTTCTAATTTATAAGTAGCACTATTTTAGGAACCCCAGCTAATTTTCCCTAAACTTGGGACAGAAATAAGGCAACCACGTTTAATTTTAAATGTCACAGAAGTGACTGAGGCTGGATTTGAATTCAGGCCCAGTGCCCCATTCAAGCATCAGATCTATCCATGATCTCAATGCCTGCCTTGAAGGATATGATTCCTAAGATTATAATTTTAGGGATGAAAATTACCTCAGAGCCATATAGTAGGGGGCAGGAACAAGTATTTATTTGTTGTTCTTTAGCTGATTTTCAGTTCTGTCTTCTGCATTTGGAGTTTTCTTGACATAGATACTTAAGTGGGTTGCTGTGAACTTCTCTAGCTCATTTTACTGATGAGGAAACTGAAGCAAACAGGGTTAAGTGACTTTCCCAGAGTTACACAGCTGGTAAGTGTCTGGGGTTGGATTTGAACTAAGGTCTTCCTGATTCCAGGCCCAGTGTTCTATCCACTGTGCCACCTAGCTGCATTGAGCATCTCCTACATGTCAGGAAATGTGCTAAACACTTCATTTCTATTCTCTCACTTGATCAAGGCCCCTCATTTTACCAATGAGGACACTGAGGACCAGGGAAGTTGCCCAACATAAGAAAAGTATGTTGTATCATCAGCAGGATTAGAACCAGGGCCCTCTTACTCCCAAGCCTGTGTTCTTTCCACTACACTGAACTGTATGAAAGGCCAAATGAGATAATGTAACATTTAAACAACTAGAACAAGGGCCACTTTTTTATTGTTTGTCTAGGCACAAAGATTGGGAAGAAAATGTTAGAAACCCCACTAATTTTCCTTTGGAGTCATGACCCACTTTCTGAGCCATCTCAAAGCCAGGGACAGTTCCACCTGGTTTTGTGCTAATGAACTTCTAGGAAGCATGAAGCCTTGGTGGCAGAATGTATATAATCCCCTCTTGAAATTGCATCCTACAGTTGGGCTCCCTTTCTGAGTGCATCTGCCAAGACGAGACCATATTAAAGAGGAACGCAGCGATGTTTAGACTGAGCTTTGATTTGACACACCACTATATTAATGTCACAGAGTCTCTTCGGTTCTGTCCCTTCACAAGTGAGTTTGGAGCTCGCTGTCCTGACACAGAGATTGGATTCTCTGTTTTTTTTCTGCAGCTGAAGAATGATCAGCTACCAGTTTCATTTTGAATTGTGGAAATCTGAATGGAAATTCCCTCCTGCAGTGATGTGATGGGAGATAGATTGCTGTGTAATATTACTTTTATTGATTCACTTTTCTATTTTAATAAAACTGGAAAGCAAATAATAATACTAACCTTGGGTGGCTGGAAATGAGGGAGGGGATTGGGGGTATTGATATATTGTATTTATACAGAGAAGGGAGGGAAAGTGTTTATTAATATGGCTTCAGCCTTCTATACTGACATTGCTATTATTCACAGTGATTGCTCTTTGGAAAAAGGAAGGGCCTAGCCACATATTATTTCAGCACGAGTGTTCCCCTTTGGGTTTGGCCAATACCGCAAAAATAATCAGAGCAAAGGATCAGAAAACCAGAGACTTAAAAGCTATCAAGATTATCTCCTTAATTTGATTAGATCCAATAAGCATTTATGTGCCAAGCACTGTGCTAAGAACATCATGCCTTGACTTCCTCACTTGTAAAGTAGAGATAATAATACCATCATGCCAGAGTGAATAGAATTCTAGACTCGGAAGGCAGAGCTTTGAATCCTACCTCATACGCTTACTGGCTTTAAGACCCTGGGCCTGTCACTCAACCTCTATAATCCTTAGTTTCCTCACTTCATCCATGAGAGCATCGAACCTAATGATTTTTGAGCTCTAAATCTATGGGCCCATGATCCTACCTTTGTCTTCCTAGTAGAACCATGCTAGATACAGGAGATCCAAAGATAAAAAATATAACCACTCATATTCTCAAGAGTTTATAATGAATTGGGAACAAATGGCATGTAGCTTGATTAAGTGAAAAATCCTCCCATTTGTAGTGGAGAAGACTGAGGCCCCAGCATGAGGGTAGGTAGTATCTGGGCTACGATAGTGCCCAGAGGAAGTTGAACCCAAAGACAATGTCTCTAGTCACTTTGGACTCCCTTTGATTCAAGGCTAAACAGGTCATAGTTTTGAGTTTGAATCCCAGATTGGAGAATTAAAAGTAGAATTAAGCTCTCTGAGCCCCAGTTTGCTCATCTGTAAGCCAGGGATACTCCTTTGCTAGTTGTTGTTCAGTTATTTTCAGTTGGGCCTGACTCTTTGTGATCCCATTTGGGGTTTTCGTAGCAGAGATACTGGAGTGGTTTGCTTTTCCTTCTCCAGTTCATTTTACAGATGAGGAAATTGAGGCAAACAAGATTCAGGGACTTGCCCAGAGCCACACAGCTAGTAAGTATCTGAGGGCCAGATCTGAATTCAGGAAGATGAGTCTTCCTGACTCCAGACTCCAATTTTCTATCCACTGTGCTACCTAGTAGCCCCAACTATAATATATAATAAATAGTATAATATTGCATAATATATCTTATATACGACATCATGTCTCATCTCATATCACTTATGTTATGATGCTATGTTATTATGTTATGTTATGTTGTTGTGTTGTGTTATGTTATGCTATCTTAAAGTATAGTATAGTGTAGTATAATACCTCAGTGGCAATCTAGTTCAACCCATACACTAAAGGATCTTCCACTCTAACATACCCAGTAGATGGCATGGTGGGTGTGTGGATAAGTAAGTAGGGCAGTGTGGCTGAATTGGTTACAGAGTGAAAAGCAGGAGTAATATGAAAGAAGACTGGGCAGATAAGAAGGGACCAGGTTGTAAAGAGGTGAACATGTACAGATGAGCAATGCTGTTTTGTCCTAGAGGCACTGGAATTTGGGTCATTACTGTGACTGAGTGCCTCGGGCTGCCTATTGAACTTCTGGATGGCACGCTGTCTTCTGTCAAGGATCTTATCAGACCCTTCCACATACTGAATCACAGAACTGTAGAATCTTGGAGCTGGATGGTACACCAAAGATCCTTTAGCCCAATTGTTTTATTTTACTAATGAGGAAACAAACCGAGATTGGGAAATTACTTTCCCAACATCACACAGTACATTGATGGCTAAGATGGGTTTGAAACCCAGGGTTTCTGCCTCTTGTCTTTTTCTTTTTCTACCTCACTACAGTATAAGTTGATATTTTTGGAGTGGTGAATTGGTCCTGAGAAGAACTGGACATTGTGAATCTTTTGGAAGGGGAACCTGGCATGGGGCTCTGTATAGACAGTCTCAGCTTCTTTTTCTAACTAGGCAAGGAGAGGTGACACAGGATAGAGGAAATAATTCATCACCCTCCACATTTCAACCAAACTTCCATTTCGTGTCTTTGTTACTATCCTAGAGGGGAAATAAGCACTTGTCATCTTATCTCCTTGGGACATTTCTGTTCATTTGGAATAAAAAACAGCCATACAAATTATGCCATGATCTGGGCACTTGTTGCTGATTCCTCTTCACCTGGGCTTCAATTTTCTTACCTGTGGATTGCAACAGTTTGACTAGATTGTCTTTGATCTCTTTTTAGTTCTAATTCTTTGATCCTACCTACATACCTTGGGCAAGCACTGCAAATGGACAGTAAGGAATAGTGGGAAGAGAGTGAGAGGTATTGTTTTTGTAGATACTTTGTACTTATCTGTGCATATTGTGTGTCCTCCCAGTAGAATGGAAGCTCCTTGAGGGCAGTGTCTGGCATGGAGCAGGTGTTTAATAAATGTTTGAGGAGTTGAACAAAATTGTATTGAACACACACTCTCTGGCCAATTCTTGATGGATGCTCTGGAGACATTTGACATTTAGGGAAAATGTGATGACCCACTTACGTCCTTTATCCTTATTACATATTTCTTTTGAATTATTTTATATATTGTATATCCTTTTCTGTGTATGTGCTACCTACTTTTCCTTCACACCCCAGTAGAATGTAAGCTCCTTGAAGGTAGGTATTATTTTGTCTTTTCTTTTTCTTTTTTTAATTTCTAGTACTTTGTACATAGACTTTGTAAATATTTAATAATTTGAATGGAATTGAATTAAATGTTTCACCAGTCAAAGCTGTCTCTCGTCACCAGAATTCATCTTTTCTATCTCCAGGATTCTTGAAGGGATGTAATTATGTTTATACATCACAGAATGAGGGGGCAGTTAGGTGGTACAGTGGATAGAGCACTGGCCCTGGATTCAGGAGGATCTGATTTCAAATCTGACCTCAGATACTTGACACTTACTAGCTATGTGACCCTGGGCAAGTCACTTAACCCTTATTTCCCTGCAATAAATGTCTAATCAAATAAATAAATAAATAGATAGATAGATAAATTAATTAATAAACAAACAAATAGATAGATGGATAAATGAATGGATGGATGGATGGATGAACAAACAAACGAATGAATGAATAAATAAATAGATAACTAAATGAATTAATGAATCAATCAATAAATGGATAAGTGAATGAATAAATGAATGAATGAATAAATAAATAAATCACAGGGTGAGTCTAAGAAGAGGCAGAAATATAGGAAACAAAAGGGTTGCAAAATATCTGGGAATAATGACCAGTGGTGACCTTTGGTAAGAAATGGTATCAAAGTCATCACCAATGACATATGTAAATAGAGCAGAGTTACTTATGTAGGAAAACTGTGGGATATATGATGGGCAGACTTACTTTTGAGTTGTTTCCCCACCCCCCTATTTTCTTTTCTTTTTATCCAGATCTGTTCAATGAATCCATCAGAGAATGGTCCTCCCTGTGTGGGAACTCCTTCTGCTGATGTAGTCATAGCTTCTCTGTAAGTCACAGTTTTAAAAGAGTGGTCTAGGGCTCTAAGTGGTTCTGGTGAGATAGCTCATATTTGATAGAGGCAGGAAATGAACCTAGGTTTTCCTGATTTCAAGGATGCCTTGAGAACTACAGACCCAGAAATGAGCCTCTAGAACAATGGACACATATTCTATAAAGGCTTTATAGAGGACCAAACACATCTAGTGATATTCATTGTTGCAGTGAGATAAAAATAGATTTGTCAAAGTAGCTGAGTCACTTGACTGTGGGCATATCACTTAATGTGTGGGGCTCAGTTTCCTCATCACTAAAATCAGGTATTTGGTTTATATCACCTTTCTGGTCTTCCTCAGCTAATCTATGATCTTACAACTTCTGGTGTGGTGAAAGGGTATTGAACTTGGGGTACTGGATGAGTCTTACATTAAAATCATTTCTCTGACATTTATTATTTGTATGACCTTGGACAAGTCACTTCCCCACTTGGTCTTCAATTTCTTCCTTTGCAAAATGAAGGAAATCTGACTAAATGACTCAATGCCCTTTATGGCATTACATCTATGATATATGATGCTATAAATCACCCAGGAAGAGAAGGCACGAAGGGTGATGACCTACACTTGTGGAGAGAAAGAGTTCCCATCCATGGGATCGCAGATTTACTGAAGCAGGAAATGGAGTGCTTTATATTTATTTCATGTCTAATGCTTAGCAAAGTGCTAGCACACACATTATCTTACACGTAGTCCAGTCTAATTTCATTTGGTTCCCTTGTAGTCGCAGACAGGCTTCCAATAACCCTTGCTCAGCACCTCTCTTGTTTACCTGTCCTCATCTGGTACCTTTTACTGCTGTTTCCTCTCTCATCTTATTACCCTATTCGCAGCCTGATTTATTATTCCCACATTCCTTTAGCCCACGCTGCTTTGTGCCCAAACTCGAGCTCATCAAAGAATTTACCCCTTCTGCCCCTTAACCAAATACCCAGCTTCTCTTTTCCTCTTCTACCACTCTTTCTCTCCCCACCCCCTACATTTATAATTTGTTTGACTGTGGGAAAGTTTACTCTGGAACAGGAATGGCTCAGAAGGGAGGACATGGTATGTGTCTTTGAAGGGCTGTCAAATGGAAGAAGGATCAGGCTTATTTTTCCTGGCCCTTGAGGAAAGAATGAGGAACAATCAGGGGAAGTTGCTGAAAAGCAGATTTTTAGAAGCTCTCCTGGTGCTACTCCCAAATAAAATAGGCTGTCACTGAAAGTAGTGGGTTTTCTTGCTTGCTTGATGCTAGATGACCCTTTGTTGAGGACCTTACTATTCAGGACCTGGTTGGATGAGAGCATGGATTTTAGACTCTTTTGATATCTTGGCTACCTTTGACAAGCACTTAGGAAAGTCACTGGATAACCCCTTCTTAGAACATTTTTTAAATTCATGAAATAAAATACCTAGGATTACAAAAGAAACTAATCATATTGAAATTGAATCCTCAAAATTAACACACACACACACACACACACACACACACACACACACACACACACACACCAAAACCACCACCAGAAGTTAAGGACTAAATGAACTTTAAAGTCCTTCAAATTCTGAAATTGTGATTCTATATGGAGGGGGATGTTTATATCAAACCATTTACCCAGTTATTTGGGGGAGTTTCTTGATCTGTAAGGTCATTTGGAACCAGAGTGAAGAAGTACCTTTTACCAATGTAGATTTTCACGGAGACATTGAGTAATACAGATGTTATACATCAGAGGCTGAAGTTGAACCCTGGTGTCTTGACTCTGAGGCAAACTATCCAACATTTAGAAATTCCTTCCAATTAGGAATGTCAGTATCTTCTTTTCAACTTATAATTTTAGAGGGCTGCCCTGAGTAGAGGTGTCAAACTCTCAGTCCATGGGATCAAGGGGATCCCGTTGAAACTCTCTGGTGAGCCTGAACCATATTTAAATATCACTGGGAAATGTTTAACAAAATAAATAAAGTATACTACAACATAGATAATGTTAATTGGTCATTTTCTAAGTCAGTATATGACCCTCTGGGATCCATTTCTATTTGAGTTTGATGCCAATGGTCTGGAGCATTGAGAGGTGAAATTACTTGCCTAGGGTTACCGAGCCAGACTGTTCCAGAGATGGACTTTGAACTACTTGAACCCCATTCTTTTTGACTTCTTAGCCTATTCTCTATCTTATGGATAAGGGACTATAAAGCATATTTGAGAAGCAGTTTGGTGAAGATGGTAGAAAGTTGGCCTTGGAAGCAGCAAGATACATATTCAGACTTACGAACTCTGTATATAGGGGCAAATATAACCCCTCAGAATTGATGAAGGGAATGAATGAATAACTAAATGAATAAATGAATGAATAGATAAATGACCAAATATATGTACACATAGACACACATACATACATATACATACATACATACATACATACATACATGAACAGGCATGGGTCAGGAACTATGTAAACGCACACACACAAATAAGACAATTCCAGTTCACTCAAATGAGAAATGAGATGGAATAATATTGATAATATTTGAAAAGCATGTAGCTCAGTGCCTGTCATATAGTAGGTACTTAATAAATGTTTGTCCTCTCTCCCTTCCCCTTCCCCTTCTTTTTCTTCCTCCCCTTTTCCCCTCTCAAGGAATTTACATCCCTATCATGAGAGACCATGGCTACAGGGGAATTTTGATTAGTGGGGAGAGTTTTGTTCTAATGAATCTTGACTTATAGAGATCATGAGAAGAGCCAGATAGCAGCCAGTTGTCATGTAGTTTCCAGTAGAAATATTAGTATTGATTTGATTCTTGTTCTTTGTGCAAGCTGAAGAGCTTGGTATGGAGTTGGCTAGATGTCATAGGTTATCCGAGTTGGGACTCACTCATAAACATCAGGCTGGTTCACACTCCAGGGAATTACAAAATTCACTAGATTAGCTCAGCCAGGTATTGGTGGAGTCTATAGTGTATGGTCTATGGAAGGTAGGGGTACAATGATTTGTGGTATATGAGATGATCTGGTAGGCACTGAGTTCCAAACCCACATTCATTATCTTCCTTCCCAAGCCTTCCCCTCTTCCCAATTTTCCTAAAATATCTAGAACATGAGTGATCTCAAGAGTCACTCAGGCTTGCAACCTAAGTGAGATATCTTCAGTCTCTGTCTCTGTCTCTGTCTCTCTCTGTCTCTGTCTCTGTCTCTCTGTTTGTCTGTCTCTCCTCTGTCTGTCTTAGTCTCTCTCTGTGTTTTTTAAGACCTATATTGGCTCCCTTTATTCCTCTGATGCTTCTACCACCCTGGTGCAGATCCTCATCATCTCATGCTTTCTAGTTGTTCTCCCTGCCACTCCAAACCTCCACCCACTGCAGTCCATCATCTACTTAAATTACATCTTCCCAGAACATGGATATAACCACATCATGTCCCTACTCCATAAACTGCAGTGATTTCCTTTGACCTCCAGGGTTGAACATAAAATCCTTTGGCATTCAAAGCCCTTTATAACCCGTTCCCTTCCTGCCTTTGCACTATTATTCTATCCTACTTCCCCTCCCTGCCCTCACATACCATGTGACCCAGTACATAGGCCTCCTTGTTATTCCATGAAAAGGGACTCCATCTCTCAACCCTCAGCATATTCTCTGGTTGTCCCCCATTCCTGAAATTCCCTCTCTCCTTTTCTCCACCTTCAGGCTACCCTGGCTTCCCTCCAATCCCAGCTAAACCTCTGCCATATCTGAGAAACCTTCCCCAATCTCCAAAGATAATACTAATGTTTTCCCTCTGTTGATTATTTCCAATTGTTTTCATGTTGTCTTCCCTATAGAACTATGAGTAGGGGGCAGCTAGGTAGTGCAGTGTATAAAGCACCAGTCCTGCATTCAAGAGGACCTGAGTTCAAGTTGGGCCTCAGACACTTGACACTTACTAGCTGTGTGACCCTGGGCAAGTCACTTAACCCTCATTGCCCCACAAAAAACAAAAACAAAACCAAATAAACAAAAAAAAGAACTATGAGCTCCTCTTTCTGTTTCTCATCTCTATCTCTCTGTCTTTGTCTCTAGGTCTTTCTCCGTATGTCTCTGTCTCTCTCTGTCTCTGTCTCTGTGTCCTTGTCTCCTCTCTCTCTGTCCCCTAGTGGGATTGAGACAGATGGGAAGTTTGGGAAGTGCATTTGCCACAAGTGTCCCCCTTAGGCACTGCTTAGAAGGCTGGGGCCCACATTCCTATTAGGGCCCACCAGAGAAGACAGATTCCCTCACATCCCATCAACAATTAGCAAAGAGCCCTAGAGTCCTTTTCAGCTGCCTGCACGGGGCCCCATTATGGCACATTGAAAACCTGGTTACTTAGAAAGCAATTTACTTGGAGATGGGTTGGTTGGAGATTTAAATGGCAATTATCTTGCAAATGACTGTAACTGTCTTTCATAAATATGGCAATGTTTGAGATGTGACTAGATGCAGTCTCTAGGATAATGGGCTTAATAAACTGTGTTTCAGTGCATTGTCAAGGAACAGAGCAGAATATATTTTGCAGGGGACAATACTGTAATTTCAGCAATGAGAGATGCCATTCTTTTGTCACTATCCTCATTTTTTAAACCGGTACACACTCATCATCTTTTCCCTAATGGAATAGTTTTTCAGTGGATAATTTAGCAATTGTTGGTATCTTCATATGATCACTGGTGTTTTCCCATACCCCCTGACCAGGGTCTTTCTTTTCCTTAAGTTTCCATTTTCCCAATCTATTTAGAGAGGGGCTGGGTCACCTGTAGCTGAAACAGGTGATATTGATTCTAGATGAGGAACAGTTACAGAATTTCCACATCTCAGGTTTGAGAGGGGCCAGGATAGTCCTCTATAACAGCTGCCAAATGCACAGCACAAGCAGCAACACCCCTGAGTGTCACCTGAACCAGATTAAAATGGAATTGGAAATATTTAACAGAATAAATAAAAATGAAATAGAACATAGTTCATGTTAATGTGCGGTTTTTGGAGTCAATACATGTCCTCAGGGATCCTTATATATGGTTTAGTAATCCCATTTTCTTTTTCAGTTTGACACTATTACTCTATAATCTCCTAAAAGGACATATACTGAATGACCGATTACTAGAAAATCTGTGGAGGCTTTTTCTGTTCAAGTGCAAGCTCAAATAGAAGACCTCGGAGGATCTTTCTACCTCTGAAATTTTGTGATCAAACCAACAACAACTATGGTGTTGGGAGAGAACAAGAGCACGTTGGATGCACCACTTGGGTTGAACTTGTGGGAGGTACTGGACAACAGTGGCACAAAATGAACAGGCATGGATGGCTTGATATCTGTATCTTTGGAGAGAACATTCTTTTCTTTTCTTTTCTTTCTTTCTTTTTTTTTTCTGCAACAAACATTTATTTTATTTTTTCCAGTTACATGTAAGGGTAGTTTTCAACATTCATTTTCATAAGATTTAGAGTTCCAAATTTTTCTCCCTCCCTCCCTCCCTTTCCTCCCCCCTCCACAAGATCACAATCAGGTTATATATGTACAATCCACAGGTGTTCTTTTTATCAGTTCTTTCAATGGGTGTGCATAGTAGGCTACCTCATTAATTCCTTGGGATTGTCTTGGATCATTGCAGTGCTGAGAGTAGTTAAGTCATTCACAATTACTCATTGAACAATACTGCTGTCACTATGCACAATGACCTCCCAGCTCTGCTCATTTCTCTATACATCAATGTTCAGTAGTCTTTCCAGGTTTTTCAGGGATCATCCTGTTGGTCATTTCCTGTAGCACAAGACCATTCCACCACAATCATATAGCATGGTTTCCTCCATCATTCCTCAATTGATGGACATTCCCTTGATTCTCAATACTTTGCCTCCACAAAGAGTTGCTATACATATTGTTTGGGTACAATTTTTCCCTCTTTTCTCTTTTTCATGATTACTATTGTTAACTGTTTCCCTTCCATCCTATTCCCTTCCCCATGATATTTATTCTATTATCCATCTTCTTTCATCCTATCACTCTTCAAAAAGGATTTGCTTCTGTCTGTCCCCTCCCCCACTCTGCCCTTCCTTCTTTTGTCCCTCTCTCTTTATCCCCTTCCCCTCCTATTTTCCTTTCCGGTTAGAGAGATTACTCCACCCAACTGAGTGTGTACATTATTCCCTCCCTGAGCCAGTTCTAATGAGATTGAGGTCTTTGAGCCAATGCTGATGAGTGTTAGGCTCATTTACTGCCCAGATTAAATAGATTACTCCACCCAGTTGGGTGTGTCTGTTAGTCCCTCCTTGAGGCAGCTCAGATGAGTTTAAGATCTTTGAGCCTTTTCTGATGAGCATAAAATTCATTTACTGCCCTGCTCCTCTCCAATCTCTTCCCCAACTCCATAAGCCTTTTCCTTTTTCTTTCATGTAGGATTTTACCTCTGCCCTTCCCCCTCCCCTAGTGCATTCCCTTCACCACTCAATTTAAACCTAAAGATGTCATCACCTAGCTAGTTGACACAGTAGACAAAGCATCACCCCTGGACCCAGGGGATCCCAGCCAAAACCCGGCCTCAGGCACAAGACAGTTGCCCACTGTATGACCCCAGCTATGTCCTCCAGTTCCAATTTTTTTATGGGTTTTGTATTTGGAAGTCAAATTTGCCATTCAGTTCAGGTCTTTTCATCGCAAATATCTGAAAGTCTTCTTTTTCATTAAAGTCCCATTTTTTCCGCTGAAAGATAATGCTGAGTTTTGCTGGGTAGGTGATTCTTGGTTGTAATCCCATTTCCTTTGCCTTTTGGAATATCATATCCCATGCCCTCTGGTCCTTTAATGTAGAAGCTGCTAGATCTTGTGCTATCCTGACTGGGGCTCCACAGTACTTGAATTCTTTCTTTTTGGCAGTTTACAATATTTTCTCCTTGATCTGAGAACTCTGGAATTTGGCTATAATATTGCTAGGAGTTTTCCTTTTGGGATCTCTTTCTGGAGGTGATCGGTAGATTCTTTCAATTTCTATTTTAGCTTCTTCTTCTAGAATTTCAGGGCAATTTTCCCTGAGGATATCTTGGAAGATGATGTATAAGCTCTTTCCTTGATCATGGTTTTCAGGTAGACCAATAATTTTCAAATTATCTCTCCTGGACCTATTTTCTAGGTCAGCAGTTTTTCCCAGAAGATATTTCACATTGCCCTCTATTTTTTTTTTAAATTCATTTGGATTTACATTATTGTGTCTTGGTTTCTCATGAAGTCACTGGCTTCCATCTGTTCAATCCTAATTCTTAGGGAATTATTTTCATCAAAGAACTTTTGTACCTCCTTTTCCATTTGGCCAATTTGACTTTTCAAGCTATTGACTTTTTTCTCATGTCTTTCCTGCATCCCCCTCATTTCTCTTTCCATTTTTTCCTCTACTTCTCTAACTTTGTCTTCAAAGTCCTTTTTGAGCACCTCTATGGCCTGAGACCAATTCATATTTTTCTTGAAAGCTTTAGATACAGGGGCCTTGATGTTGACATCTTCCTCTGAGGGTGCCCCTTGGTCTTCCTTGTTACTGAAGAAACTTTCTATGGTCCTCACCTTTCTCTGTCTGCTCATCTTGCCTTTCTTTTACTAGACTTTTAGCTCCTTAAAGTGGGGCACTGTTTCCAGGCTGCAGTATCCCAAGCTTAAGAAGTCCCAGGTGGTATGATTTAGGAGGATCAGGTTCTTCACTTGCCTGGCCTGTTTCCTGGTCTGTAGATGACCCCAGATCAACTTGCTAATCAACCAGCTTTGTGTGTTGTGGTTGTTAGCACTGACGAGCCTGTGCCCCTCCCCCACCTGGGTCACAGCTGCTCAAGCCTACCTCCTGGTTTTCAGCAGGGGTGAAAAATCCAAGTTCTGTCTCAACACCAGCATAGACCCCTGTAGTCTCCCCCCTACCCAGGGCTCAACCCTCTCACCAGACTGTGAGCTTAGTTCCAGACGACACTGGTGCTTCAGCTGATTCAGAGGCTCTGGGGGGTCTCCTTCTCTGGTGAGATCTTCCTCTGACTGGATCTTTGTCAGGGTGACTGTGAACTTGGGCTTCACTCTTGTATCAGCAAAGCAACTCCCTCCTTCTGACCTTCCAAGCCGTTCTTGGTTAGAAGATGGAGCGAACATCCTTATTGGTAGGATGATAGATATATTTGAGCATATGCCAGGATATAATTGCAAAATAAAAATGGTTCTTGTCCTCAAAAAGCTTACTTTCTATTGTGAAAATACACTTTGCACATCCAAAGCCTTTTTCAAACTCTTTGGATTCTAGTTCCTTTCCTCTGTTTCCTCCTGTCTATAGCTTACTTGTATATACTTGTTTGCATGGTGTCTTTCCCATTAAATTGTAGGCTCCTTGAGGGCAGGGACTTTGTTTTATCTCTTTTTATATCCTCAGGGTTTACTGCAGTACTTGTTACAAAGTAGGTGCTTCTTAAATATTGATTGGTTGAGATAAAATTTAATATATAGTTAACTTGCTTATGCAAACTCTTACCTCTGCCACATTCTGACCATGTGACCCTGGGCTACTCACTTAATTTTTCGGTGTTCTATACAACTCTGGAAATCAGTAAGAGATGCAAATTACATTGGTAGATGATGTTTTCTCATCAAACAATTCTGTATACAAGTGAAATAACTGATACTGGTGCCATGTTATTATCCCAATATCATGGGTGTTGTTCAGTTGTGTCTGACTCTTTGGAACATCATTTAGGGTTTTCTTGGCAAAGATGATAGACTGCTTTGCCATTCTTCCTCCAGCTCATTTTACACATGAGGAAACTGAGACAAACAGGGTTAAGTGACTTGCCCAGGGTCTCCCAGTTAGTAAGTGACTGAGGCCAGATTTGTACTCACAAATATGACTGCTGACTCCATCTCTGACATTCTATCCACTGTGCCACCTAAATGCCCACTGTCTCAATGTAGTTGATTGCAAATAGTCTCTGCCTTCAAAGAGCTTACATTCTATTGGAGGGGAATCATTAGTGAAAACACAAGTAAAGGTCAGCATATCTGGTTGAATGCAAGTCTTGTATTCTTGTCAGTCATTTCAGCTGTGTCTGACTCTTCTTGAACCCCATTTGGGGTTTTCTTGGCAAAGATACTGGAGTTGTTTCCCAGCTTCTCCAGCTCATGTTACAGAGAAATGAAGCAAATAGGTCTAAGTGACGTGCCCCGTACAAGTGGTACCTGATCTTACTTAAAACATTTACTTTCTAGGCAGAGCCAAGATGGCAGAGAGAAGCCAGGAAGTTGCCTGAGCTCTCCTGTGGTTCCCTTAAAAACAACATTAAATCAAATCTCTAAACAGACTCTGAAACTACAGAACCTACAAAAAGGCAGAGAGACACAAACTTCCAACTTGAGAGATGATTTAGAAGACATCAGGAAAGGTTGATCTCACTTGAGCAAAAGGGGAGCACAGCACATCTCAGAAAGTGCAACGCAGGACAGAGGGTGTCTGGGCAAGTCAGCAAGAAGTTCTTGGCCATGACAGATAATGGAGTAATATCAATACTAAACATGTATGCACCAAGTGATATAACATCCAAATTCATAGAGGAGAAGTTAAATGAGTTACAAGAGGAAATAGACAGCAAAACTATACTTGTTGGGGATCTGAATCTTCCCCTCTCAGAATTAGATAAATCTAGCTACAAAATAAATAAGATAGAAGTTAAAAAGGTGAATAGAATGTTAGAAAAGTTAGATATGATAGATGTCTGGAGAAAATTGAATGGGGACAGAAAAGAATATACATTTTTCTCAGTGGTATATGGCACACTTTCAAAAATTGGCCATGTGTTAGGGCACAAAAACCTCAAAGTCAAATGTAGAAAGGCAGAAATAGTAAATGCATCCTTCTCAGATTATGATGCAATAAAAATTACATGTAATAAAGAGCCATGGAAAGGTAGACTGAAAATTAATTGGAAACTCAATAATCTCATTCTAAAGAATGAGTGGGTCACACAACAAATCAAAGAAACAATCAATAACTTCATCCAAGAGAATGGCAATTATGAGACAATATACCAAAACCTATGGAGTTCAGCCAAAGCAGTGCTTAAAGGACATTTTAAATCTCTAAATGCTTACATTAATAAAAAATGCGAACTAGGAGATCAATGGCATGCAACTAAAAAAGCTAGAAAAAGAACAAATATCACATTAAAAATCTTGAAAATCAAAGGAGAAATTAATAAAATTAAGAGCAAGAAAATTATAGAATTAATCAATCAAACTAAGAGCTGATTTTATGAAAAAAACAATAAAATAGAAAAGCCAATGGTTAATTTGATTTAAGAAAAGAAAGAAGAAAACTAAATTACCAGCATCAAAAATAAAAGGGGTGATTTCACCAACAATGAAATGGAAATTAAAGCAATACTTAGGAACTATTTTTCCCAACTGTATGCCAATAAAATTGACAATCTAAATGAAAGGGAAAAATATTTACAAAAATACAAATTACCCAGGTTAACTGAAAAGGAAACAAAATTCTTAAATAAGCCCATATTAGAAAAATAAATTGATCAAGCCATCAATGAACTCTCAAAGAAACAATCTACAGGGCCACATGGGTTTACAAATGAATTCTATCATACATTTGAAGAAAAGGGAATTTAGAGATCATCTGACCTATCTTCATATTCTATTCAATTTATTTTCTCTTGTTTATTCAAAAAATATTGGTCTGTTTGTTCATCACTTTCATTGTCAAATAAAAGAGAAACAGAGGGAGAGAGAGAGAGAGAGAGAGAGAGAGAGAGAGAGAGAGAGAGAGAGAGGTGACTCAGCAAAATTAACCAACACATCAACTCTGTATCACACTATAGTTAATAGTGATTCACACACTCTTTCTTGGAGGGGTTTATTTTTTCATCTTTTCCTTGAGGACAAACTTTATTATTATACTTAAAGTGTTTAATTTTTCATTCTTTCCTTTTGCTTCATTGTAGCCATTGTGTATAGTTTTCTTGGTTCTGCTTATTTCCCTCTGCATCAGTTCATACAAATCTTCCTATATATACTCTATAATCCTCATATACATTGTTTCTTATAACAAAATCCTATCCTATTCCATTTATGTGCCATAACTTGTTTAGCTATTCTCCAGTTAAAGTTCACTGATTTCAGGTTTTTGAAAATATGAAAATTGCTTGTATAAATATTTTTCTGTCTATGGGAATTTTTCTGTGTCTTTGACTTACTTGGGGGCTCTATGCTTATTAGTTGGTCCTTTGGGTCAAAGGGTATAGATATTTTAGTTTCTTTCTTAGTCATAATTCCAAATAATATTCTAGACTGGTTATACCAATGGACAGAACCATCAACAGTGTACAATTGCATGTCCTTCTATAACTGGTCCAAATTAGGCTATTTATTCTTATCTTTGCCAATTTCCCTAGTCACTTAAGTTAAAGTTGAAACTGTGACCCAGTGAAGTACAATGACCTGTCCTAGGTCACAGAGGCAGTAAAATTCAGGTGTAGGACTTGAATCCAGGTCTTCTAATACGAAAAAGTATATTGAGCTTGAGGTTTTTCCTTTTTGCTCTGATTCTTCTTTCACAGCATGACTAATGCAGAAATATGTTTAATGTGATTGTACATATAGAACCTATATCAGATAGCTTGCTGTCTTGGGGAAGGGAGAGGGAGGGAGGGATAAAAATTTGAAACTAGAAATCTTATAAAAAGAAATGTTGAAAACTATCTCTATCCGTAACTGGAAAATAATAAAATACTTCCAAGAGGAAGGATTGGGGATTGGGGAGTGTTGGATAGGGCAAGGTCTTAGATTTAGAGGTGGAAAGGACCTGAGAAGCTATTGATTCCAACCAATCTCTTAATTTTAAAGTTGTGGAAAATCACACAGGGAAGATAAATGATTTTTCCAGGGTGACAGTAAGAATCTGAAGCAGGACTCAAATATAAGTCTTTCAAGTCCAGGACCCTGTCCATTGTGCCTGCTAGCTCTTCCTCAAAATATTTTTTAAAGTGTACTTGAGGAGGCAGCTAGGTGGTGTAGTGGATAAAGCAAGATCCTTGGATTCAGGAGGACCTGAGTTTGAATCCAGCCTAAGACACTTTACAATTACTATCTGTGTGACTTTGAGCAAGTCACTTAATTCTCATTGTCCTGCCCCTCCCCCAAAAAACCCCCAAACCAAAGTATTCTTGAAGGGGGAAGGTAGGTGGCAAGTAGGTGGCTCAGATATAGTACCAGCCCTGGAGTCAGGAAGACCTGAGTTCAAATTGTTATGGGGAAAATAGGTGGGGGTTTGGAGTTTGGGGTCGGGGTAGGGGTTTGGGTTTGGGGTAGGGGTTAGGGTTTGGGGTCCTTAGGAATTCCTTTTTAAAGAATTACACCAGGGCAGCTAGGTGGCGCAGTGGATTGAGCACTGGCCCTAGAGTGAGGAGGACCTGGGTTCAAATCTGACCTCAAACACTTAACACTTACTAGCTGTGTGACCCTGGGCAAGTCACTTAACCCCAATTGCCTCACCAAAAAAAAAAAAAAAAAAAGAACATATAAGAATTACACCCTCTTGCACATGAAACCAATAGAATAAGATAATAGTTTATTTAGGGGCTGGGGAAGGGAAACCAGGAGAGAAATCCTTGGACTTCTTCTCATGGGGAGAAGGCATGGCACAGAGCTTGACTCTGAGATACCAATCTCCTCAAGCAGGAGACAGGCAGATACTTTTATAGAGGACTGATGGGGGGGTGATCATTTGATTGTAGAAAGTTCCCTTATTGAGAGAGGACCAGCCCCCACTGGTAGTGGCTGGGGGAATTGGGTGAGGGGCAGCTCTGGATCTCTCAAGCCATCTTTCTCCCCCTCAAGCCATAAAGGGAGCAGCCACACCTAATCTTATCTCCCCAGGGGTGGGGGAGACTGGAATGAAGGGTAGTGGTCCCAGAGCTAACTCAGTCTTGATCAGGTGCCACTTATCTCTTTAGGTGTGTCTGTCCTTTGGTTTAGTTTCTCAAGGAGAAAGTTCCTTGATCTCCCCAGACAACTTCTGGGGTGGCCTGGGCCCATAACAAAATCCACGCTCAGAAGCTTACTATCTGTGTGACCCTGGGAAGTCTTTTAAACATGATTGTCTCCAAAAAAATAAAGTATACTTGAGGCTCTTGAGAATGCTTTTGGAATGCATCTTTCTCTATGTCTCTGTCTTCTCTCTGACTCTGTCTCTGTCTCTGTCTCTGTCTCCGTCTCTCTATATATACATACACACACACACACATATATACACACATATATATGTATATATACATACACACACACACACACACACACATATATGCCTATATCTATATATCTTCCTCTCTTTTTCCCTCCCCTGCTGCCCCACTTTCTCCCTCTGTGTCTTCCTCTCCATCTTCCCTGTCTCTCTGTCTGTCTTTGTCTCTACTTCTATTTCTCTCTTGCTTTGCTATACAGATACATTTTCAAAGAAATAATAACTTTTCTTGTGCATAGATTTGGGGAAAATGATACCTATAGTTGAGAGGAAACCTGGCATAGTGGATAAAGTGCTAACCTCAAAACCAGGAAAATTTACAGTCTAGTCTTATCTAGATAATGCTTGCATGTGTATGCACACAAACACTCACCCCGCCCCCCTCCCTAGATATGAAAGATAAAAGCAGAATAATCCCTGCCTTCTAAAAGTTTATATTGTATTCTGGGAAAATAACATTTATTTAGGTGAGCAAAGGCAATGCCACAAATTCTTGAGGTTGTAAGGGGGTCACTGGTCGTTGCCCATTGTTCTCGAAGAGGACCAAAAGGACATCACTATGTTAGAGTCAAATTACAGTGTGTCCTACTGTGGCTGATTAGATCAATATTAGCTCAGAATGCTTTATGGTAGTTTGCGTACAAATAGCCAATGGGATCATTTGGTTTTGATTCTCTAAATTTGGGTATCTCATGTTTCTTTTGAGCTACTTCAATTCTGCTTTTCTCATAGAGCACGGCACCTTTTCTGAGGAGGGCATGCCATGCTGGATGGTCCTATGCCAATGTCTCCCATGTCATGCAATCGATTCCAAAGTTCTTCAGAGACACCTTGAGAGTGTGCTTGTTTTCATTTTTCTGGACACCACTGTGAGCACTTGCCCTATGTTACTTCTCTAAAAATGTCTTTTAGGCAAGAAACATTTGACATGCAAACAACGTGGCCAGCCAATCAGAGTTGTGCTCTCTGCAGTAGAGTTTGAACACTTGGCAGTTTAAAAAGGACTTCAGTGTCTGGTATCTTATCTTGCCAGGTGATCTTTAGAATCTTTCTCAGGTAATTCAAATGTAAGAGATTCAGTTTCCCTGCATGGTGCTGGTAGGCTGTCCAGGTTTCACAGGCATGCAACAATGAGGTCAGCACAAGGGCTCTATAGAGTTTGAGTTTGGTAGACAGTTTAATACCTCTTCTCTCCCACACTTTCCTTCAGAAGCCAGGGAGGTCACTAGAAAGAAACTGGGTGAATGTAGGACATGAGGTAATAGGATAATGAAATTAGAGATGGATGGAACCTTCAGGGTCATCTACTCAAACTCCATCATTTTACAGGTGAAGAAACTGATGCCCACAGAGATTAAGTGGTTTGCTCACATGCTAGGTAGAGGAGACAGGGCTGGAACCTTGGTTCTCCTGAGATGAACCTTAAAGGAAACTAGGGAAGACTTGATCATTTGACTGTAACTGTTCTTTCCAAAGTTATCAGTGAGCTTTTAATGACTAACTATAAGTCTTTTTTCAGTACTTATCGTCCTTGACCTCTCTGTGGTATCTGACATTGTTGATTACCTTCTCCTCATGGAGATACTCTCTGTCCCCTCCAGCTGCCCCTTCCTGATTTTCTTGCTCCCTGTATGCCGGTTCCTTCTCAGTTCCCTTTGTTGGCCCATCATCCACCAGAGACCCTCTCATTGTGGCTCTCTCCCAAGGTTCTTTCCTAGGTCCATTTCTTTTTTCTCCCTATGCTCTCTCAGTCAGTGATCTCCCAGACTCCCATAGTTTCCATTTTTATCCTTATGCTGATGATTTGCAGATTTATAAATTCAGCCCTACTCTCTCACTTGAACTCCAATCCTGCATCACAAATTGCCTATTGAACATTTCAAACTAGATTTGCGATGGGCATCTCAAACTGAGCACTTCCAAAACAGCATTCATTATTTTTTCCCTGCAAACTATTCCCTCTTCTGAATTTCGCTATTATTGTTGAGGGCAACACCATCCTTTAAATCACTCTGGTTCCCAACCTCATTGCTGTCCTCAGTACTCACTCCATGTATCCAATCTGTTACCATAGTTGATCCTTTCTTCCTCCACATCATCTCTCCCCTTCTTTTATATATCCCCTTTTCTCTGCTGACACAGATACCACCCTAGCTCAAGTCCAGGTCATCACTAGCCTGGGCTTTAGTGCTTGCCTCCTAATTGGCCTCCTTGCCTTCAGCTTCTCTCTTCTTCAGACTATCCTCCACACTGCTACTATTCTGATTTTCTTATGTGTTTGTTTTGTTTTGTTTTTGTGGGGCAATGAAGGTTAAGTGACTTGCCCAGGGTCACACAGCTAGTGTCACATATCTGGGGATAGATTTGAGCTCAGGTCCTCCTGAATCCAAGGCTGTTGCTTTATCCACTGTGCCACCTAGCTGCCCCAATATTATGATTTCCTTAAAGCAAAAGTCTGGCCACCCTCCCACCTCTTCCCATCCAAAACCTCCAACATTTCCCTATTACCTGTGGGCTCAGATACAAAGTCCTTTGTTTACCTTCATAACCTGGCCACCTTCTATACTTCCAGGCTTCTTTCTCTTTATTCCCTATACTTGGTCTAGTCATCTTGTATTACCTGACATTCTATCTCATCTCTGTGCCTTTCCCAGTCAATAAACATTTATGAAGCACCTACTATCTGCCAGACACTGTGTTAAGCACTGGGGATACAAAAAGAGCCATGGATAGTCCCTGATTACAATCCACTGGGGGAGACAGCATACAGGTACAACAAGAAAATCCATACATACAAGCTGTACATGGCATAAATAAATAATTAAATGATCAAAGACACTAGAATTGCATGGTAGTGGTGGTGGTGGTTGGGGGATTGGTGAAGACTTCCTGTAGAAGATGTGATTTCAGTTGAGACCTGAAGGAAGGAACGGAAGTCAATAGGTAGAGATGAGGAGAGAGAGCATTGCAGGCATGCAGGATACCAGAAAAAAAGACCTAGAGCTGAGAAATGGAGTGAATTATTTCTGAAACACCCAGGAGATCAGTGTTACTGGATCAAAGAATACATGGTGGAGACCAAGGTGTGAAAAGACTGGAAAAGTAGGAGAGGGCTAGGAAATGAAGGGTTTTGAATGCCAGAGAATTTTTTTTTTTTTTTTGGATCTTAGAGGCAATAGGGAGTCACTGGTATTTTTGAGTAGCAGAGTATCATGACTGGACCTGTGCTTTAGCCAAATCACTTTGGCAGCTGACTTTTTTGTTTTCTGGTGGGGCAATGGGGGTTAAGTGACTTGTCCAGGGTCACATGGCTAGTATGTATCAAGTGTCTGAGGCCAGATTTGAACTCAGGTCCTCCTGAATCCAGGGCCAGTGCTTTATCCACTGCACCACCTAGCTGTCCCTGGTGGCTGACTTTCAAATCACTTTCCAACATGTTCTCTTCAGTTGAGTGATACTGGCCTCTTCCATGAACAAGACCTTCTCTCAGTAGGTTTTGGCTATTTTCTTTAGTTCTTCTCCTTCCTCTCAGAATACTAACCTCCCTGTTTCCTTTAAAGCCCTACTAGAATCTCACTTTCCACAAGGAACCTCCCCCAAACCCCCTTAATTTCAATGTCTTCCATCGTTTTTGTTTTTGTTTTGTTTTTAAGATTTTCTTTTTATCCTGTAGATAGCTTATTTGTATTTATGTGATTGTTGTTTTCCCCCCATTAGATTGTGAGCTCCCTGAGGGCAGAGACTATTTTTTGCCTTTTTTTTTTTTTTTTGTATCCCCAGTATTTAGCACAGTGCCTGGCACATAATAAATGCTGATGGGTGGATTGATTGGAGGATGGATTGGAGTAATGAGATCTTTGAGGCAGACAGATCCACCAGCAGGCCATTGCTATAAACCAGGCATGGGGTGTTGAGGGTCTGTACCAGATTGATGGTGTCAGAAAAGAGAAGGGGGTTTATTCAAGGGATGTTGCAAAGATGAAATCAACAGGCCTGTGGAACAGATTGGATAGGGGGAGTGAGAGATAGTGAAGAATCGTGAATGACTACTAGGTTACAAACCTGGGCTGGGATGATGTCACCCTATACAGAAATAGAAACATTTTGGAGAAGGGAGAGTTTAGGGGGAAAGATGAGTGTTGTTTTGGACATGTTGAGTTTAAGATGTCTATTGCACATCTAGTTTGAAACATCTGAAAGGCACCAGCTGTCCTTCATGCTTGGAGTACTCTTTCTCATCACCTTCAACTTCCAGGATTTCTGGATTCCTTTAGAATTCAACTCAAATCTCATGTTCTATAGGTCTTTTCAGGTTCCCTCCATCCAGTCCTTTATCCTCTCAGATTACCTTGCATTGACTCCTTATATAATTTCTATATACCTAGTTATTTCAACATTATTCCCCCCCCCGCCCCCATGTACATTGTTCCTGGAGAGCAGGGACTACTTACCTTGTTTTGTTTTGTTCTCCTGAAAGGCAGAGTATTAAAGAAGATGAAAAACTGGACTCCAAGTCTGGGTTCAAGTTCATTGACATATTCTGGTTGTGTGATCCTGGGCCATTCACTAAATCTCTCAATGCTTTATTTTGGCAACTCTCTAAGACCATGCATTGCAGAGAAGGTGCTGCTCTGCATTGAGAGGGGGATTTTCCTCACCAGAAATGCCCTAGACCAGTGAGATCAATAATTTAGTCTCTTTTTCTTATTGTCGTTCAGTTATTTTCCAGTCTTGCCTATTCTTCATGACCCCATTTGGGGTTTTCTTGACAAAGATACTGGGTTGGTTGGCCATTTCCTTCCTCAGCTTATTTTACAGATGAGGAAACTGAAGCAAACAGGGTTAAGTGAGTAGCCCAGAGTCACAGAGCCAGTCAATATCTGAGACTAGATTTGAACTTAGAAAGATGAGACTTCCTGACTCCAGAGCTGGCACTCTCTGTACTGTGGCACCTAGCTGCCTACTTATTCCCCATTTCCATCCTCTGTATCCTCAGTGCTTATCTTAGCCTAAAAGATAGTATACACTTAAAATACTTTTTGATAGATTGATTACAAGAGGGCATTAAATTCACTTCATTATCTGAAGCATAAAATAGTTTCCTTTTACAAAATGAAGCAGGTTTGTTCCTCCCTCTCCCTCCATACACACACATACACACACACATATATACATATACTTACATATATACACATACACACACACACACATGTATATATATATATAGTGATGGTCTGGAGAGATCCTGGTAAGAGCAAACAAACAATAACACAATAAAAACAGAAACACATATACAAGTATACTTTTTGTGTTTGTGGAACTTAATCCAGCCTGTGGTTGAATTGTAGGAATCCCAGTGATTTTTATAGTCCTTGTCACTACTTAGTAACAAGACTTTTTCTCCAAGAAGAAAAAAAAAAAACCTTCTTGCAGGCTCATGGGCTTGTGCTTGACACATGTAATGGACAAAATTTCAGAGCTGAAATGCCCATTCAACCTATCTGAGCCTCTATGCAGTTTGTCAATGCTTTGAAGTCTTTTGATGCTTTTGTATCCCCCAATCAAAAGGAAACCTTTTAAATAAGAGGTTGAAGCATTCTTGCCCCCCTTTACTTTCACTTGAAGGATTTCTCCCTTGTCTGATCATTGCAAATCACTTCTGAATGGCACTTGCTTTGCACATCAGCATTCATTTAAAAAGAAGAAGCAGCAGGTATAGCCCTATGGATATACACAGGTCCCTGCTCAAATGATAAAAAGAGTGTGTATCTGCCTGTATATGGTATTCACTGGCATCAATGCTGTCTCCCACATCTATTAATGAAATTATCTTTATGGAATTATCATCTTTAAACAGTTGCCTTTCCAACACCCTCTGACTCATCCAGTTTTGCAACATTTACCATGACAATGGCTGTGGGCAATTACTTAGGCTCCCTATTTCAATGCCCAGCTTCCTGTCTATGGAGGATGTTAGAAGATGCATTTTTATAACTGAAAGAATGGTAATGGATGTCAATAGGTTGAGCTAAGCTCCAGAGCAATGGAAAGAGACTGACAACGTATGCTTTTCTCTCTCTCTCTCTCTCTCTCTCTCTCTCTCTCTCTCTCTCCCCTCCTCCTCCTCCTCCTCCTTTCTTTTTCCTCTCTTGTGTCTCTTCTTCTTTCCTTCTCTCCTATCTCTATCCTTCCTTCCCTCCCTCTTTTTTGCCCTCTCACTCTGTCAGTATCTGTCTTCTGATTGATTCTGCTGTCTCTTCATCC
This sequence comes from Dromiciops gliroides, assembly GCF_019393635.1. Classification (NCBI taxonomy): domain Eukaryota; kingdom Metazoa; phylum Chordata; class Mammalia; order Microbiotheria; family Microbiotheriidae; genus Dromiciops; species Dromiciops gliroides. Next base: position 631,412,841 of record NC_057863.1, read on the forward strand.
TCACCCCTCTCTCCCTTTCCCTTTCTCATTCCTCCTCTCTCCCTTTCCTTCTCTGCCTTACTTTCTCTCTTTCATCCCCTTTTCCTTCTCCTCCTCTTTCTCTAGCTCCCTCTGTCCCATTCTTTCTTTGATTTTTCCTTTCCACCCTTTTCCTTTCTACTTCTCTCCCTCTCCCTCTCTATACCCCATTCCCCATCTTCTTCTCTACTCACCTTCTCCCTCTGTCTCACCTTCTCCCTCACCCTCTTCCTATCCCTCTCTCCCTCTCTTTTCCTCCTTTCCCCCTCTCTCTGGCCCCTTCTGTTTTTCTTTATCTCCCTCTCCCCCTCCTCCTCTCTGTCCCCTCTTCTCCCTCTTTTCCTCTCCCTCTCTCTCTCTCACTCCTTCTACCTCTTTCTCTCTCCTTCCCTTCTCCCTCTCCTCTCTTTGCTTTCTCCTTTTCCCTCTCCTTCCCTACTTCTCCTGGGCTCCATCTTTGTCCTCCTTCCTTCTTCTCTTTCTCCTCTTCTCTCTCTCCCTCTCCCTCTCTCCTCCTCTCTGTTCTCTTTTCTCTCTCTTTCTTTCCTCTCTGTTTTCTTTTATCTCTTTCTTCTCTCTCTCTCTCTCTCTCTCTCTCTCTCTCTCTCTCTCTCTCTCTCTCTCTCTCTCTCCCTCTCCTTCTCCCTCTCTCCCTTTCTCTTTATCCTCCCTCTCCCTCCCAGTCCCCCCTTCTCCCTCTCCCTTCTTGTCTCCACCTCTCTCCCCCTGCCTCCTCCTCTCTTTCCCTGCCTCTCTAGTAGCACTTTCTACAAAAGGTTTCTCATCTTTTCTGTTGCTTGAACAGCAATTATGAACATGTTCTACATGGGAAGAATGCATTAATTAGAGGCTTGCTAGAGATTTTCAGGTTTACCAACCCAAATGCAGAGATAAGCTCTTCTGAGAAAAAAAGTGCCAAAGTGTTCATAGAGTTTGATTCTGCAAATTGACTTCACTCTTGCTAGACTTGGGGGTGTAAGGGATATTCTCCCATTTGACTTCCTTCCAAGTACCACCTCACTCAAATGTCAGCAAAGACTGTGGCAGAGGGATTAAAAGTTCATGGGTGGTCTTTTCTGGTGGGGGGTGGGTTCAATAGAACTAGTGCAAAGAGAACTGAGCTGGGAGGTAGGACAGCAAAGGGGCACACTGGAGAGCACATCTGTTAGGGCATCAGAGCACCCCACTTCCAATCCTATCTCAGCCACTTTCTAACTATGCCATTGGGAGCATGTCTCTTGGTCTAGGCTTCCTCCTAAACAACTGGATCCAATACACATTTCTTAGGGGAATCACAGATTTAAAGCTGGAAAGGATCCAGGCCAACCCCATCATTTTATGCATGAAGAATCCAAGGCCCAGAGGCATTAAGTGTAGTGCCCAAGATTACACAGAGTAAGTGACAGCCGTGATTTCAGCCTAAGCCTCTGACTCTAAAGCCACATTCTTTTACTGAACCATATTGTTTTCCCCTGATGGGAAGGGATTGGGGGGGGGCACAGAATAAGCATGTATTAGGCCCTCTTCCTATGTGTTAAACACTGTGTGCTTTTACAAATATCATCTCCTTTGATTCTCATTACCACCCTGGAAGGTAGGTGATATCTCTAGTCCTATTTTACAGTTGAGGAAACTGTGGTGAACAGAGGTTAAGTGATTTGCCCAGTGTGATACAGCTAGTTTGAACTTGGGACTTCCTGACTCCAGGCCTAGTGTTTTATCCACTGAGACACCTGTATATTCATCCTTTCATTCATTCTTTCCCCATATTTCTATCTTTGATGCAATTTGCTTGGTTTTAGGGTTATAAAACCTTCCTAATGGCCTTCCCCCCCAAGAAAATACCCTAGTCACTCCCTTTAAGGATAAGGAATCTCCTACACTGAAGAATATCTAAGGCAAAAACAGAAGAAGAAGACAGTTACATGAGAACTTTAAAATATATTTAAACAGACTAGCAAGTTGTACATACTGGATTTTTGAAAAACTCTACTATGTTATGGAAATTCATAATTTATTCAATAAATTTTTTAAAAAATTAAAAAAAAACATCCTGCACAGTGATTTCGAAAGGGAAAGAATACTAATGACTGAGGAAAATGTGGAAAGGCTTCTGTAGGAAGCAACCTCTGAGTTGTGCTTTGTGAGAAAAAAGAAAAAAAGAATTTTACCAGAAGGTACGGTATGAGAGAGAGAGAGAGAGAGAGAGAGAGAGAGAGAGTGAGAGAGTGAGAGAGAGAGTGTGTGTGTGTGTGTGTGTGTGTGTGTGTGTGTGTGTGTACACTAGGCATGAGTTACAGCATGGACAAAAGCAACCTGACTGGAAGGGGACTATTTGGTTAGAAGAGCAGCCAGGAAGCTGATTTGATGGAAAGGAGTAATATGAAATGATACTGGAAAGTTACATGGGAGCCAGATCAAGGAGGACTTTCAATGGGAAGCATTTTAATGGCTGACTGAAGAGTCTGTCTTTTGTCCCAGGTGGAAGTTGTCCCAGATGGTCTCTAAAGTCTCTTGTAGCTCTAAATCTCTGATCCTGTGAGTCTTTTTCCCAAGTAGCTTTATAATCATGGTTGGAGCTGATTGTTAAATGTTCAGGGTGGGCATCTATACTCCAGCAAACAGTAAATGGTACAGATCAAGGCTTGAGTTGTCATTTTATTGATTGTTTAGACTTGAGAAAATTCAGAAAATGTTAATAATACAAATTAAACTTCAAAGCGTGCTCTTCATCTTTTCCCCTGCCAGACTTCCAAGTGTTTAATATTTACCAGAACAACACTGGAGTCAAGGTATCCCCTTTAGTTGAAGTATTGCTTCCATATTAGCATTGGGTGAGGTACCATTGAAAGGGAGGTCTTCCTTTGGAAGAAGAAAACCCTCAGGAAGATAGCAAGTGTGGCTAGAAAAACCATCACATCAGTGATGCTGGCTGCTTCGATGCATGCCAAGGCTAATTGGCAATGATTTGCTGCTCAAGAGTTATCCTGTAGCAAATGGGCTGGATTAGAGTCCTCGGCATCTCCATTTGGAAACCTAGAATGCAGGCATGTCATCCCTTAAGTAGGCAATGATTTGGATGGATGGAAATGGCTGGAGGACATGATATAAATTCCTAGGCCAGTCCTGCAGACCGACTCTACATCCTCCTTGGAGACCAATTTCAGATCCCATGGTACTTGATATGAGCCAGAACTGCTTCAGGGCCCTCATTTCCCCCTCTCTTCACATAGGCCATATTGGTATAGCAGATGGTACAACAGAAATACAGGTGGTGACATCACAAAAAATAAATTAGCAATAGTGAGTGCACATGCTTTGGTGAGGAGAGGGGAGGGAGGAGGTAAGAGAAAGCAGGGTTTGATCATCTTTGGTAGCAGATATGACATATAGGAAGCAGGGACCTAGAAAATGAAGCCATGACTATCTCAATTCAAATAATTATTGAAAACCTAAGATATAATTCCTTGGAACAGGTGCTGAGGAAGGAGGGTAGGAAGGAAGAAAGGAAGGAGGAAGGGAGACAGGGAGAATGAAAGAAAAAAGAAAAGAAAGATGGATAGAAAAGAGGAAGGGAGGAAACGAGAATTTATTGGGCCTACCATGAACCAGGCGCTGTGCTAAGTACTTCATAAATATCTCATTTGATCCTCTTTTTTTCTCTTTCTTTTTTTTTTCGTTTTGTGGGGCAATGAGGGTTAAGTGACTTGCCCAAGGTTACACAGCTAGTAAGTGTCAAGTGTCTGAGGTTAGGTTTGAACTCAGGTCCTCCTGAATCCAAGACTGGTGCTTTATCCACTGCACCACCTAGCTGCACTCCAATTTGATCCTCAAAACAGCCATGGGAGGTCGGTACTATTATTATCCCCATTAAAAAAATAAGTAAACTAAGGTAAACAAAGGTTAAGTGACTTGTCCAGGGTCATACAGCTAGTAAGTGTCTGGAATCAGATTTGAATTCAGGTCTTCCTGACTCTCAGGCCCAGCATTTTATCTATTGTGCCACCTAGTTTCTTTATTAAAACAAGTAGAAACGAAATGTTACCATGTACTTTCTGCCCACCCCAAGTATTCCTCTTTTCTGTCACCTTCCTCCTGCCCCTCCTTTATATTGAAACAGCTAGGTTGTACAGAGTTCTGGTTCTGGAATCAGGAAAACCTGAGTTCAAATCTGACCTTAGGTACTTAAAAACTGTGTGAACCTGGGCAAGTCACTTCACTTCTGTATGCCTTAGTTTCCTCAACTGTAAAAAGGGGACAATAATACCTACCTGCCAGGGTTGTTGTGAAGGTAAAGAGATAATATTTTTAAAGTGCTGTGCACAGCGCCTGGCACATAATTCACATTTAACTGAAAAAATGCTTATTCTCTTCCTTCTTAACTACTAGAATCTCTGCTCCCACTGGATAGACAGAAGCCTCATGTCTATTCTCTCAGGTCAATTTCAGGCCTTATGGATCTCACAACATCGGAAAAAAGGAAATGATTTGAAATTGCCCATCTTTTAGGCTGGTTCAGGGACAACGTTCCCTTGTTTTGGGAAATGCAGTTCCTAACCTGGTCTCCAAAGAGCAGCTGGTGGCAATCAGTAAATCATAGTTAAGTCCAAGGCTCTCCTATTTGGCCTCTGTTTCTTGCTAAAAAATAACTACTGGATGCAAAGAGGCTTGCTAATGGAAAATATAGAGAGTCAGACCTTCAGGATCCTATTGCGATGGGCAGAGAAGGGGAGAGCAGGAACTATTTACCCTTTGCAGGTCCTTTGTGAGCAGCTGACTGCTCCGTCTGATCCATCCTATAATAAGATTGCTAGACAGCCCTGCCCTGTAGAATGAGAACTGAAGTGAGAATTGGAGGACCCAAGCTCAAATCTTGGATCTTCTACTTTTTACCCATGTGACCTGGGACAAGTCACTTAGTCTTTTTGTACCTCAGTTTCTTCATCTGTAAAATGTGTATGCTGAGTTAGCTAGAACTGCAAAGAGCATGCTGATTTTTAACATAACCAAATACATAACTAAGAGGAATTAGGAAAGGACAAGTTACTCAGTGAGGGTTTTTGTTTCAGAAAATTTGTGGAGGTAAGGGGGAAGAAAAAGGAAATAAGCTTTTATTAAGCATTTACTATATATACCAGGAGATATACTGGGTGTTTTACAAATATCATCTCATTCAATCTCTATAAGAACCCTGAAAGTTAGGTACAATTATTATCACCATTTTAGAGATGAGGAAAGAGAGGCACAGTGGTAAAGTGACTTGCCCAAGATCACACAGCTAGTGTTTGTGCCTGGATTTGAACTCACAGCTTTATGACTCTTCGAGATGAAGTCTGAGTCGAATGATGTGGCTGCTAGAAAGTCTCATAGAATTTCTTTCTTTTTTTCCTTTTTTTTTTTTTGGCAAGGTAGTGAGGGTTAAGTGACTTGCCCAGGGTCACACAGCTAGTAAGTGTCAAGTGTCTGAGGCCGGATTTGAACTCAGGTACTCCTGAATCCAGGGCCAGTGCTTTATCTACTGCGCCACCTATTACTTATGATTGTTGTTCAAAACTCTGATTTCATTTCAACAGAGTTCTTGGTAAGGAAGGTCCCTCTTCCAAAGCATGTCAACACCTGCAATTTGTAGTTTTAGAGAATTTCCTGTGGCACTAACAGGTTAAGTGAGTTGCCGGGGCTCACACAACTGGGATGTTTTAGGGGCAGAGCTTGAGCCTAGGTCTTCCTGAAACTGTAACTAGCTCTCTATCCTCTGTGTCTCCTGCATCTCTAGGTTACAGAAAGAGAAAGAAGGTGGCAATGCTATCACACTCTACCCTGGTCAGACCCCATCTGGGGAATAATGTTCAAATGGGAGGAGGAAGAGGGAGTCTGACTTTGCAGAAGCCCATTAACAAGCTGGAAAGTGTCTTAGAAGAGAGTGATCAGCATAATGAGGGTACATATGGTATGAATATCAGTTAAAAGCACTATTGCTATTTAAACTGGAGAAGAAAAGACTCTAAGTCTGAAATTAGGATTGCTTGAAAGAGTTAGTGATGTTCAGCCTGAAAGAAGAGAAGTTTGGGAGGCAGGGTACATGGCAGTTGTCCTTAATTATTTAAAGGGCTGTCATATGGAAGAGGGGTTATTAGACCCCTCTTTTACTTGGCCTCAGAGGGCAAAAGCAGGAGTAATGAGTAGAAGTTTCTGAGAAGCAGATTTATTCTCCATGCCAGGAAATACTTTCTCACTATTCCAGCTCTCTCCACTTTGAGTGGGATCTCTTGGTAGGTAGCAGGTAGCAGATTCTTTCTCTCTAATGAATAAGCAAAGCCTGATAGGTCACTTCTTGGAGATGTCACAGTGTATGTAATGGAATACTACTGTGCTGTAAGAAACAATGAGCAGGTGGATTTCAGAGAAACCTGGAAGGACTTACATGAACTGATGCTGACTGAGAGGAGCAGAACCAGGAGAACATTGTACACAGTATCAACAACATTGTGTGTTGATCAACTGTGATAGAATGGTCCAAGATAGTTCCAAAGGACTCATGATGGAAAATGCTCTCCAAATTCAGAAAAAAAGAACTATGGCATCTAGATGCAGATTGAACCATACTAGTTTTTTCTTTTCTTTTTTGAGGTTTTTCCCTTTTGCTCTAATTGCAAGACTAATGCAGAAATATATTTAATGTGATTGTACATATAGAACCTATATCAGATTGCTTGCTGTTTTGGGGAGGGGGGAGGTAGGCAAGGGAGGGAGAAAAAATTGAAATTAGCAATCTTATAAAAAATGTTGAAAACTATCTCTACATGTAACTGGAAAATAATGAAATACTTTTATGATTAAAAATGAAATTCATTATTAACAATTATTTTCTCACAGTGTTGTATTTTGCCCATATTCAGTTCTGGGTGCCACATTTTAAGGGTACTGATAAGCTGAAGAGTTCATTCACAAAGCAGACTGAGAACAATTGCAAAGGCCTTGGAATCATTCATATCATATTAAGATAAGATTAAGGAGCTTGGGTTGGGGAGTCTTGGGAGGAAAATGCTTAGTGCAGGTCACAATAACTGCCTTTAAATATTAGAAAGGACATCACAGGAAAGAATGATTAGGCTTTTGATGCTTGACCCCAGAGTATAGAATGAGGAGTGATGGTGGGGTATTGAAGAGAAATACTTAGGCATTGTATAAAGAAAAAGTTCCTAACAATTAGATCTATTCTCAAGTTTCATGGTCTGCCACAGATGGTAGTAGCTTCTCCATCATTTGAAGTCTTCAACCAAAGGCTGCAAGACCATTTGTCAAGTATTTTGAAAGACAGGATCCTTGTTCAGAAATGGGTTGGACTAAATGGTTTCTAAGTTCTCTGTTAACTCTGTGATTCTTTCACTGCTCAAATTCACTCCACCATATTCTGAAAATGAGAATCTCAAGCTGTAGTAGGGATAGATTTAATTGATCAAATTGATTATGAGGCATCCCAAAAGTATTACAATAGTCAATGACTCAGTTTCTTAAGTTTTATTAGAATACTGTGAGACTACAGGGGAATACATAGGAAAAAAGATAAGGTCTCAAACAGGGGAAGAAAGATGTTTATAATTATAGTAAGAAAAAATAATTATCTCCTCATTATCCTAATTTCTACCTTAAGGAGGTACAGAGGAGGGCTTATTCCTCATTTGGAGTTCCTGGGGGTCCTAAGCCAACCTCCAAGGTAGGTACCTATTTCTTTGGATGTATGTTTTGGGAGTTTAAATATCATAAGGTAAACTTAAGGACACATCTGGGGGCAGCTAGGTGGTGCAGTGGATGGAGCACGGGCCCTGGAGTCAGGAGGACTTGAGTTCAAATCTGGCCTCAGACACTTGACACTTATTAGCTGTGTGACCCTGGGCAAGTCACTTAACCCCAACTGCCTCACCAAAAAAAAAAAAAAAAAAAGTCCACCAATGTAGAACCTCCTTCATCCTACAAGCCTCCTGTGAAAGTGGGAACATCCCATCCACATGCACACACATCTCCAAACTAATTGGCTGTTAGCCTTGATTGACAGTACCCACGAGCAAACGTCACTTCCTGATGCCAAGGAAAGCCACATGGTTTGCACTCAGGTGCCTTCTTCTCAAGGCAGAGCTTTCCTACAGTAACTGTCCAGCAGGTGGTATCATTCTAATTGTTACAGGGCCAAATATGTCCTTTTTATTTTTATTATTATTATTTATTTTTTGGTGAGGCAATTGGGATTAAGTCTGACTCAGTTTCCTCCAATATGTTCAGTGGCATGGATGTATATTCTATCAACCTATTTTAAGCCTGGCATACTGCATGGTCAGTATATATTGCTCAAGTGTAGAAATGTTCATATCCCATCATTTCTCTATTCTTTTATGGTAACCCCCATAATTATCTCAGGTGTCATGATAAATACAGTGTTGAATTTGGCCTTGACATCTGTTGCCAATTATATTAGATTTAAAATTTCTCATAATGACATGAGGATAATTAGGCAGATGATGCAAAAAGTGATGAAGCAAAGATAAAAACTATTTTTTAAAATTAATATCACAATTGTCTTCTCAATTTACCCTCCACAAGGGGGGACTGTATTAATATTAAGTTTTAGAGAATGCTTCAATTTTTGTTTTATTATATGTTTCATGTGTAACAACTAAAATTCTGAATTCCCTTAGACATGTTTTTAAGAACTCTCATGATTTGATTTGATTATTGACAAAGCTATTTTAAAGTTGTGTTAAGCTCAATTTTGTAGGAAATTTTCCTGGCTGATTACCAGCATCCACACATTAACCCCTGAAAAGACTTCTATTCCACAACTATACCCAGAGGACATCCCAAGAATCATCTGAGAAAAAACTTTCAAAGACTTTAAATGAACAGTTTTGTTTTGTTGTTGGTTTGCTTCCCCTTCTGTTGTTATGTACACCATTTGTAATACATATTCTCTGCAGATGTCCTCCCTCTTCAGGCAGTGTCAAAGCACCCATTCATGAGGGACCACCCCTCTGGACAAAATTTCCTCTTTTTCCCTTTTATATATTGTTATTAACATATTGTTTGTTAGCATAAGGCATTATCTGTTGTTTTTTTTTTTAATGTTTCATCAAGGAAACACTGCACATTTATAGAAAAAACAAAGGGGGGGACTGTAATGATTGGAATGATGCCACCTGATGGGGAGTTACTGTAGGAAAGCTCCGCCATGAGAAAAAGGCGTCTGAGCGCAAACCATGCGGCTTTCCTTGACATCAAGAAGTGACATTTGCTCGTGGCTACTGTCAATCAAGGCTACCAGCCAATTAGCTTGGAGATGTGTGTGCATGTGGATGGGATGTTCCTAGTTTCACAGGAGGTTGATGAAGGAGGTGTGGCTCACTCTCTTTCGTAAGGACTCTCATGGAGAGTGGAGCTAAAATGTGCTCTCCCTTTGATAGATAGATGAATCTAGGCCTCTTTCTCTCTCTCTCTTCACTAAATTCTTATTCTCCTTAATAAATGCTTAAAAGTCTAACTCTTACTAAAGCTTATAATTTATTGGCAACCACTCATTAGATATTTTAGATGGACTAGCAAGAATTTTAGCCCTTTACAGCCCTTTCTGCACATGATACTGAAGAGATGCTTAAACTTGTCAATACCAGAGGGCCTTGGTGTTTGTGATCTCTCTTTACTTAGATCTGGTTTCTAGATGTCCTTTCATCTAATTTAAACATTTCAGTTATTGATGACCAGTTAGGGTCTCTGCGTTCTGTCTCCTTAGGCTTATGTTGTAGGTGTTAGTTGATAGAAAGAGGAATCTCCAGGTAACATCTGATAAAACTCAAGCTCTGGTTTATCTATTAGCTGGTATTGATAAGGCCCAAATCTTAATTTATCTATTAATCCCTTTTAGGGGTCTTCAGGTTATCTATTAGCCCCTTTTGGGGCTCAGGTCTAAGTTAGAGCTCAAATCTTAGGTTTGTCTGTTAACCCTATAAAGAATTAATTGTGATTTGAGGTTTCTATGACCCCATCTTTTGGCCAAAATTAGAAGCCCTGCCACACACCCTGACCTCAGGCACTGCCCACCTTCCTTGTTGGCACCATGATTAGAAGCTCAGTGAGGACAGTCAGGTGACCTCTGGTGTCTGGAAGTGGAAGGGGGCTGGCAGTTGGAGAGCCACTTGCTAATTCTGTAAATCAGGGCTGTCAGCCAATTAGCTGGAGGTGGTGTGTGGATGGCCCCAGAGTTTCCTGTTGGGAAGGGTTTTCTGTGAAAGAAAAGGGGAGAGATTCCTCCATTCTGGTGTGTGAGAGGAGAGAGACAGGATGCAGCTATTTTGCTCTTTGGGAACAGCTGAGTCTAGTTGGTGTGATTTCAGGTCATATTATTTTCCTTCCTCTATTCCCTTTTCCCTTTGTCCCTAGTTCTACTAACCTTACTTGTGTTTTTTACATTTGTTCTTGTTAATAAACTCTGTTTCGTTTTTGAAAGAGGCCTGTTAATCTCCTTCTTTACCCCAATATTATGACAAGCCACCCAATTAACTTTCCTCATATTGAATTTTTCCCTTACAACCCCTTCTTGGCTTCCATCAAAACTAGGAAGAAAGGAGAAAGAGGTAGTTCTTGGATGTCCAGTTTTTGGGAAAGGGCATCATTTAGGTTGTTGGAGCCACCATCTTTTAAGCTTCTGGTTGGTTTTTGGCATGCAGAAGATGATTACCATCCCTCCCCAGTTCCCCATCTTTCCCTCTAGCTCTCTCTTTTGAGCTGAGGTTCATTAGCAGTATGCCTCAACCAGTGAACTCTGAAGAAAGAAAGAAAAAAAGTATTGAAACCTGGCCAGAGACAAAAGCAATACAGGCATTTGAGCAGAGACTTGTCAGTACTGCTGAGAGTGGGCACTCCCCAAATGTAGAAGGCCACAGCTGAGAGATTGCCTGTGAAAGTCACAAAAGTGTAGTTAAAGATGAGAACAAAACGAGGACTGGCCGCTTTCCCCAAAGTGAGCCAGTTACCATGGAGAGAGGGCAAGAAGAATGTCAGGGCAATGAAGAGACAGTGTACCAGAGGTCACAGAAGTGGACACAAATAGTAACTGTGTGAAGGCTGAAAGTGGAGATGTGACCTCCTCTGACAATGCAGGCCAGGAGATTTGGACAAAGTCAGAAATAGTTTCTGTGTCATAGATATTCCTGACTTTTTGCTACTGGAATCTAACAAGTCCACCAATGGTGGGTCCTTTGGCCATAATGTGAGATGTCTGACTGTAACGTTAGCCCTTATACACAAATGCACGTACTTGTATTATTTTGAGGGTGGCCTCATTTTGCCCAACGGAAGTGCTCCAGAGGGTTTGTATTTGCACAGGATTCTAATTAATCAAATTCTGTTTTTAAATGAATCAGGGGAGCATGTAAGGGAAATGAAGGGTGAATTGTTTTGTAAAAAAATAATAATTCCCTAATAATCTATTTTTAAAATTGGTATTTGTCTTAGTTGCAGTTCCCAATTTACAGAAGACTTACATAAAAGTAACTTATAATTTGTTTGATTGGAAGGTAATTTCCAGGGAAACAATGTTATAAATTTTGGCCAGGCCCTAGGCAGCTCAGAGTAGTCTATTTAAGCCATAATGAACTAAGGAATTGGTAGTAATAGAAGGCTTGAACTCTGAAAGATCCTAAGCCATATTCTGAGCCCTAGGCCTGATCCCTGACTCCAGCTGAACTCTCAGTAGGCCTGAGTCCTTGAGCCCTGTATCTGATCTCTAAACTCCCTGGAGGCTCAGGGCCTGCCCGAACCCTTAGTCCTGCCGTGAATCCCTAAAGCTTTGTGGCCTGAAACCCTCTGAGCTTGATATTCTGAGTCCCTAATCCTCTCTAACCCTTAGCTTGAGCCTTAAGAAGGGGAAGGGTGAAGCGTAAAGATATGAGAATGCTTGGGATACTATGGTTTCGAGCCTTAGTAATGAGAGCTGGGGATACATGGCAATTACAGCCACTGTCATAGCTGTGTGTTGTGTGTGTGTGTGTGTTAAGCCCAGGGGGAGAGTAGTACCAGGACAGCAGAGAACACCCATTGAAGCAAATAGGTCTCTGGTCTTTTGAGTGTTTTTTAGTAGAGGTCAGACTATGTACTCAAAATGGATCCTTTCTGTTTTGGTTTGTTAAGCTTCCATGTTTCATGATCTCTTTGGGGTCTTCAATAAAGTCAATCTCCTCCTTGTTGATACTATCCCCTTTGTAGGTTGTGATACTGCTCTATTCTGGTTCTTCTTTAACCCACACTACTGCTCCTTCTCAGTCCCCTTGCTGGACATAATGACCACTAAACATTGCAGCTCCCTAAGGTTCAGTCTCAGCTCTCTCCTTTTCTCCTTCTATTCTGTCTTGCTTTGTGATCTTGTTAAGTGTCATGGGCTCAATTATCATCTCTATACAAATGATTCCCAGATCTATGTATCATGTATCTATAATTTATCTATCTATCTATCTATCTATCTATCTATCTATCTATCTATCTATCTATCTATCTATCTATCTATCATCTATCATCTATCTGTATCTCTCTATATACACATGTGTATATACATACATGCATACATACATGTATACATACACTCTCTTCTCTCTACTCAGATATGCACTGTTCTGGTTAAGGCTCTTCTTACCTAGAATAAAAGACATTAGGCTCTTACAATAGAAGACTTTCTGCAACTCTGCATCATTTAAGTTTAATTCACTCAAAAGTCAAGATGTTACCCATGATGTCACTGGCCCTCTTTGAAAAAAAATGGAGGATGATCAACAACTTTCTCTGGTCAGCCTCTCTGCCTCAATTCTTTGCTCATTCCAGTATGTCTTCTGCTTAGCTGCCAAAATGATCTTCCAAAAGCACAAGTTTGACAATGTCATCCCTCTACTCCAGGATCTAATAAAAAACCATTCAAAGCCCTTCATAACCTGGCCTCTCCTACTTTTCTCACCTTATTCTCCTCTGTTTATCTACAATTTAATGACACTGGTCTCCTGGCTCTTTGTCATAGAAAACACTGCCATCTTCTTACTCTGTGCATTTTCATCTTGCCTTTATTTTACTTGACTTTTAGCTACTTAAAGTGGGCACTATCCCAAGCTTCAGAAGGTCCCAGGTGGTATGATTTAAGGAGGAGTGGGTTCTTCACTCTCCTGGCCTATTCCCGGGTCTGTAGATGACTCCTGACCAACTTGCTAATCAACCAGTTTTGTGTGTTGTGGTTTTCAGCTTTGACAAGCCTGTGCCCCTCCCCCACCTGGGTCACTGTTACTCAAGCCTAACTCCTGGTTCCCAAGAGGGGTGAAAAACCCAAGTTCTGTCTTGGCACCAGCAGAGACCCCTGTAGTCTCCTCCCTGCCAAGGGCTCAGCCCTCTTACCAGACTGTGAGCTTAGTACCAGACAACACTGGTGCTGCAGCTGATTCGGAGGCTCTGGGGGTCTCTTTCTCTGGTGAGGCCTTCCCAGGACTGGATCTTTGTCAGGGTGACTGTGGGGTTGGGCTCCACTCCTGTCTCAGCACAGCAGCTCCCTCTTTCTGACCTTCCAAGCTGTCCTTGGTTTGGAAGATGATTTCAGCACTTTCTTCCGTGGGTTTTGCTGCTCCAGGCATTGTCCTATGGCATTATTTGGATGTTTTTTTGAGCGATCGTGTCATGAGTTCGAGAGCTCACTCACTCTGGGCATTTTCATTGGCCATCCCCCACACCTGGAATTCTTTCTCCCATTCGCTCTGCCTCCTGACCCTCCTGGCTTCTTTCAAGACAGCTCAGATCACCTGCATGAAGCCTTTCCTGTTCCACCCCTAACCCCGCCCCACAATCCTTTCTCTCTGAACTATCTCCAATTTGAATATATCTTGTGTATGCATTGTTGTTTGCATGTTTTCTCCTGAATTACAATGGGGGATTTCTGATGGCAAAGGCTATTTTTGACTTTCTTTGTTTCCCTAGCACTTAGACATGTGTATGGAAAATAGTAAGTATTTAATAAATAGTTGTTTATTGACTGAATCTTCTTCATAAGCAACACCTTATCTCTGAACTCTGCTAAATGGCTGTTCCCCACTTGCAAGTTAAGACATCACCCTCCTGATGTCATTGATCCTCCTAGAGAATGAAGGACAAAAAACAATCTGTTTTTTTCAGAGTATCTACTCTGACTCATTTCTGCCCCTGGCTTCCCTTCTCTCCTTTAAGACTCCACTCAAAGGGCAGCTAGGTGGCACATGGATAAAGCACAGGCTCTGGATTCAGGAGGACCTGAGTTCAAATCTGGCCTCAGACACTTGACACTTACAAACTGTGTGACCCCGGGCAAGTCACTTAACCCTCATTGCCCTGCAAAAATAAACAAACAAACAAACAAACAAACAAACAAAAGGACTCCACTCAAATCTCTCCTCCTGCTCAAATCTCTCCTGCCCAGGCCTTTCTGGTTCCTGCCTTCTGCTAGTTCCTGTCCTTTGAGATTACCTTCAGTTTACAATATATATATATATATTGTATTTACATAGCTATTTACATGGTGTCTCCCCCCTGTGAATGTAAGGTCCATGAAGGCAGGGACCTGGGTAATACGGTTAATAAAGTCTTCTCTACTGATCAAGTGTGCTCAACAAACTCCAGGCTCAAATATAAAGTGCATTGTTTGGCTTTCAAAGCTCTTCACAACCAGCCCCCTCCCTATATTTCCAGTCTTGAACTTTACTCTGCTTCATATACTGTTGAGATGCAGACACACTGGTCTTCTTGCTATTCCTAACAGGAGATGTTTGATTTCCTATCACCATGCCTTTACCCTACCTGTTCCCCATGGCAAGAATGCTGGTCTTCTCACCTTCATCTGGTAGAGTTACTGACTTTCTTCAAGACTTAGCTTAGCCCTGACCTTCTGTAGAGACTTTTCTTAGTCTTGTCTGGTCGCTAATTCCTTCCTCCCTGAGATTATCTTCTATCCATTCTTTATGTAGATCTATATCCATTTATATCTACACACATATATAGTATAATATATGGTCTGATATTGTATTATATCGTATGATTTGTGTTGTATTATATTATATATTATGCGTTACTTATATTATGGTCTGGTGTCATGTCTTGTGATATATTATTTTATGTTTTATGTCAATATGATATGATTATAAAAATAACAATAATATGTTATTGTTATATATGTGATATATGTTATGTTATATATATATGTGATATATAATAATATAACATTGTGTGGTATTATAATATTATCTAATGATGATGATAATCATTATAATAGATTGCATTTGTATAGCAGGGTAGCTAGGTGGTACAGTGGATAGAGCTCCAGGTCTGTAGTCAGGAAGACACATCTTCCTGAGTTCAAATCCAGCTTAGACACTTATTAGCTGTGTGACCCTGGGCAAGTCAGTTAACCCTGTTTGCCTCAGTTTTCTAGTCTGTAAAATGAGCTGGAGAAGTAAATGGCAAACCACTCCAGTATCTTTGCCAAGAAAACCCCAAATGGGGTTATGCAGACAAGACATGACTGAAATAACTAAATGACAAAACAACAAAAATTTATATAGCACTTACTATGTGCCAAACACTGTACTAAGCACATTGCAATTATTATATCATTTGATCCTCACAAAAACCCTGAGAGGTAATTGTTATTTTTCCCATTTGTCAGATAGGGAAACTGACACTAAAATAAATGAAGTGACTTGCCCAGGGTCACACAGCTGGGACATGTCTTAAACCCCAATTTTTCTGACTCCATGCCTGGCACACTATCACATTGTATTACTTATATTTTCATTTATATAAATATTTAAATATTGTCTCTCCCATTAGAATGTGAGATTCTTGAGGGCAAAGACTCAGTTTTTCCCTTTCTTTGTCAATCCAATGTTTTTTAAAATGTATGTTGACCAATCTGATTGATATTAATTGATCAAACAATTTAGTTAATGAATCAATACATCATTTATTATAAATCCCTATTTTCCTGGCAGTGTGTTCTCAAATAGGGATGCAAAGAGAAAAAAAATTAAACATCTCGTCTTCAAGAAGCTTACACTCCATAGAATAAAGGGTAGGATAAAGTAGATCTACTCTGGAAGTTGGGCTCAGAATAAAGAATAGGGTGTCATCTGCATAAAATCATGATGTTACTGACTAATACAAGAAACTCAATGGTTTCTCCATTCACAGGAATCGATTTGGACTCATCCACCTACATTCTTTCATGGACTTCTTGTAACCAAGGATAACCTGGACTAACCATGCCTGAGACTCCATAGACAAGACAAAAAAAAACCCTACTTCTTTTATTGCACTATAAAGTTAATAAAATGGTTTTATATACATTAGTTAATTTGGCAGAGAACTGTTTTCATTATCTCTAGGGAGTCCAGGTAGTAGGATGAAAAAAGTCTTGAACTTGGAGTCCAAAGACCTGAATTCCAATTCAATATCTGACATTTAACTGACTGTATGATATTGGATTTGTCATATGTTTGGCCCTCAAGTCCTCATCTGAAAAGTGAATGGGTTGAACTAGATCAGGAGAGTCAAACTCAAATAAAACAGATCCCTGGGGCCACATATTGACTTAGAAAACCACAAATTAACATTATCTATATTTTATTATATTTTGTCTATATATTATATATTTGTTTTTCTAAACATTTCCCAATTATATCTCAATCGGGTTGGGGTCACAGGCAGACTGAGAATTTATTACCTCAGGACCAGAAGATCTCTCAGGTTCTTCCCAGCTGTAGCACCATAAGATTCTTATTCATTGCTCTGACTGGTCATGGGAATGATGCTCATAATGATGGGCATATTGGACTAAGTAGCATAGTCTCTGTCTTTTGAATGGGGAGATGGAAGGATTCCAAACCCAGAACCCAGCAGCTTTGGCTGAACCAGGAAATACTTCTGTGGGGTGGTGGAGGGGGAGGGAAAGGGAGGCTCTGAAGATTGATCTTATGAATGTTGAATTTATCTTCTTTCAAAGTTGATAGGATCCTCGAACCATAGATTTAAAGTTGGCTAGGATTGTAGAGTTCATCTAGTTTCCCCCACACACACACACCAAGAAAAATACATGTGGGTAAACCGAGGTACAGAGAAGTTAAATGATTTGCTCAGGATCATAGGGATTAATAAATATCAGAATCAGGCATTGATCCCACTTCCTCTGTCTTCAAATCCAGTGTTCTTTATTCTGAACTGTGATGCTTTATTAAACCATCTCACTGCATGTAGCCCATGGGAAGTGTCCTGAGTCTCTCTTGCCAGGGACTGACTGATTCTAAAAGGTTTCATAGTTGAGGATCTTAAGTCTGTCAATCAGATTGGGGCCAGGACCTTTGGTCATGAACACCTGGCATCAGCAGAATGAAGGTGTCAGGTGCAGGGATTCTGGGCTGACATCTTGCATAGGGGCTCACATGGGATGTCACTTGCAGAGTAAAGAGAAGGATGATGCATGATTCATAGTCAGATCATCAAATTGGCAATGGATTAATTCTTCCTCAGTCCACCTTTTGCTAACAAAGAGTACAAGTGAAGTTCTCTTCCTCAGCCCCCCCCAAACCCCAATTCACCCTTTTTACCTTAATTACTCTTTAGTGATAGCATCAGACAAAGTGATGATGGGGTAAAAGTCAAATTTCAGGCAGGAAGTTGAGGTCAGGGACCAGGAAAGATTCACAAAGGGACCTCTGGGGTCACCTAGTCCAGTCTTTACCTAAATAAGAATACTTCCCCAACCTCATCTCCTACACACAGAACCTACCCAATAGCATCCATGGTCATCAAGTTTAAATCAGGAAAGACAAGTAAAATAATGAAGATAAATGTGTACATAGCTGTAGTCTCCTCTGGATCTCAAGCAATAACCTTTAAGTGACCGGAATACCAGTCACTTGAGGATCAGTGTGGAAAATATGGAAAATCAGTGTGGAAAATTTTATCCCTTCAGCTAGAACAGAAGCCCCTTGAGGGTAGGGGCTATTTTCTTCATAGTCTTGGTATGTGTAGCACATAATACAGTGCCTGGAAGGTAATAAATGTTTAAGTGGAGTTTTTTGTTGTTGAGTCACTTTCAGTCATGTCTGACTGATTGTGATCGCATTTGGGGTTTTCTTGGCAAAGATACTATATTGGTTTGCTATTTCCTTCTCTAGCACAGTTTACAGTTGAGGAACTGAGACCAACAGGGTTAAGTGACTTGCCCAGGGTCATACAGCTGATAAGTGTCTGAGGCCAGATTTGAACTAAGGAAGATGAGTCTTCCTGACTCCAGGCCTGTCACTCTACCAGTTTCCCCTAGAAGAGTTTATTGTATTAGATTGGATTGAATGGGTATAGTGGAAAGAACACTGAGGTTAAAGTCAGAAGATCCAGATTCTATTTCTGACACTTTCATTTACTAGATGTTTGGAATTGGACAAGTCAGTTCAACACTCTTTGCCTCATTTTCTTAACTTGTAAATTGGGAGAATAATATTATCTTTGTACATTCCTCACATGTTTATTGTAATGGCAAAGTGGCAGAATGTACAAAAAAAAGGCTTATTAACCTTAAAGTTCTATATAAAGTCAGATATTGTTATATCATTTCTGAATTAATCATATTTGATAGAGATTAGATAGAAATAGTCCTATGACAAATTGCTATCTTACTATTGTTATTTTATGTTTAATGTCTGGTAAACTATTGTGTGGAAAAAGTAACTGATTTTTCCAAAAAAAATGAGAGTATTGGGATGTACATTCTGTAGATTCACTGAAAGCATATTTCAGACAACTCTATGAGCAGATAGTAGAGTGGGGATAATGACCTATTTCTTATTGCGTTTCCAAATGTTTTTGATGTCTTCTGTTTCCTTTGCATATTTTGATAAATTTTCATTCCGTAGTTTGAAGCTTAGGTATAATTGGATCATAAATTTTTGAGATAAAGAGGACCTTGGAGGCCATGAAATCTAATCCTCTCAAATTACAAATGAGCCTAAGTACTTGTCCTGGGTCTCCCAGCTAGGAAGTAGATGAAGCAAGAGCAGAACCCAGGTCTTCCTGACAACAAGTCCAATGTTTTAGCCACAGCATAGTGTTATCAATTGAAAATGTCCTTTAATTTGAATTGGTTAATGTTGCATCTAAGAGAATAGGGTCAGTCATCTTCTCTGTGATGCTTCTCTATTTATAGTAGCACTGGCAATTTATTGAACTTTCAAGGGTATATCTACTTGACTCACCAATTAAAAAAACAATATTTCTTGATTGATATACCATTGATTGAGTCCCTGTGGACATTGTCCACAGAGGGCCTTGGGGTTGCATTCTTGGATCCATTCGTTTCATAGCATTCAACTTAGAGTAAACCAATATTAGCTACACTGGATGGGTCAAGTGGTATAATTTCTATTATCAACCATTATTATTGCTCTGTTAATTGGTATCTATTTACTCAGAAAGTATTTCTATGCATTTTAAGACTGTTTCTCAAACAACCTAAGAACAGCTAACTGTCTTATCCCCTTTTAATCAGTGAGAAAATATTAGTCTTTCTATAGTACTGTTGGAATGATAGGTTTGACATTTTTGTTAGTCCTAATTTTTATTATTTTCCCATTTCTACCATTATCCCTGGGAGACGTGAGATAAATCTCTATGGATTTCATTTTCTTCATGTCTAATATGGAAATAATAATAAATGTTTCCCTCCCTATAGTATGTTGATGCTTTGAGGACAAATGCCACATGTCCTGCAGTTCTTTGAATAGGTGGATAGCATGCTTCATCATTAGTTTTTTGGAATTGTCTTGGATTATTGTATTTATGAGAATAGCTAAGTCATTCACAGTTTTTCACTAAATAATCTTTATGTCACTGTGCACTATGTTCTCCTGGTTCTGCTCACTTCACTATACAACAGTTGATACAAGTCTTTCCAAGCCTTTCTGAAATCATCCTGCTTGTCATTTCTTATAGCAAAATAACATTCTATCACCATCATATAACACAGCATGTTTAGTCATTCCCCAATTGATAGGTTTTCCTTTGTTTTCCAATTCTTAGCCACCACAAAAAAGCTGCTATAAATATTTTTGTACAAATAGGTCTTTTTCTCTTTTTGAGGGGATGTCTTTGGGATATAAACTTAGCAGTGGTATTGCTGGGTCAAAGGTATGAACAATTTAATGGACCTTTGGGCATAGTTCCAAATTCCTCTCTATAATGTCTTAATTGGTTTGCAACTCCACCAACAGTGGATTAGTGTTGAATTCAGTTCTTCCTGACTCCAGGGACCAATATACCACCAGATGGATAGAATCGATTGGGAAGAGATAAGAGGAACAGTGACCAAGTAGGAGGCTACTTATGAACAGCCAAATCCTGATTAGTATGAATAATTAATTCTATGAATTGGTTACATGCATTTGAATTCACACTATTCAAGATCACAATAATGTAAAATATAATTGGTTCCAGTTCAACAGAAAAAATGCAGTGCAAATTTGAATAATATGACTATTTGATTGGATTAATATTTTGAACTAATTGGGACCTGGCTATCTTATGGGAAAATGAAATCCTGAAATAGGATGGTGTCTGTATGAGTGGAGATGAGATGATGTATGGGACAGATGTTGTGGAGATAAATGGTAAAATTTGGTATTGGATTATATAAATACAATGAGTGATAGTGAGGACCTTAAGAGTGTGAGCCTGAGAAGAATTACAGTGCCCTAGACAGTAACAGGGCAGTTTGGAAGAGGAATGAGTGCGAGTTCTATTTTTAGACAAGTTGATTTTGAGATGCCTAGATGACATAAAGTTTGAAATGTCCAAATAGGCAATTATTAACATAAGAATGATGATCAGAAGAGATATTAGGCCTAGATATATAGATCTAGGCTTCACTTGCATGGTCATAGTAAAGGAACCCATGGGATTTGATGAAGTCACCAAGAGAGAGGGTAAACAGAAAGAAAAAAATAGGAAGTAGGAAGTAGAGTCAAGATTGTGGAGTGAGGGCTTAGTAACTTGGCCTCAGCTCTCCCCAAACTTCTTTCACAATGACCCAGAAGACACGCAAAGCAAAGCCAAAGACAAACAGTGAATCAGTTTTATGGCTCAGAGCAGCGTAGGAAGATAGACAGAGATGTCTGTAGATGCTGGGATGGGGGTTGACCAGGAGTACAGCAGCCATGGAAGCAGCACCAAGGTGTGCTTGCAGCAGCTACAAGGAGCAGATCAGTGCCCAGGATTTGTAGGGGGGGACTGAACATCTGGTCAGAAAGTGATCCCAGGGAACCCCTGTATGTAATTTGGCAGCATTGTTGTCAATTACTCAGTTCCGGGGTACAGTTCTGGGGCAGAGAGGAGTGGTGGCTGTCATAAGGAAGCAGGGACCTACATGTATAAGCAGCAGAAAACAGACTAGGTTTGGAGGGGCAGAGAATAGATGTTTCTGTGGAGCACAACATATTGAAAGCACCAAAAAAATTTAAAGCCCCTAGGCTGAGCTGCAAAAGCAGCAAAAGGGCATAAAAGACACACTTCTTCCCCAGAAGTGAGCAGTGCCTAAGTCCAATATAAAGTAAAAAGTCAAGAAATAAGATGAGAAAATGAGCAAAAACAACACCGACAAAATAATCTGGTCATAAAATGTTACAATAGTGACAACCAAGCTAAGATATAAACTCAGAAGACTTGAAAATTTCTATAAATAAAGATTCAAAGAAAAAAAAATGAGGATTAGACAGAAGTCCAGAAAGAATTCCTAAAATAGGTAAGGAAAGAGATTTAAAAAAAAGAAAAAAAATAAATTTTATGATTTTTAGAGAGAAAATTATGAGAAAAAACACCTGGATGGTAAAAAAAGGTACAGAATACTAAGGAAATAACTCCTTAAAATCAGAATTGGCCAAACAGTAAAAGAGATGAAAAAATACTGCATTAGTGGCTGTGGGGCTATGGCATGGATGAGGAATCAACAAAGATGGATGAAAGCTAGTCATTCAAGTAGGAGAAACAGAAGAGAGCCCTGTCATGAAAACCCAAAGAAAAAGGAAGGAAACAAGCATTTAAGTATGTACTATGGGCCAAGCATGGGACTAATATTATACATATTATGCAATCTAATTCTTCCAATAACCTTGCGAGATAGATGCTACTACTGAATCCATTTTATAGTTGAGGAAACTGAAGAAGATGGAGTTTAAGTGACTAGCTCTGGATCACATAGCTAATAAGTGTCTGAGATGGGATTTGAACTCATTTTTCTGACTCCAGGCCCAGTCCTCTATCCATTGTTCCCTCTAGCTACTAAAGACAAAATTTTGAAGAGGAGGATTGGATGGCCACCAATGTTAAATTCAACATTGTTTTAAAAAATGTTCAGGAGTGAGAAAAGGATATTTGGTGCTTAACTTTCAAGAGAGCTCTATCAATTGAGTAATAAGGGTGGAAACCAGATTACATGGGGTTAAGAAGAGAATGAAAGGGAAGAAGTAAAGATAACAGGGATAGATTACTTTTTTAGGGAGGTTGGTTGAGAAAGAGAAGAGAAATATTGAATGAGAGTTACCAAGGAAGGTAGAATCTAATAATTTTGTTTTTATTTTTTGTTGGGGGGTGTTTAGATGGTAAAGAAGACTTAGGGCTCCCGAAGTCAGCAGACAGGGATGTAACAAGTATATACGGAGAGAATAAAAATTCAATTAGGGGCAATCAAAGGGAAGGGGCCAAGGGTTCATATAGAAGTGTTGACTTTGGGGAAGAGAAAAGCCACCTCTTCACCAGAGACTGGAATAAAGGAAGAAGTGGTGGAGGATGTCAGGTTGGATGTGAAATGTGATGGAGGGGTTGTGAGGCAAGAAGGAGGTGAGAAGAAAGAGTTTTCATTAGATAAATTATTTTGGCAAATTATGAGGTAAGGGTTTCAACTGAGAGGATGAAGGAAAGGTCTGTTACATGTCATAAGCTTAAAGAGATAAGAGGTTTGAAACAATTATTGTGAAGAGGGATAATAACAGCACCCATCTCCCAGTGTTGTTGTGAGTATCTAAGAGATAATATATTGAAAATATTTTGCAAACATTATAGTGATATATATGTATATGTATACATGTCTATATATATATATTATAAATTAAAGTGCTATATAGTTGTCATCATCACCATCATTTTGTAAAGAAGGTCTTGACCTTCGTTGGCAGAAGACATTTCCTTACTTGGAATTTTCCTATACCAGGAAAATAGATCCAGTCTCTATCCCTTTCACTGTCTGCTTCATTTTCCTTGATTGTAAAATGGTAATAATAATAGCACTTCCTTCCCCTGGTGGTTGTGAGGATTCAATGAGATAAAAAATTATAGAGCTCTCAGCACAATGTTCATAACATAGAAATGCTATATAAATATTAGTTGTGTATCATCCTCATCCTTACCTTGCATAGTGTCTGGCCCATAATAGGTATTTAATAAATTCTTATGGGTTGGTTGACTGGTTACATAGACATCCATTCAGTCTAAGGTATATTTCGATGATCTGTTTTTTCACTAATTGATATACCTGTTTGTATTCATTTCTTCTCCCTCAGCCTCAACATTTTCATCCCTGAAACAAGGGGGTTGGAAACCATGGCATATTCCAGCTAATAAATGAAAGTTACATGCAAGTTCTCTGTATATTATTCCCACCCCGATGTTCTATGCAGCATGAGATAACAAACTATACCTCAAAATCAACCTGAATCAGCCTTGCCTGTTTTCTGGGATCAATAGGCAAAAGAAAATGTCTAATAATCAGTCAGTGATGGCCTATCGTCATCTCCCTGGCACTGCATATTGGGTTTCTATCAATTCCCAGATGAATAGTGGCAGCTATGTACTGAAGTGTGCTTAAGGTAATTTAGGTGCACCATTAGCCCATGTAATTGACACAGTGGATGTTTCACCTATATTTTAATGATGCTTTGAAATGAATAGCTCTGAAGGCATTTACAGCTCTTTGCAAGGAAGAGCAACCAGGTGATTCAGATACAATTGAAATGTAGAAATCAGCAAGCTGGAAAAGCCTGCCTTCTTCATGCTCATCTACTAGGACTGATTTGAAAAGTAGATTTCCCACGTACTGACTTGGATACAACACAGTGGGGAAATGCCATACCTAATGTGGTTGGGGAAGATCTCAATAAGCAATGTGTGTGTGAGTGTGTGTGTGTGTGTGTGTGTGCGGTGGTGAGTGTGAGTGTGTGTGTGTGAGAGAGAGAGAGAGAGAGAGAGAGAGAGAGAGAGAGAGAGAGAGAGAGAGAAGAGAGAGAGAGAGGAGGGGATGATGAGGACAATGAGAGAACAAGGAGGATGAGGAGGACCAAGGAAGACAAGGAGGGGAGGAGGAGGAGGGAAGGAGAAAGTAGGGGATTAAGGCTAAGATTGGGAATCTCCAGGTTGGGAATGTAATATCTGGGGCTCTCAGACATACACTTAGCCATGGAGTCTAAGGGCAAGCTCTGTGTCAGAATGCAGTCTGTGACTTGCCTGAATGGGATTTTTTACCATCCTCTAAGGTACTGAAAAAATGACAAGGCACCAAGCATATCACAGCACATGAAGTGCTGGGGGTGGGCAATGAGGAGAAAAATACAGGTACAGCCTAATGTTGTCATGACTGGCTTCCCCCAATCCTGGATCAGGGGAAACCAAAAGTTTAAAAACCCAAGTGAGGGGAATGCTGGGGAAAAGCCCCACACTTCTCAAGTCCTAATGCTTTATTGGGTTTGAAGGGACAGATTACTGGCTCTGGAGTTAAAAGTCCCCAGTTTAAATCCCAGACAAGACACTGTATCATGCTGGGACCCAGTTCCCTCATCTTGTACAAGTAAAGGCATTGCACTAGATGACTTCTGAGGCAAGAAAATCTATTAGCTCTTTTTACAAACAAAATCTTCTCTAAGCTACTAAGATTGCGACTAATAAATAATATACCAGTAGTGCTTTTCTTTACCTTAGGAAACAGGTGAATGGTATGGTGGAAAGAAAGCTGGACAAGGAGTCAAAATGATGTGAGTTCAAATATGGTTTCAGATACTGGCTATGTGACTCTGGGCCAGTCACTGAAGCTCTGGTTCAATTTCTTCATTTGTAAAATGAGGGTAAGAATAAAAATCTATCTTCCAGGGTTGTTGTGAGAATCAAATAAGATAATATTTGTAAATCAGTTTACAAACCTTAGGGTATGTTATAGAAGTTATAATAATAACATCACATTATTATGTATTATTATTCATTAAATAATTCCTGACATAAACACAAATGATAATTATGTACTTTACCTCTTCTTTGTTTCTATATAACTCTTCCCTTATTCAAGAGCTAATAGAATGGAATTGGAATGATTAGGGGCAAGGGGAAGAGAAGAAACATTTATTAAGCACCTATTATGTGTCAGGAACTGGGCTAAATGTTTTGCAAATATTATTTTATTTGATCCTCCCACAACTGTGGAAGGTATGTGCTATTATTATCTAGATTTTATAGTTGAGGAAACTGAGTCAGACAGGGATTAAATAACTTGCCCAGGGATACACAACTAATAAGCATCTAAGGCTGGGTTTGAACTCAGGTCTTTCTGACTCCTGGCCCAATGGTCTATCCATAACCCCAGACATCCTGAATGTAAGAACCTTCCCTATTTCAAAAGAAGAAAGAGTCCTGGCATTGGCTATGTTAGAACTGAGAACTGGATGAAATCATGTTTTTTTTTTTGTTTCTTTTGTGTGTGTGTGTGTGTGTGTGTGTGTGTGTTTTGTTTTATTTTTAGAATGTATAGTTCCTCTTGGGCAGCTACATGGCACAGTGAACAGAACACTCTGCCCACAATCAAAAGGATCTGAGTTCAAATGGGACCTCACACACTTACTAGCTATGTGACCCTGGACAAGTCCTTTGACTCTGTTCTCCTCAGTTCCTCATCTGTAAACTGAGCTGGAGAATACCAGAGAGCATAGGAATAAATGGAGCTTACCCTAAATGATAAGTATTATTTATCTAAAACCATTAGCAAGTATTATCTGTAAAGGGGATAAGCTAGAAGCCTTTCCAATACAATCAGGGGTGAAACATCTCTATTTTTAAAAAATATTGTACCAGAAATGTTACCTATAACAATAAGAGAAGAAAAAGAAATTAAAGGAATTAGAATAGGTGATGAGGAAAGAAAACGATGACTCTTTGCAAATAATATGTTTATGCAGAAATTCATAGAGAATCAACTAAATACTACTTGAAATTATTACCAACTTTAGAAAAACTTCAGGATACAAAATAAACTCACATAAATCATTAGCATTTTATATATTACTAACAAAATCCAGCAACAAGAGTAGAAAGAGAAATTCCATTTAAAATAACTGCAGACAGTATAAATACTTTGAAGTCTACCTGCCAAGACAAACTCAGGAACTATATGAACACAACTACAGAACACTTTTCACAAATAAAATGAGATCTAAACAAATAGAAATATATTAATTGCTCATGGGTAGGCTGAGCCAACATAATAAAAATTACAATCCTATTTAAATTAGTATATTTACTTAGTGCCAAAACATTGAAACTATCAAATATATTTAAAGAGCATTACAAATTGTAAAATAGATTATCTGATTATATAAAATTATAAAAGCTTTTGCACAAACAAATCCAATGTATCCAAAAATATAAGGAGGCAGGAAACTGGGAAAGGAATCTTTGCAATGTGGAAATTAATTTTGATTTGGGGGACACCAACCTTTAGGCTGAGATTAGAAAGCCTAAGGCCCCTCAGGGTCTCTTCTGTGTAGGAGGTGCTGGTGCCAGCCCCCTCTGCTTCAGCTGAGCCAAAAAGCCCCGTGGACTGTACAAGACACCAGCTCAGACAGCTGGGGGAAAAAAAGCCCCAGCTCCTCCTGACCTGAGCCAAGCTATCCAAAGATCCAGATTGTGCTGAGGCACGGGATGCTCGAGCATCCCCTCAGCCCCAGCTGCAGCCCTGGCTGGTGGATTGGGTTGGTGTGTGGGTGCAAAAAGCCCCAAGATTTGAGTGGAGATAAGAAAGATATATATAGACCTGGGCGAGAGACAGAAGGGAGGATGGACTAGATAGTGAGACTGGAGGCTGCTGACAAGATTAGAAAGGTTAAGGGTGGCAGACGAGAGATGGGGCTAGAAGGACGCAGGAGAAGGCTAAAGGACTAGGAACAGAGAAAAGAGAGGCCGAAGGGCAGACTGACGGAGCAGACAGACAGAAGGTCGGTGAGAGAGAAACACAGGGGTTCAGTGGTGGCAGTAAGGAGAGGAAAGTTAGAAGCAGGGGGATTTACAAAGTGAAAGGGGCTTGGAGTTAGAATAAAGGACCTGAGTGCCCTAAGGCAAGAGGCAGCTAAGGCCCTTACTGTATTAAAGAAGTTCCAGGCATAGCAGGTGAAAAAGAGACGCAGTGGAAAGAGACACACTGCAATGCAGTCAGGTTGTACATTTTATTTCCCTGTATTCATAATTTTAAATAGTATCTCATAAATAAACTCTGCTTTGATTATTTGGTTAAGAGGCTTCTTAATATTTTGCTTATCAATTTGGGAGTGGAGCAGTGTAGTGGAAATTTATAAACGACCTATGTTAAATTAATAGCAGTCAGATAGCTAAATAGTCAAAAGTCCCCAGATTAGTCCTTCAATCAGATTAGCCCCAAAATTAGGCTAGTCAGTCAAAAATATTCTTCATTTGAATGGCAACCACGAAGGGACTTATGGCCCAATTATAATTTTTCTAAGCTTATAATTTTCATATACTTATAATTTTTCATAAGTCTAATTATATTTTTCAAGATTAGATTAGCTAGCGAATAATAATTTTTTTTTACAGCAACAAGTATCACTAAGGACTCATTTCTCAAATATAGAAAGAAGCGAATAAAATTTATAAAAATACAAGTCATTATTCAATTGATAAATAGTAAAGGATATGAACAGACATTTTTCAGACAAATCAAAGTTATCTAGAGTCATGTGAAAAAGTGCTCCAAATCATAATTGATAAGAGAAATGCAAATTAAAATGACTCAGGTACCACCTCACACCTATCTGAATGGCAAATATAACAAAAAAGGAAAATTTTGGTTGTTGGAGGGGATGTGGTGCAACTGGGACACTAAACCATCAAACTATACATATGCTTTGATGGAGCAATACCACTACTAGGTATATATACCAAAGATATCCCCAAAAGAGGAAAAAGACCTATTTGTACAAATGTCCATCAATTGGGAAATGGCTAAATAAGCTGTGGGATATGATTGTAATGGTACTTTATTGTGCTTTAAGAAATAACAAGCAGGGTGATTTCAGAAAGGCTCGGAAAGAGTTATATGAACTGATATATACTGAAGGAGCAGAACCAGGAGAACATAGTACACAGTGACAACAAAAAATTGTGAATAACTTAGTTATTCTTAGCATTAGAATGAGCCAAGACAATCACAAAAGACTAATGATAAAGCATACTATCTTCCTCCAAAGAAAAGAACTGGTATCAATTGAACACAGACTGAAGCATGCTATTTTTCCCTTTATTTCTTTCATTTAAAAATCATTTTCTTATAAAAATTACTAATATGGTAATGTTTTACATAATTGCATGAGTATAACCTATATCTGATTGCTTACCACATTAGGGAGGAGGGAGGGGAGGGAGGGAAGGAAGAATAGAATTTGGACCTCAAAATTTTAAATAAAAATGTTTATTAAAACTTAAAAAAAATGATCTGGAGAGGGAAATGGCAAACCATTCCAATATCTTTGCCACGAAAATCCCAAATAAGGTCACAAAGAGTTGGATATGACTGAACAACATCAATAATTCCTCTTTGGCGGGTGCCTGGCTCTTTGTTGTTGTTGTTCAGTCATTTTCAATCACGTCTGACTCTTCATGACCCCATTGGGGTTTTCTTGGGAAAGATACTGGATTGGTTTGTCATTTTCTTCTCCAACTCATTTTACAGATAAGGAAACTGAGGGAACCAGGGATAAATTATTTGTCCAGGGTCACACAGCTAATAAATAGCTGAGGCCAGACTTGAACTCAGGAAGGAGTCTTCTTGACTCCAATATCTGGTGCTCTATCTACTACTCTACCTAGCTGCCTTGACTCTTAGAGGTGTTCATTAAATCCATGCCAGAATGGTGAATGGAGATGCATCCTTTTTCAGGTGGAAGCCTATAGCAGATAGGCAGACATTCTTAATCCCAAAAGAGAAACTCCATATTCTCAGAGCATTCTCAAACACTGCAGCCCACTTTGCTTCTTCCTTATCATAATCACATCATTTCTCACTCTGGCAAGAGTTCTCTGAACCATGTAGCAGATAACTAGTGAGTGATGCCCAACCCTTGAATTAATTCAATCCCCTTCTGCATTTTATTCCCTGATGCTTTGCATAGCCTGTATGCAGATTTCTAACACCTGCTGCTATGGTTAGTGGGAGAATGGAATAACAGACTTTTTTTATTTTCCCTTCTTCCAGCTTTCTTCTACAAAATAGGATGGATGACACAAGGAAGAAGTAAGCTTTAAACCAATTTGAAAAACTGGCATGGAAACAGCTACTATTTTCTGGGAGCTGTTACTTCCAGGACCACACTTCAGCCCTCATATATTGATTCATGTCCATGTATTCTGACCTGGCCTAGCAATTTACTAGCTACACAAATAAAGTCAAGATTCCTCCCACAACAGGACAACAGGGTCAAGACTGAGAAGAAGGAAAATGAAGGTCTACTTCTTAGGATCTTGGCCAAGCAGAGAGTCATCTGCTACAGGGCAAACTCAGGTGTCAGCCAGGTAACTTATTAATTTCTGGCCACAGCAGGAAGCTCATAGGAGCGCAGTGCAAAATATTGAAAGTTGGAAGGGCCATTTGAGGTCATTTAGGCCAACCTCCTCATTTTCCAAATGAGAAATTGGATGTTCCAAAGAGTTAAGTGACAGATACTTTTTTCCCCTTTCTCTCTCTTTCACTGCATTCTCCTTTTGTGGCTCAGATTGGCTAGAATTGAATTTACAAGTAAATGGGTTTGAATATGGCTTCTGATACTTAATGTCTCTTAATATCCTTAAGCCTTGATCTCTTCATCTGAAAAATAAGGGGTTTGGATTAGATGACCTTCAAGATCTCTTCCACCTCTAGAAAGAGGACCACATGAACTTTTTATTTGACAGAGAAGGAAATTGTGGCAGATGTTCCCTCAAAGGTCACATCCAGCTCTTTATCTATGACCCTATCACCGTAGTCTGGTGGAAGAAAAAATGTAATGAGTAAGAACACGTATCATCAAGTCTCATAACCATGTGCAAATCTGACTCACTTAAATTCAATTCATGTGAAAGTCAAGATATCACCCAGTGTTGCCATTGGTCCTAATCGAAAACAAAGGATGAACAACAACACTATCAAGTCTCAGTTGTTTTTTTTTTTCTCCTCCCTTCAGATACCTTGGTCACATCACCTCAGTTTTCTGAATCACTGTTTTCGCAAATAGGAAATGAGAATTGCAGTACTTTATTCAACTATGATCAGTATATAGCCCAAAGGAGAGAATAGATGTAAACATGATTTAAAAATGCCCTTCAAATAAAGTAGCATTATTGTAATCCATGGAAAGGGATACAGATATCCAAAACCCTAAAGTCTCCCAATTTTGAAAATGACCTCTCCCCATTGAAGGAATTCCCAGCAGAGACAGGGAAGCTTAGGCATGCAGATTTCCAATTGAGTACGCATACATTGCTGGAAAATTGTGTACATGGGGCTGTGATTAATGAGAGGAATTTAATAACCTGAATCTGCATACTGCTCTTTTCTAGGCTACATCATTAGCCCTGACATTGTTTTACCATCAGTGGCCCACCATCTGCCCATAAATTATGTCCCGTCTTCACTCCCTTTCTAATTCTCATTTATCTCTTTAGAGGTCTCTAATTTCTGGGGAGAAGGCCACTTCTAGGAGGTATTTCTGTCCAAGGTATCAATTTTTCTTACTTCACTCTCCTGCCTCTACCTGCCTACCTTTCCCCACACCCAAAATCATAAACTAGCAATGCTGATGTCACAATCAATCAATCTTTCAAAATCAATCTGTGGTAGAAAGAACTGAACTGAGAATCAGGCAACTGGAGTTTTTCTCTGTTACCAATTCCTATTTAGAAAAAGAAAATCAGAATGATGCATTGGGTAATTCCAGAAAGGCTGAAAAGGAACCACAAGCACCCTTCTAGAGTTTTATTAGGAAAGGACATTAATTGGATATAGAGTTGGGGAAGCTAGGTTTGAATCAGTGTCACACTTAATACCTGTGTGACATTGGGCAAGTCACTTATTTTAATCATTCTGTTTCCTCAAACATAAAATGGAGAAGGGGAATGGATTGAATTGATCTCTAAATTCTAACTCCTAATGTCCATGATTCTATT
Source organism: Dromiciops gliroides (assembly GCF_019393635.1). Taxonomy (NCBI): domain Eukaryota; kingdom Metazoa; phylum Chordata; class Mammalia; order Microbiotheria; family Microbiotheriidae; genus Dromiciops; species Dromiciops gliroides. The sequence goes on from NC_057863.1 coordinate 631,444,407, forward strand.
GCTTTATCAATAGAAACAAATCTCAAAGTATGCTCAGGATTTAGAATTTGGGGAGGTTTAGAAATGGAGGGGATTTTTCATGGATGGGTGTGACTAGACTATCATTGAGGTCCCTCCCAATTGTAGAATTCTATGATTGTGTGACCTTAGTGACTAATTTGTCCAGTGCATTCATTTTGAAGATGGGAAGAAACAACAGTTTGAATAAGTGATTTTATATTGATTGATCATTCCAAGTTTTCTTCTTTTTACATCCTGAAGCAATTATTTGTTGAGTGCAGTTATTATTCCCCTTATCCTGTTTTGAGCCATGTAAAATTATTTACTAAAATATTGGGCTGAACACAATAAATAAAGGTAAGATAACCACTTGTCAGATATAATTGAGAGGCAGTGTTACATAGTCCATAGAATACTGAATATAATTAAGGAAGACCTGAATTCAAATTCTGCTTTAGATTCTAGTTGTATGACCTTGAGCAAGTCACTTAAACTAGGAAACTTGACCTAGACAGTTCATTGTTGCAGTGGATAGAGTACTGGATTTGGTATCAGGAAGACCTAGGTTTAAGTCTGGTCTAAAAGACTTACTGGTCATTTTTCCCTGGGCAAGTCACTTAACTTACGTCTACCTCAGTTTCTTCAATTGTAAAATGGAGATATTAATAGTACCTACCTCCTAGGATTGTTGTGAGATAATACTTGTCAAGTGCTTTGTGAACCTGAAAGTACTATATAAATGCTGGCTATGTTAGAGCTATTTTTATTAACTTCTGTCAGATGCAGTTTTCTCATCTATAAAATTCTCATCTATAAAACACTAATAACACCTACCTCACAAGGTTGTTGTGAGGCTCAAATGAGATGATGGATGTAAAGTGCTTTGCAAACTGCAAACTTGAAAATAGGTGGGACCAGAATGAAGAAGGAAATTGGCACAGAGATCCCATTGACTTATGGGTACACAGTTTTCTTGGGCACTATTAACCCCATGCTGATGCAGAGTGGGTGTGTGGAGTTGAGTAATATATAGACAGGGTTCCAAGAATATTAGTGTAGTTTTAATCTATTAAGGTTTAAAACTAAGACTTTTAGTATTCTCTCTCTCTCTCTCTCTCTCTCTCTATATATATATATATATATATATATATATATATATGTGTGTGTGTGTGTGTGTGAATATATATATATATATACACACACATACAAATACACATACATATACGCATATATAATATGTATTAAACAACTAGGCTTTTGGGACACCCTGTGTACATATACATCATAGAAGCTTAATTAATGCCTGTTCCCTTCTTCTTTCCCTTCTCTGTCTCTGTTTCTGTTTCTCTCTCTGTCTCTTTCCCTTCTCTCCCTTCCTTTTTCTCTCTTTGTACTCCATATATTTATCTACAATATGTCTATCTACCTATCTTTCTATAGACATATAATTGTATATATGTGCATATGTTCATGTGTGTATATATGTTATACATGTTATGTATGCATGTCTATATACATTTATATGCCATCCATCTCACACAGGCACTTTTTATTAATAAGACCTTGGGAAGAGTTATGAGGCACATTCAAAAGCATGAGGTGTAGACTATTCCAGTGCCATTGGTTAGCTGAACAATCAATCAATCACTATCAAGGCAACCAATGAACATCATTATTGGGATGTTATACCATCCTGGGATGGCCAGATGAGGATTAATGACTCAGTCAGCCAACAGCCAAGGATGCAAGACAGCAGGAGGCTGGATGAATCCTCCTTCTTACCCTTTTTATTGATTCAATATAAGGGGGGGAAGGTTCCTGGGCAGCGCCAGGAGGATGCAAAGCATGAGCTGACATTTTGGAAATATCAAAGTTGCTATAGATAAACCTGACCCCTTAGTCTACTGTTTGATGTTTTACCTGGTTACCTCAGAAATCAATGGGCAAGGAATTTGCAGGTGGGACTTGGGCATCTCAAATGAGATAGCACCTCCAAATGTCCCAGTGTGTTTACATTTCTGATTCTCATCTGCCTACCATGGTATTAGCCCTTCTTTCTCACTGACCAAAGTTCCAACATTAGACAGTACCCTCTTTGGCACTGGAAAATAAAATGGGAACTATTTAAGAATCAGCACTATACTATTAAAATACCCATGTTATCTTAGAGGAGATGGACAGGTGGGAGTGAGTGGAGTGAGTGAGTCAGGGCTCACAGGAGTGTTGCACTATGATCATCTCCTCTAGCATTATGCTTTAGTAGGAAATTGTAGAATCAGAGGATTTTAGAATGAAAGAAAGCAGTGGAGTACCCCTGAACTTAGAGCTAGGAAAACTGGGGTTTGAATCTCAGCTCAGACACTAACTAGGTACTCTAATGAGTTGTAAAATCTCATTAGACCATCCTCAATATGCCTCAACTACAAAATGGGAGAGATTGGAGTCGATGATCTTTGAGGTCCCTTCTAGGGACCTATGATTCTCGGGTCTTTTAAGTGCACTTAAAGACAACTTTACAGATGAAGAAGCTGAAACAACAAGAATGATTATGTGGCAGAGTTCCCTTAGAAATAACAGCAAAACCAGAATCGTAAGCAAAGTTTCCATGAGTTGTCCCATTGTTGTCAGAACTTTGAAGAACTGGGAAGAACCTTAGAACAAAGAATGTCTCAATGTAGAGTATTTGAAAATACATATTTGAAAGGAGAGAGGCCTTAGAAGGTTGGAACTTTAAAAAAAAAACTGTACTTATCATGTTATCAATGAGAAAGTTCATAGAAAAGAATTCAACCACTAGTTTAGATTGGAAGTTACTTTGTGACTGATTGTCTTAGAATATGTCCTGGGTCACTGTGAAGTTCAATGATTTGCCTGGGGTCACGTAGCCAGTAAGGGGCTGAGACAGTAGTAGAATCTAATTCTTACTGATTTAAGGCCAGCTGTCTACCCACTATGCAATTCTGCCTCTCATTGTTTCATTTAACCTAATTTCAGTCAGTCAAATAGTGTTTATTACACTAGTACCTACTGAATGTCAGACACTGTGCTAAACGCTTGAGATACAAAGAAAGGAAGAAACCAGCCCCTGATCTCAAGGAGATCACAGTCTAATGGGGGAGACAACACATAAACAACTATGTTCAAATAAGCTAGAGATGGGATAAATTTGTAGTTGTCTCACAGGAAAGGAACTAAGAATAAGGAGCACTAGAATAGGGACTTTTGTAGAAGGTAGGGCTTTAGTTGAGACATGTAGGGAGCCAGGAAGTAGAAATGAGGAGATGCCAGAGATTGTACTGATTGTACTGAAAGTAGAATTCTGGGACATAAAATGTTTGAATTAAAACATTAGTGCATATAATGTTAGAGTGGAGTTATACTGAAGACTGTCTTAGCCAACCATTCTCATTTTATAAGTAAAAAACACTAAGATGTAGATAAAATAAATGACTTTCCAAGGATCACAGAGAAAGTTAGTCATAGAGCTAATAAAATAGTAGACTTAATGTTTCCTGATCTCCATTTCAATTTTCTTTCTACTGAACCAGATGCCTAAAGGGGAATTTTACCTTTCTAACAGTTGCCTACCTTTACTCCCTTTGGGACTTGTTTAGTCAATATTCTTGCTGACCCAGTAGAAGCTTCCAGCCATGGAACCCATTGGTAGATCGAGTCTACTAAATGGTTAGTGAACTGGAACTCTTTGGATGTACTCAAAAGGAGACCTTCTCTCCCTCAGCCCACGTTCTTTCCACCTTTGAAGCATAAGCAAGACTCTCTAATGCTGTCCAGAAGAATAGGTCAGGATTGCTCCTACCTCCACCAGCTACATGTGCACATATATTTTCTAATCAAGTTGATCCGTGGGATAGAGACACTTGCCTCTTGAGCTTCCTTTCCTTTGGTATAAGAATTTGAGAGAATTCCAAAGACCTGGAGGCCTAAGGTTACAGAGGCTGCATCTTCTACTAACAAGATGGAAAGCAATGGGATCCTCTGAAGGATTAGTAGTTGATGGCAGGGAGAAGTGACTAACAACAAGGAAAATTATTAAGCAATAGAAAGAACAGGATGGTACCAAGTGAAGAGTTATCAATGTAGAGAAAGAAAACACAACAGAGAAGATCTAGATAGGAATTTGACTGGACCATATTTAGCTGTCTATTCACATGCTCAGTAGAGATGAAATGGGAAATGGCTAATGAGCAGCCTTGCAAAAAAAAACCAAAACAAACTTTTCATATCCCAAAGAGACTTGAATGCTAGCCTGCCAACTGATTGTATTGATAATTCTAACTTGTTGAATTCTCTACTAATCCTTCTGTAACAAACACTATGATGTCTGTATGTGTGTGTGTTTATACATGACATGTATTCTTAGCATTCCCTATTCTGTGTGGGGATAAAGGATCAATTTAATTTACCACATATGTTTAAATATTGAGAACCTGCTTTTTATTATCCTGGTTTTATTGGGGGGGTACTTTAGAATAGAGACAAAAATGCCATTGTCTCTGGAGTAGCAAGGGTGAGGCTAATGAGCCAATGAATGCAAGCGTTGAAACCCGATTCTATGAGGAGAAGTCAGGGTTCCCCAGGAATGAAGCCAATCTACAACTACATGGCTTTATAAAAGTAAGGGGAGGGGGTAGATTATCTAAATACTGTGAGACCTGAAAAGAGTTTTTTCTACCATCTCTCCTAAAGTTTCATATTATATATTTAATCTCATCTAAGAAAGGGGAACTGGAGTCTATGGCTCTTGAAAACCTAAAGAACTTTTTTCCCTCATGGGAAACTAGCAAGTTTCTAGGGACACTGGAGTGAATGTTTATTTCAGAAGCAATGGTTCTGACAGAGTTGGCCACAGACACCTTTGCAGACTGCCGCAGGGGTTCTATTTCAAATGATGTCTCTTGGGAGCTAACAACAACAGCCTGGTGTTCACAGGGCAATCGGGATCCATCCCGGTGTCCGATGGCATGATGGGGAATAAGGATGACAGCTGACAACTTCGTTTCTGGCAGAGTGAAGAATTTGCTTTTTCATGCTGGGCTACACTAGCTCCTAGGGATGGGTTGGGGCTAGAGGCAGCTGGAAGTGGGTTGTCCCCTGCAGTGATAAAAACAGAGGTTGCATTCTTATTATAGGCTTGCCTAGCTATGGGATTGGAACAACTTCCTGGTATGGTTTAAAAATGAAGCTTAGTTAAGGTAGTTTGTTTATAAAGTATTTATAAAACAACAACAAAAAAATGAAGCTTGGAGGGATGATGTAACTTACAAATGGGGAAGGGATGGTGGAGATGGGCTGCATACCCTTAGGGACTCTTCTGTAAAGGATAGTGTAGATGGGACAGACATAGCCAAAATAGGCCAGCCCTTATGGTGGAGAATCTGCACATCAGAGCAAGATCAGGCTTTGATCTGTGATGACTAAATTAAATAATCCAATTCTGCAACTATCTCTTAAGTGCACACTATTGTTGGACATTGCGTTTGGTGTTGGTGATACAAAGATTACAATGAGACAGTCCCTACCCTCTGGGATCTCTGGGACAAAAGATAGGGACATTTTAGTCACTTTCTTTCCATTATTCTAAACTCTTTTTTAAAATGGTTGAACTAATTCACACTTCTGCCAATAGAGTTTTAGTGTGCTCTTTATTCCCATTTTCCAACACTGAGTATGGCCATCTTTTATCACCTTTGGGGAGTGTGAAGTGAAAACTCAGAGTTGTATTGGTTTCCCTTTCTCTTTTTATTAGTGCTTCAGAGTGATCTTTCATATGGTTGCTCATAGTACATCTTATTATTCTCTTGAGAACTGTCTATTCCTGTCCTTTGTTATTCATTGATAAATTACCACTTTGGTCCTATATGTACATTTGTGTTAGCTCCCTATGCATAATTAGAGCATTAGCCAATACATTGGATGAAAAGATCTTGTTCCATATCTCCTGCTCTTCTTATCATAGTTTCATTGATTTTTCTTTCTTGCAAAGGTTTTTCAATTTTATATAATCAAAATTATCGATTGTTTCCTTTTGTGTGATCATTTCTATGCCCCTTTTGGTCAAGGATTCTCCCTCTAAATATATATGTGAAAGGTATCTGATCTAGTACACACACATGTTGTTGTGTTGTTCAGTAATTTATATATTTGTTGCTGTTATTTATTTGTTTCAGTTGTGTCCGACTCTTCATGACCCCATTTGGGGTTTTCTTGGCAGAGATACCAGAGTGGTTTGCTACTTCCTTCTCCAGCTCATTTTATGGATAAGGACACTGAGGCAGAAAAGGTCAAGGGACTTGCCCAGGGCCACACAACTAGTAAGTGCCTGAGGTTAGATTTGAATTCAGGGAGATGAGTCTTCCTGCCTTGAGCCCTGGTGCTCTATCAACTTTTAATAATCAGTTTCCATTTCCATTTTGAGCTTGCCACTCCAGGTGGTGCATGGTTCAAGACGAGCATCTCAACCTTCTTTCTGGCAAACTTCCTACAAGTTTTCCCAGAAGTTCTGGGCATCTCTGTCAGGAAGATTGCTTTTCTTTTTTTCCTCCCTACCAATACATTTGAATCTGCCTTTCTGTAACTTCCCCCCATTTTAAAGAACAAGTCAAATCTTTTCCCTACACAATAGCCATTCAAACACCTATTGTTATCCCGTTTTTAAATTGTGATTAAAAAATGGCAACTATGTGCTGAGCTCTAGCATCTGATCTGGTTCCTATACTGAAAAACAATACATTTTAAAGTGTTGCCTAAGATTTCAGTGATTATTCAGCTTATATGCAAAGAAACCTAACATTCACTTAGTGCTGTGATAACTTTCTTTATTTCATGATATTCTGGGATCATAGGTTTGGGGATGGCATGTGGTTTTGAAGCCATCAAGTGATAAGATTATAGGAACTAGATTCAACAGCTGAAAAGGATCCTTGAGGTTATTTAGTGCAAATTCCCTTACTTTATATATCGGAGGACCGATATGATTAAGGAAAGTAACATGACTAAGGTCCCACAGATGTTGAATAACAGAATTAGGATTCAAATCCAGATTCTGTGATTCCAAATCCAGTGATCCTTTCAAAAGCAGTCCATGTCACTTATATTAACCAAAGTTTATTAATCCTGTATGAAAATTCCTGTATGAAAAGCCGAGTGTGAAAATGAAAGGATCAACTTTGGAATCATATAGCCTTGGGACCTATTTCTATCTCTCTGACACATACACCCTATGTGACTATGGGCATGTAACCTCCTATTGCCCCAAGACACATTGCAGCACTGAAAGTTACAGAGCTGTAGATTTGCATTGGCAGAGTGAGTTTTCACGTTCAGGTTTCTTAGCATCATTGTGAATGCATATCCAGAATTGCCCCACTTCCCCCCCCCAAAAAAAAATAATTAAGACACTGTGGTTACAGAGATAAAAAGGGTTTAGTCCTTGCCTCCAAAGAGTTTCCCTACTTGGGTAAGCACAGGTAAGTATAATAAATGGAAGCTACTCCTCTAACCCCTGCCCCCCAATCAGGTTGGGTTTGTATGCTTCTGTTCTTATTATCTGACTTGATAGCCAGAAAGGTCAGACTCTCATTCTCTCTGAGACCCTTTGGCTTAGAACCAGCCCCATGCATTCCTTAGACCCAATGTATTATCATGACTCTGAGATCTTGACAAGATGGATGAAGGTGTTCTTATAAAGCTAACATCGTTTTTCTCTGACAGATTTGGAAAAAAATATGCCTCAAAGAGGAAGCAAGATTTCAGTCTATTGGGGCTGTGCAAGTACTCAGGGCTCAGGAGCAAAGTGGCTAGATGGAAAGGACTCCCCTAAACATCCTTCTAACCACAACCACAGGATGGCTGTGAGCTCTTTTTTTCCCTCTGACATTTTGTTTTTCTTTTAGGTTTGGCATCTCTGTTAGCTCTGGGTGCAGTGTTGCTGAGACATCCTGTGGATGCTCGGCTAGGGAGCCAAGTCCATTCATTCTGATTTGTAGGTCGATATTAGTTTCTGTTCACACCACCTTCTGGATACACACAAACAGATGCACACATGCACACCTCTCAAGCTCTTGGTTGTTAATATTCCATATAGAATCACTGCCCCTCTTTGCAGAAAACAGGCATGAATGCATGGTTGTTTGAAGAGGACAACCCTGATCTTGTTTTTTCCTAACGACCTTCCCACTCAGTCAGAGTACTTGATTTTACATCATTCTTGCTTTCGTATCTTATGGATCTCTTGTATGCCTCTCTTATCAGTTTAATACAACAAACGTTAATAAATGTCTACTATTCATAAAGTGTTAGGCTGGGTAATACAAAGGCAAAAACTGAAACATTCCCATCCTCAATAAGGCAGTGTAGTATAGTGGATAGGGACTTGGATTGGTAAGACCTGGGTTTACATCCCATCTCAGAACATTACTAGCTAGGTGGTCAGTCCTGGGCAAGTTAATCCCTTTGTGTCTCAGTTTCTTTACATGTAAAATTAGGGGTTTAGTTTTGATGGTTACAAAGTTTCCTTCCAGTTTTAATTCTAGGATCTTATTAAATTTGTAATACAGAATGATGGCCCACCTGTGTAGTCCAAGGGATACTGAGATATTCTGGAGTTCAAATGTCTCATCTGACAGATGAGAGAATTTAAATTAAGGGATTTGTCCAAGGTCACACAGATAGCAAGTGAAAGAGTTCAGAATGAAACCTTGCTTCAGGGCTCTCTCTATTGATAGATGATGCCACCCTGGACATGATAGAACTCCAAACCATTAGTAAACTAAATCATCAATGACTGTCATTCTCTGACAAGTCCCAAAGAAGGACTGAGAAGTATTTTTTCTTTAACATTTAATAAGACTTAGGGGGAAGGAATACCAAGAAAATTGTATGTTGTGATTTCTAGGTGATTTTTATTACCAATGGACAATGATGAAGGCAGTGGCTTACTCTGCCCAGCCTCTTCTCTACCTTGCCAAAGACTCAGGAGGTTTTCCTGTGGCCCAATTCTTCCCTTGTCCAGTGATTCCTGTGAACCATGTCAGCCTTAGAGATCTTACTAAGGCAGGGTTGGGGACAGCTCCAATTGGAGTTTCCCAGGGAACATAAAATTGCCTTTCCTAGCATTTTCAACCATCTTTCAATTTTCTTTCCACATACTGGTATTTTTGCCCTGATTCTTTTACTGGTGCCTCTGACCTAATTCCAATTTACTTGCTGGATTTTCTTATTTCCCCTCTATTCCTTCTCTAAGAAATGGAACTGTTTTTACCACTGGGAGATGCTAATCTCCATAGAGAATCTTTTTGTGTCTCCACTTCTAAATTTTCCTATTTTATGTTTTTTTCTTGAGTTTCAGAAAAAAAAGTGCCAATTCAACCAACATATAGGGGTTGGACTGGATGACTACTAAGGTGCTTTATTTATTTTTTACATGTCTATTTAAATACATTTTGTCCAATTTATTTGCATGTCATTTCCATCAATAGAATGCCAGGTTCTTTTGGGCAGGCATTATTTTATTTTCATCTTTGTGTCTGGCACACAGTAGGTGTTTAATAAATCCTTGGTGACTGATTGATTCCAACTCAGAAATTCTACAATGTCCTTAAGGGAGAAAAAATAAATTTACTATTATGCGTAACTAACATTTAAGTATGCTATAAAGTAGAGAGAAACTTATATTTAGGGTATTTCTCATCATCCTTCTCTCATCACTTTGTACAGCCTTTGTACCATTTGTTTATTGATCAGTCATACAAGCAAACATTTATTAAGCACTTGCTATATTCCAGGCCCTGTGCTAAGTCCTGTGGATACAAATAAAAGCAAAAATATGATCCTTGCTCTCAAGAAGCTCACAGTATCATGGGGAAGACAACATTGAAACCACTAATTAAAAACATTATATAATAGTAATAACAACAACAATAATAATAATAATAGCTAGTCATGTCTACTCTGTGCCAGGCAGTATACTAAGTGCTTTACAAATATTATCTCATGTGATCTTCACAACAACCCTGGGTGATAGGTGTAATTATTATCCTTATTTTACAGATGGGGAAACTGAGGTGAACAGAGGAGAAGTGACTTGCCCAGGATCACACAGCTAGGAAGTGTCTGAGACTGGATTTGAGTTCAGGTATCACTGACTCCAGGCCCAACACTCTGTCCACCATGCCATCAAGATGCCTCAAATAAGATAAACTGGAAACAATCAACTGTATTGTTTAAAATCTAAATTGTGGGTTCTAATCTCCCCCTGCCCAGTCTTGGGGGAAAGCTGGCTAAAATCACTGATAAATTCAGCAAGAGTTTAGGCTTTTAAAGGTTTATTAAAATATATATTATAAGTTAGTGAAGAGAGAGAGAGATTGAGAACAGATTGCTTATAGCATGAAAATCCTAGCTCAGATATAATTTGGTAGAGTCAGAGAGAAAGAAAGCAATTTCCTTTCCACACAGCCCACGTGAAATATCTCACCACCAAGCCAGTGTCCGAATGACTAAGAGAGTCCTCCCACCCCCACTGCTCCCCTTGTTATCCATCTGCTGCCACACTCATTACCTAGATGAAAAAAAGGCCAATCCTCAATGGCTTCTCCCAGAAGCTATCTGTGGAACAGGAAACAGGGCCATCCACACACAGCTCCAAGCTAATTGGCTGGTAGCTCTGATTGACGAGTCCCACCGGTGGTTCTATAGATGTAACTTCCAGACACTAAAGTCACATGGTCTCTAAATCACATGCTTTCTCTTCATAGTGGAGCTTACCTACAGTATCTCTCCAGTAGGGGGTGCAATTCCAATTCTCACACAACACAGGGTAGACAATTCTATCTGTTAAATGATAAATTGATGAAAAGCTTTTTGCAGAAGATAGGATTTAGGGTTTAGATAGAAGGTAGGAGATGTGGAGAAGAAGAGTGAGAGTTTCAGGTATAGGAAGATGCAAGTCAAAATTCTTAGAGTAAGGAGATGCTGGTTTGAAGAACTGGATCATGGTGATGGAACATGGTATGTGGTGATGGGGTTGGGGGAAGAGAGGATTGTCTAAGGAGTAAGAAGATTGGAAAAAAATATGAAAAGATCAAGTCTAGGAGGTCTTTAAAAACCAAATAGAGGATTTTATGGTTAATCCCAGATGTAATAGGGAGCCATTGGAGCTGGAGCCTGGAATGGCCACTTCTTTTACTTCTTCCTTCCCCTCTTAGAAACCCTGGCTTCCTTCAGAGCTCAGTTCAAGTACCATTTCCTCTATGAAATCTTTCTTCATTCCCCTCTCCTTTCCCCCCACACTGCTAATGTTTTTCCCCTTAAAATTGCCTTATATATATTGCATACCTAACCAAATGTCATAATAATATAATATAGAACTGTTTTATGTTTAAAATTACATACATAATTGTATATATAGCCATGTGTAATAATAATAAATAGCAACAACAATAATAATAATACATACATACATACAAACATACATACATACATAGTTAGAATATAAACCCTTTGAACACTGTTGCTGAGACGAAAGTCTCTCATTGCCGTGCACAATACCTGATATATAAGAGGTGCTGGATAAATGTTCATTGATGGGTTGATGGATGTTTTAATGCTCGGCTTAAGTGTAAACCACGGGACCCCTGCACTGATCTCCATGATGAGTAGTGTCCCTCCCTCCCATCCCAATTCCTGCTCTGCCCTAATTATTTGGTACACATGTTGCATTTACTTATCAGAGTATATGCTGTTTTCCACCAGCAGAATGGCAACACTGTGTAGGAAGACATTTTTTTTTTCCTTTTTGTCTTTATGCCTTCAGTACCTGACATTGTATCTGGCACATACTAGGCAAGATGAAAGAATGAAAAAATGAATGAATGAACTGAAAAAAGAAACAAGAAACATTTTGTCAATGTTAACATAGTAAGAACTTGCTAATTCCCAGTATTGTAGATATTTTCAGCTAGAAGGGACCTAGGTCAAGATCTCATCCAAACTGTACACAAAATGAATTCTATGAAATATCTGATATGTTGTTATGCAGACAGTGTTTGAAGATCTTTGAGGAGGGGGTATACACTACCACCAGAGGCAGCTGGTGCTACTTTTTGGCTGTCCAGATAGGAAATTGTCCTTCCCCTCCTCCCATCCCCCTCAAGCTCAAATTAGCCTCTTTTATATTTCCTTTGTAATTTTGTAAATCCATTGTCCCTGCTTCCATTCTCTGAAGCCAGACAGAATGAATCTGATCCCCCCACTCCCTCTACTAATGAAACAGATCTTACAAGTCCCTCCTGAATCTTGTCCTCTCTATGGGAAGTATAACCACTTCCTTGAGCCTTTCCTAATATAACATGAACTCAAGCATCCTTGCCATCCTGATTGTCCACCTGCAGACATTGCCCATTTCCAAAGCACTGTGCTAGATGTTGAAAATATAAAGACAAAAATGGGATTTTTTTAAAATCTGTCTTTAAAAAGCTTTTTAAATCCCTTTCTGCTAAAGGTATACAACCTGTACACAGGAAAAAAAATACAAAATATATGCAAATATAAAAGGGCAGTTGACTTGTGCTTTGAAAGAAGCTAGGAATTCAAAGAGGTGGAAGTGAGCAGGGAGTATAAAGAGCAATAATTATGTGCTAAACATGAAATGGAGCCAGTTGGGAGATCCAAGCGATTGTTAAGCTTGCATTTTAACTTGATAGGGATGAGAATGAAAACAGACATGAAAACTTTGAGAATACACAGACTCACACACAGACACAAACACAGACACAGACACAGACACACAATCAGCGGAACTAAGCAGGAAGAGTGGGAGGAATATACATAGACTGCAGAATCAGGAAACATGAATTCTAGTGTTAGAATTCTCCCTATGTGGCCTTGAACATTATACTCATCTTAAATGGATATCAGTGTGCATCTCTGTCAGGTTGAAGGCATTGGACTCAATAATATCTTAGGTAACTTCCAGTTTAGAACCTATGATTCTGAGTGAATGGGAAGCTGTTTAAAAGAATGTTGTTTTCCTAAACAAAATAAAACAGGAGAAAATTGAGGATTATCTTTTAGTTGATGGGAAGGTACTGAATTTGTTTTTACTTTATTATTATTATTATTATTAGCAGGGCAAAGAGGGTTAAGTGACTTGCTCAGGATCAAACAGCTAGTAAGTGTCAAGTGTCTGAGGCCCGATTTGAACTCAGGTACTCCTTAATCCAGGGCTGGTGCTCTATCCACTGTACCACCTAGCTGCCCCAAAAGGTACTGAATTTGGAGTCAGAAGTCCTGAATTCAATTCCCAATGCTGTTACTCATATGTGACTTTGGGCAAGTCACCAGTCTGAAAACATTTCCTCCTCTTTAAAATGATGGGGTTTGAGTTAGCTAGCCTTTATTGGTATTTTCCAGGTCTAAGTATATCATGACTTGTTGACACACAGGACTATCTTTCAAGATTGGAAGATAACAGAAGAATTATCTATGAGTTTTGTCAATGATTGATTCAGGTTATTCATTGCTTAACTCATAAGTTGATATTCTTAGAACATCATCTTAGAATATGTTAGAATAATGGGCACAGTCCCAGCTTCTCCCTAGACTTAGCAGTTGTCAATGGAGAAGGAGCTACTCCTGTCAACTATGTCCACCAGATTTTAAACTGATGGAGTGGAGAATGGTATATTTGGTGTTTCCAGGTCCTACCAGTTGCCAATGCCTGATGGTGTATGTGTTAATGGCTTCCCCATTACAGTGTAAGTTCCTTAAGCATAGTGACCTTTTGTCTTTTTACCTCCAGTTCTAAGCACAGTAACTGACTCACATTGCTAAATGCTTGTTGATGATGAACTAAATGATTTCAGTGTATTTTCCCAATGGCCATTACTATTGAGAAAGGATTATAGATTTAGAATTGGGAAGTGCTTTGTGGGTCACCTGACTCATGGTAATTCATTGACCATGACCTTCCCTAGCTGGTAAATACCCTCTGTGCTCAAGGGCACATGGAGCATAAGCTGACAATCATGACAATACCTTCTTCTTTACTCTTTTTTTCTTTTTCATCTGCCAGGATCAATAAGAGATTGTCCTGGCCATTGTTACTACCAGTGATTGATTTGAGAATTTTAGAAGATGTTAATTTTAAGACAGTAGCATTGGGAGACTTTTCATTATCTCCTATTAAGTACATTTAGGGCACCAAGTATTTTAATGTGCAAGCTTGAATTATTTAGGGCCAAGCATTGGCAAGTCTGATGAACTATGCTTTCTTCTCATTTGGGGGCTTCCATATTTGGCTAAGGATATTATTTATTAACAGTGAAAGTGCTCTGCTATTAGATCCATTAAAGTATTCTATTAGTGAAGATCTATAAATGGAAAAAAATACACACTGATCAGACTTGACTGTGCACACACAGAACATTACAATTACCATTAATTTTAATGATAAGATCCCAAAATTACAAAGCCATTAAGAAGAGACTCCAAATTTTCAAAAAGGGAATACATCCTAAATTATTACTAATGAGTGAGAGATATTTAAATATTCCTAATTAACCTTAAAATTTCACCCAATATTCCCATCAGACATCATGTTGTTTCTCTACCCTGCTTAAACCTCTCACTGCTGACTTGTCACAAACAATCTCTAATTTACAAGCAGCAGCTGGTCAGTTGGGGAACACAATTTTGAAAGAAAGAGACAGTGGAGAGGCAGAGAAAAACAGAGGGTGATAGGAAAAGGGAGAGGCAGAAAGGGGAGAGAAAAGCAGGTGCACAGAAAAAGGGAAATACAAAGAGGGGGCAGATAGAGAAAAGAGAGGAAGGGATAGAGGGAGGTAGAGAGAGAGAAAAAAGAAAGACAGAGAGACAGAGCAGTGATTCCTTAAATATTTTTATCATTACTATTCTGGCCATTGTTGGGATAATGGTGGTGATGATGACAATGAAGACGACGACGATGATGACCACAATGATGTTTTTAGGTGTGATTGTTATTTTGTCCAGGTTTGTGATTTCATCAGTATAACAACCTTCTCTTGCTCAACCTTCCTCCACTAATGAGGAGGTAACTGAAAATTGGTAACTGATAATCTTCAAGAATCATTTAGGGGTCCCTGATACCTTTTGTGACTTGCCAGTGGTCACAAAGTGAGGACATTTCAGAAGCTGGTCTTGGACTCTGTTCATATGATCTATCAGGGTGACCCTCTCTCTGCAACAATGCTGCCTCTCAGTCTGTAGACATTCTCAAAAGGATTCAAAGACGGGTCAGATTCTTACCAGAGAAGGGAGGTTTGTGGGGTATCCTGGAAACAGAAATCTATGCCTTATACTTAGAAAACCTCTTCTGGGGGCATACTAAATATAATGAATTATGGATTCATTGGATCTCTTCTGCCCTTTTGGAGAGTCTTCTTGGACTGGTAGTCGATGAGATAGAGCCTTTGTAAATGGCCCTGTTGATGCAGATCCAGGGCTCACCCTGGAGTATATGGTGAAAGATGGGCCAAGTTCCATTCTGGAGATCAATGCTCAGTTGTGTGAGTCCATGACCCTCCATACTAATAATGGAGCAGGTCTGTTCTGTGCTCCAGCTGGCTGACCCACATCCTCTTTTCCCCAAGTGAGGAATGGAAGTTATTCCTACTGATGACTCATGCACTAAATTGAAATGGTGGCTAAAATTTTGGCTGATGAGAACTTTTAGTTGTTTTCTGATACACATGTTTTATTGTATCTGTGTAGTACCTTTTCTTTTATGTCCCCCAAGCCCCTGCTTTCCCAACTTTACTTCTTACTATTCATCTCCATATCTGCTGCACTTGAGTCAAGATGAGCTTCTTTTTCCCCCTCCCCATCAAAGTAGTGCCAGAACAAAAGAGAGGGTTCATTAAAGAATGGGACTGGTCAATGAGTGTTTAAAATATTAGGACTTTATTAGAGTATGCTTTAATTCATACATGGGAAGGCTTAGTATGAGGAGAAGCCTGAGGGCTAGGGAAAAAAGGGAAAGATGTCAACGTCTTTAGTTTAATAGGAGGAAGAGGAAGGACTCTGTGCCAGGCACTGTGCTAAGCCTTTCATGAAAATTACTTCAATTGATCATCCTCACTACAACCCTGACATGTAGGTGCTATTATTTCCATTTTATAGTTGAGGAAACTGAGGCAGACCCAGGTAAAGTGACTTGTCCAGGGTTACCTATATATTAAATATCCATGGTATGATTTGAACTCAGGTCAAATGTTGCCTCACTGACTCTTCTGGTCACAAGTGACCCTTTTTTCCTCTAACACGTTTCAATTCTCTTATGCTGTTATTATTATTGTTACTATTATTGTTATTATCATATTGCATTCTGATTAAAGATATTACAATGGTCATGCAAATTATTGCATTTTATACATAATTCACATCACTCCAAAGCTCTGTCTTTGGCACTTTTAACCTCTGTCTGCCTCAGTTTCTAAAATGGGATAATGGTCCCTAACTTCTGGGGTTGTTGGAAAGATCAAATGCTTGTAAAGCACTTATCACAGTACCTGGCATGTAGTAGGTGCTTAATAAATATTTGTTCACTCCCCCTCTCTTTACTTTTCTAATTTTTGCTCTACACTTAGTGATTTGATTGTTTCATCAGCTTTAATGGGTTCCATTATATCTATACAGATTACAATTTGATCTTTATATCCACCCCTAGTTTCTTTCCCAAGCTCCAGTCCCACATTTCCAAACTGCCTTTTGGACATTTTAAATGGTTAACTGAGAAACACCTCAAATTCATCAGGTCTAAAACAGAATTAATTATCCCTCTCCAGGTAGGGAAGTGGATAGAACAATGGGCTGAGAGTCAGGAAGACCTGAGTTCCAGGCTCCCAGAAACATGACCTCAGTGTTACCTTCACTTGCTCTCATCCCACATATCTGCTCCACTGATAAATCTTGTGTTTCCTATCTCCATAGCATCTTTCATCCTCCACTCACATGGTCACCAGCCTAATTCAATTCTCATCCTCCCCACCCCCAAACAACAGGATGTTTACAATAGCTTCTGGATGGTTATGTGACCTCTAGTCTCTCCTCATCCTCTCCTTAGCCACCAAAGTGGTCTGACCACAAATAAAATTTAATATATTTTGTGTGACTCCTTTCCCCTATGATATTATGTTTCATACTATATATATATATATAAAACCTATAGATAGGCACCTAATTATCATGTTATTTCTCCCAGTAAAATATGAAATTCATGAGGATAAGGGCTATGCTTTTGACTTTCTTCTTATCCCTAGTGTGCCTGATACACAGAAAAGGATTAATAATTAATAGCAATAATTAATAAATAATAAATATAATAAATACTCAATAACTGAGTTCTAAATTCTAAGCCATATTGTACAATTATCTATGTAGATGACTCTTGTGACAATCATCAAACTGTATTGACTAGGTCCCGTTATATATTTATGTTATATAATCTCAGTACAACAGACCTTTCCTGCCAGACTTCTGGAAAATGATCTTACCTTGTCCTTTTGTGGGTTCTTCTGCTCCAGGAATTGTCTTATGGTATTATTTGGTTTTTTTGTTTGTTTGTTTTTGTTTTTGTTTTTTTTAGTGAGGCAATTGGGGTCAAGTGACTTGCCCAGGGTCACACAGCTAGTAAGTGTTAAGTGTCTGAGGTCGGATTTGAACTCAGGTACTCCTGACTCCAGGGCCAGTGCTCTATCCACTGCACCACCTAGCCACCCCTTATGGTATTATTTGGAGGGATTATGTGGAGAGGTCGAAAAGTCACTGCCTTTCCTACACCATCTTGGCTCCACCCCCCCGCCCCAACCATGTTATATAATCTCAGTGACAGAGTATCAGACCTCAGGTCAGGAAGATGCATCTTCCTGAGTTTAAATGTGGCTTCATTTACTTACTAATTGTATGAACCTGGAAAAGTCACTTAACCCTGTTTGCCTCACTTTCCCCAATTGTAAAATGAGTCAGAGAAGGCAATGGCAAACCACTCCAGTATCTTTGCCAAGAAAACCTCAAATGGGGTCACAAAGAGTAGGACATGACTGAAAATGACTAAACAAAAATAGCAAGTTTCAACTGGACCCTTACTATAGCAAGACAATTCTACTATGCCTCCCTAATCAATTCACAATCCCACTCACCACAGAAGCTCTTCCAAATATTTTCATCCCTCCTCCAATCTCCTATCGATATGCTTCCCCCTAGCCTGTTGGCTAAGAACCTTGAATCATCTTTCACTGAAAAAATTGAGGTTATTCTCTGAGAGTTCCCTCTTTTTCCTTCTCATTTCACATCACTTAGATACCTTCTGCTTCCACTTCCTCCTTTACCCTTTCTCACTTAATGAGATAACCTTTTTTTTTTTTTTTTTTTGCCAGGGAAAACTCTTTTACCTGAGCAAGCGATCCCATTCCATCCTGTCTTCTCCAGAAGATTCTCTCCACCTCCCACCTCCTCCTCCTGACAAATTCTCTTACTTATCTTCAATCATTCTCTGTCTACTGGCTGTTCTGCCATCCTCAAAAATGCTTTGCTTGATCTATCTCCTCTAGTTATCATCTCTCCTCTTTCCTCCCTTTTTTGACTAAACTTCTTGAGATGTCTTTCTATAATTGATGCCTCCATTCTATTTCCTCTTACTTTCTTCCTAACCCTCTACAGCCTGGCTTCTGACTTCACCATTCAACTTAAAAGACTCTTGCCAAAGTCTCTTAATTGCCAAATCCAATGATCTCTTCCATTCTTTATAATTTTTGTTTTGTTTTTGTTTTTGTTTTTTCAGGGCAATGGGGGTTAAGTGACTTGCCCAGGGTCACACAGCTGGTAAATGTCAAGTATCTGAGACTGGATTTGAACTGAATCCAGGGCCGGTGCTTTATCCACTGCGCCACCTAGCTGCCCCCCATTTCTTATCCCTTTTGACCTATTTGAAGCCATTGATATTGTGAATTATCCTCATTTTGTTTTCCTTTTCTCTCTAGGTTTCAATAATCCTACTTAATTTTGGTTCTCCTGCCTGTCAGACCATTCCTTCTAAGTCTATTTTCCTGGAGCTTTATCAAGATTATGCCTTCTAACTATGGATTCTTCCCCAGAGTTCTATCCTAGACCCTCTTCTCTTCTCCTTCTGCACTATTTTACTCAGATAAAGATACAATTCTCCATTTAGTATTCAAAGCCCTTCATAACCTAGTTCATTCCTCTCCCTCTCCATTTATTGTGTGATTCAGTGACATTGTCTTCTTACTCTTCCTCCCAAAAGATACTCAGTCTCTTGATTTCAGGCATTTTTTACTGGCTATCCCCTAATGCCCAGAACTCTCTCCTTCCTCATCTCTATCTCCTGGATTTTCTGGCTTCCTTCAAATCCAAGTATAAATCCTACAAATCTTACAAAAAGCCTTTCCTGATCTGATTCCCCTTAATGCTAATATCTTCCCTCTGCTGATTATTTCCTTTTTATCTTGACTATAGCTTGTTTCTACACACTCATTTGCATATATCCCCCATTAGATTTTGAGCTTTTTAAGATCAGGGACTGTCTTTTGCCTTTCTTTATATCCCTAGAGCTTAGGATAGTGCGTGGTACATATTAGCTGCTTAATAAATGCTTGCTGACTGACTCCAGTTTTCCCATTGCCTAGTAGGGTGAACTAATGCACTAATAATGTGAATGAATGAACTAATGAATATTGGGAAGTATTGGTCTTGTGGTCAGAAGATCTGGTTGCAATTCTACTTCTGATCTTATTTGGCTTATGACCATGCACAAGTTACCTAAAATCTTTCTTTGTCTTTAAAATAGTTATGATAATACTACCACTACCAATTTCACTGGGTTGATGTGAGACAAGCATTTTAAAAACAGCAAAGTGCTATAGCAATGGGAGTTATTAGCATATCATAATAATAGTGATGATGATGGATAGACTGTCAACTCAGAGCAGAATATCATCTCTCAGTTTTATACTTTTATATCAAATAGATGAGTACCCTGTTTAAGGGAGGACATTGACCATTTGGAATGCATCCAGAGGTAGGAGACAAAATCATTTCATTTCAATGCAATGAAAGCCAAACCCACCCAAACCAGTCTAATTCAGTCTAATCTAATCCAAATCCAACAAACATTATTGAGCACATATGCACAGGAAGCCACAATGCTACGCTTTAGGAAGACATTGGAAAATGAAAAAAAAAAGTCTCTGCCCTCAGGGAACTTATACCATACTGTTGTTAGGATGATCTCTGATTTCCCAGATGCTAAAAATATTGGAAACCATGCCATTGAAGGAGTAGAAAAGCCAGAGTTGTTGAGGCTGAGAGAAGATCTACTTAGGGATAGTTGCTTTCAAGTGTCTGAGGGATCATCAGATAAGAGAATGCTGAGACTTGTTCTGTTTGGTCCCAGAAGGCAGAATGAGGAAATCAATGTGAGGCAATTATATTTTGACTTGCTATTTGGAATAGAAAACCTAAACATTTCAGTGTCCCAAAGTTGAATGGCTTGCTAGGTGAGGGACTGAATTCCTTGCCACCTCTAATTAAGCTTGAAGAATCCTTAAGTGTCCCTAGTCCAAAGTCTTAATTGTTCTTAAGAGAAAATTGAGGCTGTTATTTTTCTCTAGCCACACTGCATGAAAGTTGTGGAGTCAATCTTCAAATTCATGTTCTTTGACACCAAATCTAGCTCTCACCGCACTATACTACCCTCTTGGAGATCTGTAAATAGGTAGTAAATACAGAATCACTTGCTTCCTTTAAGATCCAACTAAAATCCCATCTTCTACAGGGAGACTTTATCAACCCATCTTAGTTCTAGTGCTTTCCATTTCTTAATTGTTTCTTCTTCTTCTTCTTCTTCTTCTTCTTCTTCTTCTTCTTCTTCTTCTTCTGGTGAGGCAAATGGGGTTAAGTGACTTGCCCAGGGTCACACAGCTAGTAAGTGTCAAGTGTCTGAGGTCGGATTTGAACTCAGGTACTATTGACTCCAGGGCCGATGCTCTATCCACTGTGCCACCTAGCTTCCCCTTAATTGTTTCTTATTAATCCTACATATAACTTGTTTGTACATATTTGTTTGCTTATTGTCTCCCATATTAAATTATAAGTGTCTTGAGAGCAGAGTTTTTTATGTTTCTTTGAATCCTTAGTGGTTAGCACAGCGCCTGACACATAGTAAATGCTTAATCAATCTTTATTGACTACCTGTTGGGGACATTATAGAAGGTGTTCATGCTTCAGCCTCAGGTAGGACTAGATGGAGCTCGAGATCCTTTCCAACAACGTGGTGAGAACAGCATCCTCCTGGATGCAAGGACATGAGACCTAGCTTTGCATTTGCTGAGCGGATACTTCCCACAACATGTGTGGATGAGTCATTTAAAACTCCACTTTGCAAATGGTGAGAGAAGAAAGAATCAATTCCAAGACCATATCCCATTTTAATAACAGCAGCAGCTAATTTTTATATATTGTTTTTCATTTTGCAAAGAGCTAATTAGAGCATCACAGCAACCCTCTGAGATAGCTCCTAGAAATACAAGAGGAGATATAGATCAGTGGATAAAGTGTTGGACCTGGAGTCAGGAAGAACTACATTCAAATCCCACCTCTAAGTCTTATTAGTGGTGGAACTGAGACAAGTCACTTCACATCCTAAGTCTCTGTTTGCTTATCTACAGAAGGGCATCATAAGGATTATCTATCTCCCAGGGTTACTGGACAATCAAGTAATATTCTCTATAGTGATGGGATTTACAAGTCTTAAAGTTCTATATAAATGTGAACTTTTGTTATTGTTCCCATTTAACTGGGGAGGAAATTGGAGCACAAAGTGGTTAAGTGACTTACCCATGGTCACCTTCCTTCTTTGTACCTTGATTCAGGCTTCCGAAACCATCCCTGGAATGCTCTCACCTGTACTCTATGTCTTAAAATATCTAACTTCCTAAGAACTCATCTCAAATGCTGTTTCCTATAGATGGTTCTCCCAAACTGCAAGTGATTTGTCTAAAATATGTGTACGTATGGCATAGTGGATAGGGCAACAGACATGGAGTTTGTAATACCTGATTTCAAATCTTACATTAGTAATTTACTAGTGTGTGACCCTGGCCAAATCACTTTGGTTTCTATGCTTCAGTTTCTTCATGAATAAAATAAAAGGGTTAGACTCCATGTCCCCAAATGTCTTTGATTGCTATAAATTTATAATCCTATATGTTCCTTGAAGTCAAGTATGATCATATTTTTGAATTACTATTCTCAGCCTTTAGAACATTTCCAGATATATAGTACGTATTTGAAAAGATGTGTTAACTGATTGAGGTATTAGAGGCAAGATTGTAATCCAGATCTTCCTGATTCTAGTCATTCAGTCAATAAGGACTTATTCAGTACCTATTATGTGTCAGGCGTTATGCTAAGTGCTGGAGATACAAAGAAAGGCAAAAATCTGACCTTTTCTCAAGCATCTCTCAGTCTAACATGGAAGACAACATGCAAACAACTATATCCAAACCAGCTATATACCAAGTAATTGGAAGTAGTCAATAAAATGAAGGCACTAGAACTAGGCAAAATTGGAAAAGACTTTCTCTAGAGGGTGGAATTTTAGCTGAGATGGAGGAAGCCAAGGAATATTGGAGG
This sequence comes from Dromiciops gliroides, assembly GCF_019393635.1. Lineage (NCBI taxonomy): Eukaryota > Metazoa > Chordata > Mammalia > Microbiotheria > Microbiotheriidae > Dromiciops > Dromiciops gliroides. The sequence continues at coordinate 631,467,114 of NC_057863.1, forward strand.
CAGAGAAAAGTAGGGAGAGATTTTGTGGTTTGTGGGACAGTCAGTGAAAATGCCTGGAATCTGGAGAGGAACAGTATTGTCTGAGGGATAGCAAGGAAGCCAGAGTCATCAAATTGCAGAGTATGTGGCAGAGAAGGGCCCATAAGGGTACTTGTTTAGGGTGTAGGGAAGAAACTCTCTGCTAGTGCTAAGCAGCAAATTCAGTGCAACTAATACCCAGAGATTGCCTTGGAACAGATACTAAAATGATAGGGTGACATAGCCAATATGCATCAGACAGAGGTGGGACCTGAACTCAGATTTTTCTCATTACAAGCCTAAACTTCTGTCCACTCCAACATGTTGTCTGTCCCAATGTGTCTATGTTTTATAAAATGCAATGTGATGACTGACCCTGCCCCCCCCACCAAAGAAAAGAGAAAAGTCATTACCTTATTCCCCTTCCTACCCTATCTTTCCCATCTTTTAAGCATTAATATGTGCATATATATACATGCATATACATATGTACCCATATATACATATTACATATGCATACATAATAATACATACAATCACACTCACACACATATAACCAGTTTGGAACATATAGAGTATAAAGGGAAGTTATGTATAATAAGCCTGGAACAAAAGATTGGAGCCAGGTTATAAAGAAGTTTAAATGCAAAAACAAAAATAGTTTGCATTTGATCCTGGAGGTCATAGGGAGCTTTTGTTGTTCAAATGTTTTTCCACTGTGTCTGACTCTCCATGACCCCATTTGGGATTTTCTTGGCAAAGATACTGAAATTGGCCATTTACTTCTCCAGCTCAGTTTATAGATGAGGAAACTGAGGCAAACAGGGTTAAATCACTTGCCCAGGGTCACACAGCTACTACTAAGTGTCTGAGGCTAGATTTGAAGTCACTCTATCTACTGTGCCACCAAGCTACTCAACTCTCAACTATAGCTTCAAGAAGCTATAGCATATGTAACAGCCATACCATGATAAAACAATCTCACAAGACAGGCTGAACCAGATTGAGTGTAGCTGAGGCATCTCAGACTTGTTGATGAGTCAGGGGAGTGTCTACCCAAACATGTGAAGACTTCCCCTGGTGGAATGGGTGATTGAGAACAATTTGTTCCAACTGCCATGAAGGCAACTGAAACAGGCGATGTAGAGTGCTTAGAGCTTGGTCAGATGTCAAAGATGCCAAAGTCGTCCACTGCATCCTGGGCTATCAACAGTCATCTTGGCTTTTGTCTTGCCACTGGACTTCAATGACTCTGGGAGAATGAGGCTGGTAACTTTATGCAACTGTACTTCACTTAAAGCCAATTTATGTGCAAGTCCAGGAATCACTAGTGATGACATTGGTCCTTTTTGAAAATGAAGGATGAATAACAACATGTATACACACACATACACACATGCATATATACATATATCTATACATGCATGTAGTATATATTAGACTAAACTAATAGCAATAGGAAATTCATATGCTAATGTATTCACCTGACAAGAAAGGCCTCATTGAATGTTATGAAAAAAGGGGCTGCTGAGCATTTCAAAGCCCAAACAGTCAAGGTAACTCTGAAAAAACCTCAATGGTTTCTTTTTGTTTGTTTGTTTTGATGAGACAATTGGCTTAAGTGACTTGCCAGGGTCACACAGCTAGCAAGTGTCAAGTGTCTGAGGCCAGATTTGACCTCAGGTCCTCCTGACTCCAGGGCCAGTGCTCTATCCACTGCACCACCTAACTGCCCCTCAGTGGTTTCTTGAATCCAGGCTGAATTATGATATGCCAACGTTGCTTGGGTACACCCTCTCCTCTTGACTGGAGACCCTTCCCCAGAGTGTTTAGAGACTGGAAACTTTTAGAAATCCTTATGGCAGGGGCAGGTAAGTGGCACAGTAGATAAAGCACTGACCCTGGAGTCAGGAGGACCTGAGTTCAAATCTGGCCTCAGACACTTAACAATTAGTAGCTGTGTGACCATGGGCAAGTCACTTAACCCCAATTGCCTCACAAAAAGGCCAAAACAAAACAAAAAAATATGCCCATTAAACTTGGATCATTTTTGGTGACAGGCTTGTGACATCATAAGTATGAAATAAATCAGACCTGAGAACTGGAGGATACCCAGACTCTTCCTATAAAAGCCCTAATCCTCACCCACGCAGCTGAGTTGCCTTCTTTTGAGGGCTGGTACCTAAGTATACATGTACCAGGCTGGGGAGTAGAAAGAATGCAACTTAAAAGGTAGAAAAAGAACAAATTTAAACTGCCCAATTAAATACCAAATTGGAAATTTTGAGAACTAAAGGAAAGATTAATAAAATTGAGTGTAAGAAAACTATAGAATTAATAAACAAAACTAACAGCTACTTCTGTGAAAAAAATAGATAAACCTTTGGTTAAATTGATTGAAAAAAGAAGAAAACCAAATTACCAGCATCAAAAATGAAAAGGGTGAACTCACCTCCAATGAAAAGAAAATTAAAGCAATAATTAGGAACGATTTTGCCCAATTCTTTGCCAATAAATGTGACAATCTAAATGAAATGGATGAATATTTAAAAAATTATAAACTGCCCTGGTTAACACAAGAGGAAATAAAATCATTAAATAGGCCCATTTTAGAAAAAGAAATTGAATAAGCCCTCAATGAACTCCCTAAGAAAAAATCTCCAGGGCCAGATGTGTTTACAAGTGAATTCTACCAAAAATTTAAAGAACAATTAATTCTCACGCTATACAAACTATTTGGAAAAAAATAGGTGAAGAAGGAATCCTACCAGATTCCTTCTATGAGACAAATATGGTGCTGATACCTAAACCAGGAAGAACAAAAACAGAGAAAGAAAAATATAGAATAATCTCCCTAATGAATATTGATGCAAAAAATCTAAATAGAATATTAGCAAAGAGATGACAGCAATTTATCACCAGGATAATACACTGTGATCAGGTGGGATTTATACCAGGCATGCAGGACTGGTTCAGGATTAGGAAAACTATCAAAATAATCAACCACATCAATAACAAAACTAACCAAAATCACATGATTATTTCAAGAGATGCAGAGAAAGCTTTTGACAAAATATAGCACCCATTCCTATTAAAAACACTAGAGAGCATAGGAGTAAATAGAGCTTTCCTTAATATGATAAACAGTATCTGTTTTAAATTGTCAGAAAGAATTAGATGCAATGGGGAAAAGTTAGAGGCATTCCCAGTAAGATCAGAAGTGAAACAAGGATGTCCACCCTCACCACTATTATTCAATATAGTACTAGAAATGTCAGCCTTAGTGATAAGAGAAGAAAAAGAAATTGAAGCAATTAGAACAGGCAAAGAAGAAACGAACCTATCACTCTTTGCAGATGATATGGTATTCTTGGAGAATCCTAAAGAATCAACTGAAATATTTGAAACAAGTAACATCTTTAGCAAAGTTTCAGGATATAAAATGAATCTACATGAATCATCAGTATTTCTATATGTGACCAACAAAGTCGACCAGCAAGAGATAGAAAGAGAAATTCCATTTAAAATAACTATAGATAATATAAAATACTTGGGATTCTACCTGCCAAGGCAAACCCAGGAACTGTATGAACGCAATTACAAAACACTTTTCACAAAAATAAAATCAGATCTAAACAAATGGAAAAAATATAAATTGTTCATGGCCAGGCCATGCTAATATAATAAAAATGACAAGCCTACCCAAAATAATTTACTTATTCAGTGCCAAAACAAACTACCAAAAATATTTCATGGAGGTAGAAAAATAATAAGAAAAATTCATCTGTAAGAACAAAAGGTCAAGAATATCAAGGAAATTAATGAAAAGAAAGGCAAAGCAAGGTGGTTTAGCTGGACCAGATCTAAAACTATATTAGAAAGCAACAATCATCAAAACTATTTGGCACTGGCTAAGAAATAGAGAGGAGGGTCAGTGGAATAGGTTAGGCACAAAAAATACAGCAGTAAATGAATATAGAAATCTCCTATTTGATAAACCCAAAGACCCTAGATTCCAACATAAGAACTGACTACTTGACAAAAACTGGAAAGTACTATAGAAGAAACTGGGCATGTTACAAAAGGAAGGAATGATTTACTTATCAGAACTATGGAGAGGGAAAGAATTTATGAACAACGAGAAAAGTTTGGAAGTTAAAATATACTTACATGTAATTGACAAAAATTAAAAAAAAATAAATTAAATAATGTGCCAGCTAAACAAACAAACAAAAGAGTTCTGAAAACCTCAGTGCCACATCAGAAGGGAAACTCAGGGTCATGATTACCTTCCTAGTCCTGCCAAACACCCAACCCAAGGCTCCTCCTATTTGTTGAGTTATAGATTTTGTTTTCTTTCTCTAGAGGTCTAGTTATATATTTTTTGATCTAGCTATATTCTTATCTCTCTGGTGACTATGAAGTGGATGTATCCAATATTTTTTTTCATGAGAGGATTGTAGGATTCTATATTTAGAGCTTGAAGGAGACTCTGAGGTCATTTAACTTAACCTCCTCATTTTATAGATAAAAGACAAACAAATAGACAAACACCCAAGATCTGGGGATATTAAATGGCTTGCCCCAAGTCACAAAGATAGGATAAGTGGTATAATTTGAACCCAGGTTCTTTGACTCTAACACACTATTATTTCCACTTTGTTGTATTGCCTCCCAATTATGTCTTTGAGCATCTGAAGTTAAGCTGCCGTACTTTGTTTGAGTGGGGAAAAGTGCAGTTAAACCAAAGACCTACTATTTTGGTATTACTGGTCATATCTTTCTCTTTTGGAAACTACTAAATTATCCAAAGAAGCTAAACTAGACTTGGGAAAGAAAGATGAGGGATGAGGAAAGGGGAGAGTACAGTGCCATTCATTTCACATTTTTGCTCACAAGCATATCCCTATGGTCTTCCTCATATTATAATGCCTTTGTCAAACTGATTGTAGAACTCAAAATCAGAGGCCTCCTTCATGCCCACTAAGCCCAGATCCCTGAGCAAGAGAAAAAAAAAATAATCTTCCCAAATATCTTGGTCATTGTTCCCCCTGCTGTGCTTAGGAAAACTGGCCTACTCGATTAAGTATCTAGCCATGTGCAGTCATTAATTGGAAAACTGTGCATGTAACATTTTGTAATTGATGTGCAGAGCCATTTGAACCAGGAAATCAGTGATTTTCAATTAGCTTTAAATGAGAAATGGTCTGATGTCAATTAATATTAAATAATCATAATTGTATAGAATTCATTCAAAGGAGTTGGGGCCATAGAAAAGCAAAATCTACCAAATGAGATGATATCGAGGGGGCTTGATTGTAATGGTCAAATGAATTATAGAACTCATACTGTTACATGGGGGTAATTATAGTCTATTCTAAGAAAATGTTTAATAACATCAGTGGCCATAGCTTTTTCTTCCCCAACTATTAATTTTCTCATTTTTATATCAAAGTTTCTCTTATGTATGAAAAAAGTGAACCTCTTACGTAAGATCTATTGAGCAATAACTGAGGAATGACATGTTACAGATGTAAAAAGAAAGAGGAGAAACCAGAAATGGAAGTTTCCTAAAAAGTGTTGAGAAAGAAATCATGGAAAGTTATTGAGAAGAAACCCAGAACATTGGACTGGGGGTGGGGGGGGTGGGGAGAGTGAAACTATTTTCTCTCCTTTTCTTCTTAAAATCAACGGGGAAAGAAAATTAATATGATCAACACTAATAATAGTAACAATTCATACATCCATGTATGCATATATACATATATGCATATGCATTTATGCCATGCATTATGTGTCTATGTATGTATGTATGATTCCATTTCTCTGCCCTTCCTCTCTTTACCAGGTCCAGACCACAATTAAAGACAGGTTCATAAAGGCTTCATAAATAGCATCAGCTGGGGCTTGAAGAACTAAAAGGATTCCAAGTGGTGGAGGTGAAGGTGGAATGCATTGTCGGAAAGTTTCCTCATGACCTTGGAGAAGTTTCTTAGCCTTTCTGAGAATCATTTCACTCATTTATAAAATATGAGGGTTGGACAAGATGGTACTCTGAGATCTTTTTATTCAAAAAGTATAATTCTATGGTTGTATGAATGTAGAGAAGAGAACAGATGCTAGACCCTTTATGGAAGTAGAAAGACATGGGAACTGGTTGGAAGCAGGAGGAGATGGTAAAGGCAGTAATTAAAGATGACTCCAAGGTTGTGAACTTGGGTTATTGGGAGGATGTTGGTGTTCCCAAGAGAAAGAAAGTCATTTGGAAAAAAGGTAGTTTTAAGTGAAAAGATAATATCTGTATATAACCTTATGTAACTCAGGTGAGAGGAGAAGATTAGAATGTTATTAGAATATGAAATTCCTTAGTCATTTCATTCTTAGTTTTATGGTCTGCCTGAATCCAGCAGAGAGTCCATTTTGGCATTCCTCCATGCTACCCCAGGTTTGAAAAGGAGTTTCAGTTCAATTAAATATGCTTCAATTTAGAAAACATTAAACACTTAATACACACAAAGTACTGTGCTGGGTCCTGTGGATAGGAGGAGGAAAACTCAAAATGGTCTTTAACCTCTAGAAGCTAACATGGAATAAAGGCTTCCTCATGAACAAGGGAAGAACATGGGAAGTGAAGAAGTTGTACTGATACCCATGCACATCATTACCCTACTATTGGCATGGTATACTTATTCTTTTTTTCTCTTGAGTGTCCAGCCCCCAAATCTTGCTTGGGATAGGGAGAGTTTTCCAACTAGCCTCATGAAAATTGATGGGGGAGGGAGAGAAGGAAGAGTGATCCTGGAGAAGTGATTTGGCAATTTCTCTTTGTGGGAGCCATTAATAGTACTTTTATAAGTTTACCAATATTTCCAGGAAGGAAGTAATTAGTTATGTTTGCCTGGCTTTTTGGGGAGCAATGAGGGTTAAGTGACTTGTCCAGGGTCACACAGCTAGTAAGTGTCAAGTGTCTGAGGCTGGATTTGAATTCAGGTCCTTCTGACTCCAGGGCCAGTGCTTTATCCACTGTGCCTACTAGCTACCCCCAGAAATAAATATTTGTATAACACTATATTCCAGGCACTGTGCTATGCACTTTTTTAAGACAAATATTATCTCAATCATCACAACAACCTGTGAGGTAGATACTGTTGTCACCTCTATTTTACAGTTGAGGAAACTGAGGCAAAGAAAAGTTGCGTGACTTGATCAGGGTCACACAGTTAGTAAAGGTCTAAGGTGAGATTTGAGCTCAGGTCTTTTTGACTCCAGGGTTAATGAATTTTTTTTTACTATCCTGCCAGCTGTCTCTAGTAGAAGAGCCAGTGATAGTGGGGCCAGAGATCAGAATGAGATCAATGAGTATCCCTGAGGAAAGCATTTATTTCTGGGCTTGCTTTCTCCTGTAAAATAATAATAAATAGCACTTACACAGCCCTTTAAAATAATGCTTGATATACATTGCCTTATTGGAGCCTCTTGACAACTCAACAACTGGGTGAGGCAAGCACCATCAGTATTATTGTCCCCAGTTGGTAAATAAATCTGAGATTTTGAGCAACTTTCCCAAGGTCATGTAGCTTAGAAATATCTGAAGTACTATTTGAACCTAAATGTTCCTGGGTCATCTATCTAGAGCTAGAAACAAAGATAGAGGCCATATAGGTCAACTCCTTTCTCACTGCATTATACAAATGATAAAACTTTGGTCTAAGAAAAGGAAGTGATTTACCCAAGGTGACCTAGAGCACTTTCCTCTCCAAGTCCAGCACTCTATCTTCTGTGCAGAAGTACTTCTTTGCACTGGCAAAGTTAATCAGGCTGGTTACCAAGGTCTCCTTTAGTTCTGACATTTTGTGTGTTTATGCGACCACTGACAAAAACTTAAGAAAGATAAATGGATATTCCTTGTCAATAAGTCGACTGAAAGCAAGAAGAAAAACTGCATCTCCTTGTATGGCCCCTGAATCTGGTGTGATCTGGAATGAAACACTTAACTTTCCTCATCCTGAAATCTTCATCTGCGCATTAGGGTGAAAGTGACTGATCCTTACCTAAGGCTCCTATGGATGTTTGAGGAAAAAGGTGTCTGTGAGATGCTATGACCTCTGTGGAGCTGAAGTGCCCCATGATATGGATACACATCGTTATTATCAGGAGAGTGATTAGATCATCAAGACCTGTTCCCTGTGGCCAGTGAAGAGGAAACAATTGAAGAGATACTGTCGACTCATGTTCTTTATCCCTGCACAATGGTCCATTGCTAAATAAAACTGAGAGCAATGTGTTACCTGTGAGAGATAGAGGGGCACTGTCATCAACAGCAAGATTCAATATATTTTGCTCCCAACAACCAGTCCCATACATTGGAAAGGCGATAAAAATATATATTCCCTGGTCTGTTTGTAGGTAGAGTTTCATTATGTAATACTTTTATTTTCTCATTTTAAGGTTCCATCTACCACTCTGATGTTTTGCCTTTTTAAGATCATGCCTACATTGGGACTGAAAATGGAGTGTTAGAATTCCCAGATGTTAGAGCTGATAGGAGTAGGAGTCATTTGGATTCTACCTTGACACAAAGATAAACGAGTGAGGTGCTCACCTGGAGAATGGAAATGGACTGTAGAGCCTAGTTTCCTCATTCATCTTTTCATGTTTAAGACTATTTTAATCATATCCAAATAAGAGACCACGGGTTTCATAAAATAAGATTATCTCTATGTGATGCTTATGGTCGTTGTCACCCCCCCCCCCCCCGGCAAACTTGAATCAAGTGACTTAACTATTGTTGTTTTTAATCTTACTGTCTTGATTATTCAGAGATGGATTGTAAGTATATCTTTATAGGTGAATCTATATTTATGTCTCAGGTAAGTTCTTTCTGGCTAATGTGTGAAGTAACTTTGCTAATGGGACACAGTATTTCTGTTTGCCACCAGATGGTACTCATTCTGAAAACTGGATTTTTTCTCAACCAGCTTGGCATCACCCCATCCCTTTCCTTACTGCTCATCCCCCCCAACAATCCCACTATCATCTTCCATGGTAGTGCTATGAATGTTGGATTTGACTCTGTTTTGGGGTCCAACCTTATTCTAGAGGATATAAGGGTATATTATTCTAAATCTTAAAATGAGAAGCCCACCGTGTTGCCCTCCAACAGTATTTCCCTTTCTCAGTTCAAGACTCTTCCATCCATAGAATCAGTAATGTATATGCTTATGAATATGCTTATTATGCATAGTAAAAATGAATGAAATAGATGAAATAGTGCAATATGGAAACATCAGCCTTCAGTCATCTCCTTAACCTCCTCCTGGTTGCTCACATAGATAAATCTATGAATATGGTCAGTGAGACTCATGACAACTATAAAATTTTTTAATTGTTTGATCTGAGAAATTATAACTGGCTTTCTAATCTGTAACTTTGTCTTCCCCACTAAGCCAGTCTCTGTAAAATTTTAGCTAGCTAGCTGGCTAGCTGCCTGTGGGGCTATTAGGCTGTTACAGGCCAGTCTGTAAGGGCCTATCTGCCTAGGGGTTTAAAAAATCCCCCAGCTCCATTAAGCACCAGGGGCCAAGCTGTAAGGGCCACTCCCTCCAAATGCTTCTAGATTAACAGGAAACTAGATTAAGAAGCTTCCTTCTAATTTAAGCAAATACTAGGGTTTATTGATAAGAATAAACTTAGAAAAGAAAGATATATGACCTGAAACCTCGGTACATGAACTCAACTGCTTCCTATCTCCCTGTGTGTCTCTTGCCTGCTGCGTGGCTCCTTCATTCCCCCCTCTACCTTTCTTTCTTCTCCCCTCTACCTAGCTCCTTCACTTTCACTTTCACTTTCACTGTCAGCTGCCCCTTGGCCCCTTCTCTCCATCACATCCCCCTTCATTCCTCTGCTCTCTCCTTCACTCTTCCTCCCCACAAGGGCTGGGCTGTGCCAGGCCCGAGATCTCCAGGGCATATCCCCTCAGGGTGGAGGTTTTCCAGCCAGGCTGGCTGCCCTGAAGGCTCCAAGGCCCATGGGCCTTCTTAGTTCAACAGCTGCAGAAGCAGAGGGGAAGGGGCGCCAGCCCAGCTCACACAGAAAAAAACCCTGAGGTCCCGGGGCTCTGTAATCCCAGACAAACATGGGTCCCCCAAATGACAATAAATTCTTACACAACATGTATATTTGATTCATGGAAAAGACTAAAGACCTGTTGTGTCTGTACCCTGTTGCAGGGCCATGAACTAGAGAGAAGGGAAAATGAGGAGATACAGAAGATGGATTGTATTTATGTACACACATGAATATACACATATAGTCATGAACACCTACATAGGAATATATGTAAGTACACACAATCTGTATATATACACACATGCGTATTTGTATGCATACACATACACATAAACTTGTCTGTCTATATGTTTATATGCATACATGTGTGCACATGCATGCATATGCATTAGTATATATACATACACACATATACAGACAGACACACATATGTCCTCTTTCCATGAGTACACATGAAGCCAAGAGCTCATCACAAGTGTAATGACAAATGAGATCAATCCTTATGAGCACAGACATAGTGTTGAATAATACAATTTCCACAGGGACTTTGAAATGTGCCTATTGAGACATTGTGTAACTGTTTCTGGTCAGCTTCCATGTGGTGAATTGGAGTCTCTGAACTGTTCAACCAGAACTGAAATTACATTCAAATGGCAACATCTGCATGCTCTCTTCAATTGTGGGGAACTTCTTCCTGTCTGGTGATCTTCTGGTGAGAGAAAGGGAACCATGAAGTTAAGGGAAAAGGTCTCATCCTCTCCCTATATGAGGTCCAAAATGTAACCTCTAGATAAGTGCCTACATTCTTTACCATGATATTTGTCTTATATCTTTTAGGTGAGTGGAATTGGAGGCTCTGACCTTTGAATTTTGAAAGACCAGAAGAGTGAGCCAACCTCAGATATAAGAGTTGAGTCCATCATAAAATTTAATGCCAGCTGGACAATCAAGCTTTGATGCCCAAGGAATGAAGGTATCAACAATCTTTTGGACCTAGCCTAGAAGTACCAAAACCCAAAGATTTATCTGGCACTAGTAGTTCATTTGGACCTAAATTTGGGAACAGAGCTATGCTCAAACTGTGTTAAGTTTGAGTTTACTCTCCCTAAGATCTTAGGGGATATCAGGCAGAATATGCCCACCCATGGGTTGTTCTTGCTATACCTTTGAAGTAAATATTCCTTTGTACAATCTAATGGATGCCAATTGGTTAATGAAAACTATGAAGCTAACCACTGGTGACTAAGAGTTTGGACAACATAGCAGAATGTGGGCTTGAGATCATAAGATTAGCAAAGAGACACCACAACCTCTCAGGGATACCTCTAGAGCCCTAAAACGTACCTGTAGCCATCTTGGATCTGGAATAGTGAGGCCAGAGTCCTTGTCACATATGTAAAGTGCTTTGTAAACCTGAAAGAGGTACATGAATATAAGCTATTACTATGCATTCATTTATTGACAAAATCAAACCCAATAAAGCTGTGGTCTACCTGTACTAGCCTTCAGCTTTTGAAGCTTGACTGATGTCCTGCTTCCCCTAGGGTAAAATCTCCTTTGAGTATTTAAGGTTTTTCACAATCAGAGTCCAGCTCACCATTCCAGTTAATTCATGTTACTCCTCTTCAGGAAGTCTGCATTCCAGTCAAATCAAATTCTTGGTTGTTCTTGATGGTCTACCTTCCAACTCTCTTCTCCATGCCTGGAATTATCTCATTTCTCAGATCTACCTTGTATAATTTCTAGTTTGCTTCCAGGTATGGCTCAGGTGCTAGCCCAACATCTAGCCCAAATAACACTTTTCTAGTATCCTCCCTTCAAAAAAATGGTTAGTTCTCTATTTCCTGAAATGCCTTTGTCTTTATTGAATATGAACTTATTTCTTACTATGGTTGGCCCATGTTCTATACCCTAAGTAAAATGTAAGCTCTCTGAGGGTAGGAACTGTTGTATTTTTTTAAACTCTGAGGATTTTGCATAGAGAATGGCTTAGTAGATACTGGTTGAGTTAAATTGTTTCCTATCACCTTTGCTACTTGGTGGAGTGAAACAATATTTCTCTCTGATCAGCCATGATACCTCTCTCCTATCACAGAATTCCCCTACACCCTTTTAGGAGGAAAATGAATGTTCTTCAGTTAATCATGAAGTCACTTTTCTAAAGCTGTCTTGTGTGACTACAGTCTGGGGTTAATTTTAGTAACTTCCATATGGCAAAAGCTTGTCTCTTGCATACATTATCCGGGGAAGAACCACAAACCAAAACAAATTGATTTTGTAGCTAGGCCTTCTATACCCTGTGGGGAGCTGGACTAGATAATATCCTGGGTCAAATTGACCTGGGTCCCATGCCAACATCACCTTCTTGATTCACTGAATCTGTTCAATTTAACCAATACATTTTAAGACATTTACCCTAGGCTGGTCCCTGTGCTAAACATTATATATAGAAAGATTAATAAGATATAGCCTCTGCCCTCAGGGGTGTAGGTGCTATGGTGAAAAAAATACTGTACCTGTAGTCAGGAAGATCTGAGTTCAAATCTTTATGCTCAGACATTTACTATTAGTCACTGAAAAAAAAAAAAACCAACCACAACAAACCTCTGCCTGCCTTAGTTTCCTTCCTTATCTATAAAGAAGGAGCTGCAGTATTTACCTCCCATGGTTATTTTGATGATAAAATGAGATATTTACAAAGCACTTTGTAAAATTTAGGGTGTTATATACATGCCATTATTATTGTTGTTGTTGTTATTACAATATCATTAGGTAATTCTACACAAATAAATAGAAATATTGGTAGTCAAATGAGATAGGGAAAAAGAAGAGATTCAGACAGTAGTATGAGAGAATTTGAGTCATGGGAGATTACTTTCACTGTGGATAATCACTTGGCAGAGGTGACTCTTGAAAGGGCCCTTAAAATAAAAGACAGATTTCAACAGAAATGCCTAGAAAGAGATAACCAGGCATAGTCAGATATCATGTGAATGCAGCTAGGTGGCCCACTTGACTGAGTACTAGGTTTGTTGTCTGGAAGATTTGAATTTGGAGTCAGGAAGATTTGAATTGGTCTTCTTCAGATACTTACTAGCCATGTGACCCTGAGGAAATTACTTAACTTTTCTTTCTCTTCTTATGGGGACAATAATGACACCTGGGAGAGTTGTTATAAGGATCAAATGTGATTGTATACAAAAAGTGCCATGCAAATTCTTAAATGTTATATAAACTTAGTGTTGTTATTCAGTCATTTACTCAGTGGTGTCCAACTCTTCATGAACTTATTTGCAATTTTCTTGGCAAATACTGGAGTGGTTTGTAATTTCCTCCTCTAGCTCATTCTACAGATGAGAAAACTGGGGCAAGCAGGGTTAAGTGACTTGATTAGGGTCACCCAGATAGTAAGTGTTTAAAGTCAGATTTAAAATCAGGTCCTCCTGACTCCAGGGTCCACACATTATCCACTGTGCAGCCTAGCTGCCTTTATAGAAATACTAGCAGGCAGTTAGATGGTGCAGTGGATAAAGCATGGGTCCTGGATTCAGGAATACCTGAGTTCAAATCCTACCTCAGACACTTGACACTTACTAGCTGTGTGACCCTGGGCAAATCAGTTAATCATCATTGTCCTGCCCACTCCCCCCACCAAAAAAAAAATACTAGGAATGATTATGATACTGCACAGGGATGAGTTAGGGCAAAAGAATTGAAAGAACAGATAGATATTAGTAAAGATTAATTGCAATTTAGAGTGCATGAATGAATTTGGAACTCAAAATTTTAAAAAAGGATGTTAATATGTGTTTGCGTCTAATTCAGAAAAAATAAAATTGATAAAATTAAAGATTTTTTGGCTTCTCAAGGATGGGGGAAGGGGGAAAGACTTTGGAACTCATTTTTTTTTCTTTTTAAAAAACGAATGTTATAAAAAAGGGAAAAGGCACATATGTACAAAAATATTTATTGCAGCTTTCTTCATGGTGGCAAAGGATTGGATATTGAGGGAATGCCCATCAATTGGGGAATGGCTGTACAAGTTGTGGTATATGAATGTAATGGAATACTATTGTGCTGTAAGAAATGATGAGCAGGCAGATATCAGAAAAATCTGGAAAGACTTAAGTGGACTGATGTTGAGTGAAGTGAGCAGAACCAGGAGAATATTATACACAGTAACAGCAACATTGTGTGATGATCAACTGTGATACTTAACTCTTCTCAGCAGTGCAATGATCCAAGACAATTCTAAAGAACTCATCATAGAAAATGTCCTCAATATCCAGAAAAAAGAACTGTGGATTCTGAATGCAGATTGAACCATACTGCTTCTATTTTTTGGCTTTTTTTTCAAGGTTTTTCCTTGTGTTCTGAGTCTTCTTTCACAGCATAACTAATGTAGAAACATGTTTAATGTGATTGTACATATATATCCTATATTGGATTGCTTTCTATCTTGAGGAGGGGGAAGGGAAGGGAGGGAAGGAGGAACATTTGGAACTAAAATTCTTACGAAAACAAATGTTGCAAAATATCTTTACAATTAACTGGAAAATAATAAAATACTTTTATGATTTAAAAAAGCAAATGTTAACAAATGTATTTATATACAATTGAGAGAAAATAGTTTTTTTAAAAGAGTGTATGAAGAGTATTAACAGTGTGAGTGGAGAAGAGAATATTAATGCAACAAGTATTACAAAGGTATAATTACTCTCTTGTAGCAACTGATTGTCTCTGAGGAGGAAGAATCAATATCAGTCATTGAATTACCAAATTGTATATTGTGAAAATTTCAAGAGATGGCAATGGCCATCTAGTCCAACCATGAACTGGAGGCAGCACAACAATAATGTATATTCTTGATATCTAGCTTCTTCTTGAAGTCCTTGGATCAGGAAAGCTCCACAGCTCTGGAGGCAGTCCATTTTATTTCTGGGTAGTTCCTCATTGTGAGGAAATTATCCTGGCATCAAATATAAATCAACTTCTTGGCAGCTTCCAACCATTACTCCTTGTTCTGCCCCCAGGGACAAATGGGGCAAGTCTTATCCCCTCTTCACATTACAGCCCTTCATATACTTGTCAGCTATTATGTTTTCCCTAAGTCTTCTGTGCTCTAGGTTAAACATGTCCACTGCCTTCAAGCTATCCTCACACAATATGGATTTGAAGTCTTCCACTATGTTTGTTGCCTTCCTCTGGACAATCTTCAACTTATCATGCCTATCAATCTTCATAGATAAGTACTGGCTAACTGCTTACTAGGCACCAGACACAGTGTGAGCTGCTAGTGATACAATGACAAACATGAATCCTGTTGCTGCCCTATTTAATCAAAAGAAAAATGCTATACATTACTGCATACAGATACATTTTGAACCACAATATTACTGCATACAGATGCATTTTTAGCTGCAATATTACCAGATTCCTTGTATCCATTGCAAGATACTTTGTAATGGAGGAAATAGAATAAATTATTATTTATTTCTCCAAATGCATCTGAGCCCAATAGAGTAAGTAAATGCACATGTATTTATAGACATATTTTAATAAATAAGTTTATGATAATATTTATAAAATAGAAACAAAGCCACATGAAGTGTACCATCTTACAAAGCAATTTTGACTGATAATAGGAAAAATATTAAGACTTCATAGAGACAGTATCCAAAATATATCTTTATTTCTTGCAACTCTTCATTCTCACACACATTGAACTGGAGTTTTAATTCTTCATGCTTTATCATTCTGTAAACTGGAAATTATAGATACAGACATATCTAAATACATAAAGATATCTCTATATCATCTATTTATCTATCTATCTATCTATCTATCTATCTATCTATCTATCTATCTATCTATCTATCATCTGTCTGTCCATTCATCTGTCGATCTGTCTATCTATCTATCTATCTCTGATATCATCCAACCATCTATTTATCTATCTATCTCCATAGAGAATTTCAGAAAAGTCAAAGATGACTCCAAGATTTCAGGCTGGTGAACTAGACAATTCTTTTCCCTGTCTAATTTTGAATACAATCCAGCCACATCCCTTTTCCTTTCTCCCCCCTTCCCTGAGCTGTGGAATGAATGATATTTAAAGCAGATCAGGGGCTGCCCATCATCGTAGTTCTTTCCCACCAAGCAAGACTGCAAGTCTATCTCTGCCTGAATTCTTGGAAGCTTAGATGGGCTGAGATGAGCTGGGATGACACAGCATTTCTGGGAGCTTCCATCAGGTAGAATTGTCTGTGTAGGTGTGCCAAGGCAGCTATCTCTTCTTCTCCCCTGATTCCAGAACACTGTGGGGGCATTCATGTAGCATGGCTGAGAGGAGAATCATCCATAAATGGTACTGTTCTCCAAACAGCCACCCTGTATTAAACAAGGGGGAGTTTTCAGCAAGCTGGGGATCTATACTCCAAGGTGTTGGTAGAAGATACTTAAAGACAGTGAGTCATCTGTGCATGGGAAGATACCTGGACATGTGCCCAGTTTTCCTTGGCACAGCATTCAGGAGGACCATTGCAGCCAACCTGTGTTAGAGAACTCATGTTATGGGAATCAGTAAGACAGTATCATTATGTGTCTTTCCTCTTAAATCAAGGAAGATATGCTATACATTACTGCCTACACAGTAGACACATTTTGAACTACAATATCACCAGATGCCTGGAATCCATTGCAAGACACTTTGTAATGAGGGAAATAGAATGTTATTATTTTAATGCCTCTGAGACCCAGTAGAGCAATGTCCTATATTGCTAAAGAAACATCAAAGGTCCTTAGCCTGAGAGGTAAATTAATGCATGTGCCTAGTGAAAATATATATTTAAGCCCAACTTTATATTCCTCTTAAAAAGTGTAGGTTTTAATGTAAAATGTCATGTGGGGGTATGGCATAATAAGCTCCATTTTCAAGGATGAACTTTCATAGGATTTAAAGCAGGGAGGTTTCTTAGACCTCATCTATTGCAAACCTTTCAGGTTACTCAAGTTGATTCTCATAGTAAGTCTCAGGTCTATGATTTGAACCCAGGTCTTCCTGTATTCAGAAAATCCAGGGACCAAGTGGAGAATCATGTTAGAGAGGTCTTTTGATTGTTCATTCAACTACCTTCTTTACAGGATCACAGAATATCAGAATTGGGAGGAAACTAAGTCAGCAGTCACCTATATGTGCTCAAGAGAACTCAATATAATATATCTGACAAATTGTCCTCCAGCATCTCCTTAAAAATATTCATCAAAGGAGGATCCATCACTTTCTGGGGAAGCCCTCTGTACTTTTTGATGGCTCTAATTATTGGAAAGATTTCCCTAGCAGCAGATCTATATTTGCCTCTTTGGAACTCCTAGCCATTGTTGTTTCCTCTAGGGGTTAAATAGAACATGTATAATCTCTCTCCCACATTTTTAAAGTAACCCTTAAAAAGAAACAGAATCAATAAAATGTTGAATATCATTGTTTAAAAAGTATATAAAAGATATTACTACATGAGGAATTCCAGGGATCCAACAGAGAGAATCTTGGTAGAGAAAACTAGGAGTGAAAATTAGTGGAGGAAGAGGTGAAACAGATAATGTATTGTCTTGATAGTGTGGACTTCCTGTACAGGTAGAGGAAGTAAGTGAAGCTTTCCAAAACAAACAAACACACACACACAATCACATATTAGGTCTAGTAGCATGATAGAATAGTAATAGCGACTTTTAATTATACTGCCATTTGATAGAGTCCCCTCACTTTGACAAAAGTACCCATAGTGGAGGTGATCATGGGAATCTACTTGGCTGAATGGACAGGAGCATTGCTCAAGGAGCCAAAGCTATGCCCTAACCATGTCTGAGTGACACATGCATGTTGGCTTGGTTACTTCCAATGGAGGAGAACGTATGCCCAGAACCACTTCTGAGTGAAAGTTTTACATTTTGTGATAAAGCAGCAACTTTATTACTGGTTCCTGTGGATCTGAGCTTTGGAGTGGGATGATGTATCATCTCCTTTTTGGTCCCCTTGGCCCCATGACTGAGGGTTGGAGAAAGGGATATATGTGCCTCACTAGATGGGCTAGTCACCCAGCAGACTTTAAATGGAGAGAAAATCTCCACTACTACTCTCTCCCTTTCCCTGTCCCTGTCCCTGCCTCTTTCCCTGTCCCTGTCCTTCTCCTTCTCCTTCTCCTTCTCCTTCTCCTTCTCCCTCTCCTTCTCCTTCTCCTTCTCCTTCTCCTTCTCCTTCTCCTTCTCCTTCTCCTTCTCCTTCTCCTTCTCCTTCTCCTTCTCCTTCTCCTTCTCCTTCTCCTTCTCCTTCCCCCTCTCTCTCCTTGAGGGCTACAAGGCTATTTGAGGTTCTTCTTGGTAAGGGATCTTGCTCTTCTCCCTTCATTCCTAGAAGCTAGAGAAGCCTAATTGCATTAAGAAGAGCAAGTTCTTGTCAAGGTGAACCTGGGACTGAATCTCACTGTTTTAGTTGCCTCTTCTTCTTTGTTCCTTTTTCTGAGCACAGTTGACCAAATAGCAGTCCTGAGATGGATATTCCTAGCCTTGATTGCTAACTCACAAATTCCACCAGTTGAGAACTCCTGGGTTCAGACACTGATTGTCCAACAGGAGATGATATCTAGAGCAACTTAGAGACTATGGTCCCTGCCAGGAATACACTTTAGAGGGAAAGACTAAGCCTAAGCTTGGCCATACCTTGCCAGAAGCTATGGACTTTGAATGGATTGCTCAGGCATTGCAGATCTAAGGTAAAAGTAAAATGCCTGTTCAGCATCTTCACAGTTATTTCAGATTATTATTATTATTAACAACTTGTATTTTTATAATACTTAAAAGTTTGCAAAACATTTTACCTGTATTATCTCATTTGTACCTCAAAACAAGCCCGTGTAAAAACCACTACTCTATCCCCATTTTATATATAAGTAAACTGAGACTGAGAGAGGTCAAGGGTCACACATCTAGTAAGTGTTTGGAGAAAGATCCTGACCCCAAGTCCAATACAATATCCACTGAGCCACTGGATAGCCTTATGTTTCAAATGTTAATCTTCTGGAAGAAGATAATAGCAATAATGGGATAATATTTCACATTTTAAAATATTAGTTGACATATGCCTATGAGAAAATAGTTGTCCTTCACCTGACATACTTTGTTTATTTAGTAATTTCCTAAGAAGGGTTCCAGTTAATCCCTTTTGGGAAAACTCTAGTAATAAGTTTTAGTTAAGAGATTTTCCCCAGAACACTCTGGAGTTGGGGCACGATAGGATCCTGAAAGATCCTAGAGTAAAGCCAGGGCTAGTCTAACATTCGCAACACATTTTGGTAGGTTGAACTTCAAAGTGTTCAGAATCTGGCTAGTCTCTGAAGGAGCTGCTGTGTCTTAGATTTGTTCTGCTGAAGGCGTCTGACCCATGTTTGAAGTCACCTCGGGGGCTGTGGGGAATTCTCAACAATATAGTTCTGAAAACAAGAGAAAAATCATTGAACTAAGAAGGTAAAAGGAAACTTGTCTAATGAGGATCATGTAGATACACAGGGAATTCACTGACCTACTGTGATTTTGATAAATTAATGCAGAAAATGGAACAAAGGCTTGCTCTGAGGACTCCCACCCCCCATCCCCACCTCAGTTCCCTAGGGGTTGCAGATCTTTACACTGCTCATACATTATGACTTATCTTAACAATGATTTTCTCCATCATGAGCTAGAGGAAAAGGCTACTCTAGAAATTACCAGAACTCTGGGAATACTCCATTTGTATTGAGGTTGAATAGAAATACATATGCATGGCCTACTACTGTAAGAATAACACCAGGAGGGGCATCTAGGTGGCACAGTGGATAGAGCACCAGCCCTGGAGTCAGGAGTACCTGGGTTCAGATCCGGCCTCAGACACTTAACCCCAATTGCCTCACTAAAAAAAAAAAAAGAAAAAAGAAAAAAAAAAGAATAACACCAAATAATGATGTTCTCTCCCCCTATACTATCTTCTACTTCTGAAAATTTCATTGTATTCACTTTGTCTTTTTTATTTGCATTTATGTTGCCCCCCTCCCTCAAAAGATTGTAAGCTCCTTGAGATCAAGGATTATCCAGTTTTTGTCTTTTGTCTTTCCAGCACTTAGCACAGTTTCTAGCACATATTAGGAACTTAAACACTTTATGTTGAGTAAATGAGCTGAGTCTGGTAAAAAATTCTATACTGGGGGAAAAGGGTCGATCAAAGAAAGGAATGAATTGATGATCAAGGTGGATGGTTCAATGGTAATAGATTACAGAGGCAGAACACCTCAATTTCAATGTTTTTCTTTTTGTTCCTATTTTCTTTGCCAAGGAGAATGAACTTTAGACTAGAAAGGACTGCCCCACCCTCCTCCAAGAAAAAAAAGGCTAGTAGAGAGCTGTAATTGGAAATAAGTATGGAGATAATGAGATTGCTAAACCACTCTAGAAGAGCTCTAATGAACAACATCCTTAGGGACTAAGAGAATTGGTGTCTGTGATTATTGAACCACTAACAGTGATCTCTGAATGATCATGAAAAATGGCAGAGGTTTGGTGGGAATGGAGAAAATGCATATTATATCCCTATGAGGAAGAAGGGGGGAAAGAGAGTGAAGTCTATGGATGGCAATCCAGTGAGTTTGACTTAAGCTTCCTGTAAACACTCTGGATCATACCATTAATGAGATGCTTAGAAAACATTGAGAAAAGAAAGCTGTGATTACAAGAAGCCAGCCTGACTTCATGAAGAACAGATTATTCCAGACTAAACTAAATTATTTTTCCAGTTGGATTAGTAAATTAGTAGCTCATGGAGATGATACAGAAATAGTTTGCTTTATTTCATTGGGGCAGTTTCATTTTATTGGGGGAGGGGCAGTCCTTTTTAGTCCAAAGTTCATTCTCCTTGGCTAAAAAACAAAACAAAACAAAACAAAACCAAAACCAAAACCAAAAACAAACTAGGGAAATCTTCCATAAGTCTTAAGGACAAGATGGCAAGATGCAAGCTAGACAATAGGATTATTATATGGATTCAGAACTGGTTGAATAACTAGACGGGAAGAATAGTCAATAATGGGTCACAGTCAATGATTTGTTTTCTTTCTTGGAGTATCTAAGACATCCACATTTGACAGGCTTCTATATAACATTTTTCCCTGGGAGAAGGCTGCATGAATTTAAATATCTGAAAAACTGTTATAAAAAAAAAGGATTAAATTAGTTTGACTCCAGAGGACAGAACCTGGACCAAAAGAAAGAAGTTATGAAACAGACAATTTAGGCTAAGTAATTTTTTACAAGCATTAGTTAAGTTCCTACTGTGTGCCAGGTACTATGCTTTACAAATGTTATTTTATTATTACGAATGCTATGTTGTTATTACAAATGATATTTATCTCAACAAGCCTGGGAGTTGTTATTATAATCCCCATTTTACAGTTGAGGAAACTGAGGCAAAAGGAAATTAAGTGGCTTGCCCAGGCTCACACAGCTAGTAAATATCTGGGGTCATAATTGAACTCAGGCCTTTCTACCTCTGGGTCTAGGGCTTTATCTACTGGGGAGGGGTGGTCTAAATTGCCTAACAATTCAAGGTATTTAAAAAAAAAAGAAAAGAAATGGATTTCCTCAAGGGATGGTGGATTGCCCTTCTTTGGAAGTCTCAAAACAGAGGCTGGATGACTACTTTTCTCATGTCTTATAGTGGGGATTCTTTTTCTTGCATGTGAGCAAATGGAAGACCACTGAGGCCCTTATCCCTTTCTCATAAGACAGTCCCATTCTTTCATCTTTCATGCTAGTATCCCCAGTGTCTCCCAAAGAGCCTTGTGTAGAGTAGGTGCTTAATATTTGTTGAGTTTTACTGAAGTGAAGGGAAACACTGACCTTTCAACAAAACCAGTAGTGAGGTCAGACTCAAGTACAGCCCATTTCTCACATGCTGTCCCTAGAGCTCTGAATATAATACCCTATATTCTGTTAAGTGGAGATCTCTGGGTGAACCTCAATTCAAAGCCATTAGAGGAATGAGCTGTTTTTGTCCAGTAGTGCCAGCTTGCTAGGCAGATTGTCTGAAATCAGCGCAGTTCATAAGAAGGGGCCTTTTTTTTTTTTCTAGAAATACTGACATTTCCTAAAATAGCAGTCTTTATTCAATTGGCAGCAAATTCAGGAGCTGTTAAAAAAGATTCGTGGCTCTGTGTATGGATGGGGAGGGACAGGCCTATTTGTGAAAATGTTGGTGCTTGGCAGAGCTGGACTGGATTTCAATCCATAACCTCTCCTTTGCACAGAAGGAAGCCCAGTAGGGGAAAAGGGGGGATGAAGCTAGATGATCCCATCTGAACAACTGAGGCAGGAGCTCTATGTGCTTGGAAAGAACATTGGACTTGATAGACCCAGACTTCCCACTAATTTTACTAGAGGACTTCAGCAAAGTCATTCTATTCAGTGCCTCAGTTTCCTTGGTTAGAAACTCAGGGGTTGGAATAGCTAATCAAAGGTCCTTTTCAGCTCCAAAACACAAGGGCTCAGTGAATCATTGCCTTGTAGGAAGGTTTAGGGACCTGTAAGAGAAGCATCTATCCTTCTTCATGCCTAGTCTGTGTCTTTTAATTTCCTTTTCTTTGAAAAGAAATGATATTCTTTTACCCATTTGCCTTTCTAGCCTCAAGATGTTAGTCACAGATAAAAGAAGCATTGTAAAAAGAGGGGATTAAAAAATAGATGTTTCCTGTCCCCAGCAGAGGCAGAACAGAATAGAATGTAAAAATATTGGGATTCATATGTCATGGAGAAAATGCTTCTGTGCTGGAACTGAAACCACATTGAGTAGAAGGCAGGGCCTGCAGTAATGAGAATCTATTTGGGTGGTGAGCTGTTGGGACATTGAAAAACCATTAGGAAGGGTGCTATTTTTCATCTAAATTTAATATTATAGTATCTTAGATTATTAGAGTATTTTATTATCATAGACATAGAGCAAGAAGGAACCATGAACATTATGTAGTTCAACACTCTAATTTTATAGATGAGGAAACTGAGGCATAGAGGGGTCATAAGATTATGAATGGAAGGGATCTTAGAGGTTGCTTAGCCCAAGCTCCTCCTTTTATGTATGAGACCCAGAGAGATGAAATCTTATTCAACAAATATTTATTAAGCACCTACTATGTGCCAGGCACTGTGTTAAGTACTGGGACACCAAAAGAAGCAAAAGACAGTCTCTGCCCTGCCCTCAAGGAACTCACTATTTAATAGGGAGGGGAGTAGGGAACAATATGCAAACAATATGCAAAAATTATACAAAGCAAACTATATACAGGATGAATAGGATATATTTAATAAAGCAAAGGGACTGAAATTAAGGGAGATTGGGGAAGGCTTTCTGTAGGAGATGGGATCTTTGTTGTTGTTATTATTTAATAGTTTTAGTAGTGATCCTGTGGACCTCTGTCCTTAGAGTTTTCTTGGCAAAGATACTGGAGTAGTTTGCTATTTCCTTCTCCAGTGGCAAACAGAAGATAAGTGATTTGCCAAAGGACACATAGGATATTTCTGAGGCTGGATTTGAACTTGGCTCTTCTTGACTCCAAAGTCAGCACTCTATCAACTGTGGCACCCAGGTAGCAATAGGATTTTATTTGAGACTTAAAGGAAGCAGGTCATACAACTTGCTCAAGGTTACACAAGTAATACATGGCACAGCAGGAAGGTAAATCCAGGCCCTTTGAGTCCAAAACTAGCATCCTTTCTATGAGCCAAACTTTCACATTGTTAAAGAATGATTTAGAAGAGGAAAGCCAATTGTCAATTTAAGATCCTTTGATTTGTTGGTTGGTTACACTCTGTGTGAAATATCCAACACAGTCAGTAGCTGAAAATCCTGGCCAAATACATCTGTTTATCATGCAGGTGACCAGGAGGGAATGTCATGGTCTGCGATGTGACAGAACTCCTTTGGGAACTGGTAGCTTCTCCATGAAATACGAATCGGTTCTGCATTGATGGAGCGGAATGCATTTACCCAAGATGCATGAGGCAGACACCTCCTTTATGGAACTCATCTTATTAGTGAAATGGCTAATTCTTTGGCTTGATGGTTTTTCTCTTAAGGTGCCATTAAATCCTTCTGAGGAGCACTGCTCTGGGAAAGATATTGGTCCACCTAGTGATCTATTTATCTTCAGAACTGGGCCTCAGGGAGCAAGACACAGGTGAGCTCATTGGAAGGGAATGAAAAATTGACCAGTCATTTGGAAGCCTCATCAGAAATATCTTTTCCATTAAGAAGAGATACGCAGTGTAGAGAAAAGCAGTGCTAGAAAGGAGTCACATGCATCATTATATAGAATTTTAGGGTTGGAAGAGAACTCAGTGACAATCTAGTCCACCCCATACTGAAAAAATCAGCCCCTTTGAGGAACCCAGTTAGAGCTCTTGACTTGGAATCAGGGATTCCTTAGTTGAAATCCTGTTGTACTTACTAACCAGCAGTTTTGTCTTAGGCAGATCAATTAGTCCCTTTTGGCTTCAGTTTTTTCATCTATAAAATGACAATAATGATAATACCTACCTCCCAGGATTATGTTGAGGATGAAATGAGATCATATTTGTAAAGTGTTCCATCAACCTTAAGGAATGATATAAACATTAGCTATTAGTTATTGCTACGTCTTCTAAATGGTCATTTAATTTTTGCTTATAGACTTCTAATAATGGGAGACTCAGGGGGCAGCTAGGTGGCACAGTGGATAGAGCACTTCTCCTGGAGTCAGGAAGACCTGAGTTCAAATCCGGCCTGAGACACTTAACACTTACTAGCTGTGTGACCCTGGGCAAGTCATTTAACCCCAATTGCCTCACAAAAAAAAAAAAAGAAAATATAATAATGGGAAACTCAATACCTGAGGGTTCAAGTGAGATAATATCTATAAAGCACTTAGAATAGTGCTTGGCACATAGTAGGTGCCTTTTCCCTGCCTGGTCTCCTTCTCATGCTACTTTTGGGTAACTCTAATTGTTACAAAGCCCCCTCCAGTCTAAATTGGTCTCTTTCCATTTTGAATCATCATTCATTGTTCCTACTTCTTTACTCTAGGACCAAGAAGAAAACATTTTATCCCTCTTCTCCATGAAAGCCTTTCACATTGGAGTCTGGGGTTGTGGTATCATAGATTTTGATTTAGAGCTTTAGAAATTGACTTCATAGGTCATTTATAGGCAAGTTTTGGAGATGAGGAAACTTAGTGATCATGAGGTTAAATGACTAGCTCAGGATCACCCGACTAGCAAGGGTCTGAAACTGGATATGAGCCCAAGTTCTTATTTCAAGTCCAGAAAAGTTCTAGCCCTGGACCCATCACAACTAGATGTGTGACATTGAACAGGTCACTTCTCTCTAAGTCTCACATTCCTCATTTGTGTAATGGGGGGGTAGGTTTGAACAAAATTTGTATGTCCCTTCTAGCCCTAATATTTATTTTGTGACATTTAAGCATCTTTACAGATAACATGAAAGAGGACAAGACAGCAGCCATCTTGAGACTTTCAATTTCACAGGACCAAAAGCCCTAGAACTAGAAAGGAACCTGAGTGGCTCCCCAGCCTTTTGTCATTGTTATTCAGTAGTTTCAGTCATGTCTGACACTTCGTGACCCCATTTGGGGTTTTCTTGGCAAAGATACTGGAGTGGTTTTCCGTTTCCTTCTCTGGCTCATTTGACAGATGAGGAAACTGAGGCAAACAGAATTAAGTGAATTGCCAAGGGTCACACAGCTAGTAAGTGTCTGAGGCTGGATTTGAACTCAGGAATATGAGTCTTCCTGACTCCAAGACTGGCAATCTATTCAGTGTGGTGGCACCTAGCTAGTCTAATTTCTTCATTTCACAGAGAATATAACTAAAGAGGTCCAGCTATTTTCCCAAGCATACATAGACAAGTATTGGTAGGGTTGGAATTCAAACCAAGGCTCTTTGAGTCCAAATCCAAGGCTCATCCCTCTGCACTCTCCTCTATCTCAATTCCATAATTTGTTGTGGTACATTTAACTGGGCAAAGGCTGTCTGGCACTGGTAGGTGCCAATTTTTTAGGAGATGATCAGTTTTACATCTGAATGAGATTTAATGGCAAAAATCCCTAAACAGCCATATGGGCAGAACTACCCAGCACACTTTAGTTTCAGAACTCTATGATCAGGAGATAACATGTGAGGGACCTAGAGGCCAGGAGCCCTGGGAAAGAACACAAAGTATGGCTTTGGAGTGGCTGGTGTCCCACCATGCAGTTTTGTCAAAATATTCTAATACTCCATCTGGGGAAACATGAGACAGCATGGCATAGTGAATAGAGAATCTGAAATTGGAGTTGGGAAGGGCTCACTCAAATGCTGCCTTGAATCCTAACCATGTGACTTTGAGCCTCAGTTTCCTTATTTGTAAAATTAAGAGAAATCCAAAAGTCCCTTCCAGGTCTAAATCCATGAATATATGAACTAGTTCATCAGTAGGGGAGGAGAGGGAGGGGAGAAGGAAAAAATGGGATCAATTCCATCTTTATCCAATGACCCCTAGATCAACAAAG
The DNA here is from genome assembly GCF_019393635.1 of Dromiciops gliroides. Lineage (NCBI taxonomy): Eukaryota > Metazoa > Chordata > Mammalia > Microbiotheria > Microbiotheriidae > Dromiciops > Dromiciops gliroides. The sequence goes on from NC_057863.1 coordinate 631,493,816, forward strand.
CAAAACATTACTGTATCAGAATTACAAAAATTCGATAGACCACAGAGGTTCACCTATAGATTTTATTTCTGCAGTAGACATTAGAGATTGTATTCTCAATTCTCTTATTAAGCGGAAAAGGAAATTTTGCTGTTCCTAGAATTTGCTATTTGATTTCTTATTTTCCCTGATTTGCACAGACTGTTCCCCATGACTAAAACCCACGCTCTTCTCACCCATGCCTGCTGAAATCCTTAGCTTTCATTCACGTCTTAGCTCATGGACCCCCTCCTATAGGGAACCTTCTTTCAGCTCCCTAAATTGTGAAGTCTCTCTTGCTCCTCAAATCATCTTGAGCTTCTCTGTTTCCATTTAGAATTCACAAGTTGGTAATTCAGGATCCAACCAATTCACAGTTCTCAATTTAGCATCCAAGTTGGAGGAAGTTCTATTTAAGACCACAGAATTATGGGAGGGGTCAGCTAGGTGGCACAGAGGGAAGAGTGCTAGGTGTGGAGTCAGGAGACCTGAATTCAAATCTGGCTTTAGACAGTTACTAGCTGTATACCCCTGAGCAGGTCACTTAACCCCTCTTGTCTTGGTTTACTCATCTGTAAAATGAGTTGGAAAAGCAAATGGCAAGTCATTCCAGTATCTTTGCCAAGAAAACTCCAAGAGTGGGTCACTGAAGAATTGGACACAACTAAACAACAACAACAACAACAACAAAGATATGGGAGGAGTCAGAGAAACCACATTTCCACAACTAAATAGACCATGAAGCTTTAGAAACAAAAACATAATTTGTTTGTTTTTCTGGCTGGTCTTTGGAGCAGAGATTCTTTTTCTTAATCCTATGGGTGACTTTTTCTGGCATTGAACAGAGAATAGGATGGGATGATTTCAAATTCTGAGAAACATATGGGATTGCTTGTTTTACCTGAAATAAAGACTATTTCTAAGATGGAATAACTCATTTAAAAAAACAACAGCAACAACAAACACATCTCAGGCACTTTATTCTAGCCAACAGAATAAAAGATCATTTAGGGTCTCATAATTTTTGGATGTTTTTTGCTTGCACATAGTAGGCATGTAAAAAATTTTTGTTCAGTCAGTCATCTGAGTCTAGTTACTGACACTTCCTCCAAGGTCCAGGGTTAGTCAGAGAAGAACCTGAATTAATGGATGATCAGAGGGTAAGATGACATTGGCATATTGTGTATAAAGTGCCTTGTTCATATTGCCTTAGAAGAGACCTTTAAACCCCAGAAATTCTACCCAATATCCTGGCATCATGGACATTTGAGAACATTGTTGTGGGGGAAATTCAAGGGTTCATAGATCAGAAGCCATCTCATCCAACCATATTCTATCCTGCCTTAGGATGCCATGGCCAATTTTTTTCATATAAATATTTTATTATTTTCCAGTAACATCTAGAAATAGTTTTCAACATTTGTCTTTATAAGTTTTCTAGTTTCGAATTTTTCTCCCTCCCTCCCCTCTCCCCACAACAGCAAGCAATCTGATATAGGTTATATATGTACAATCATATTAAACATATTTCTGCATTGGTCATATTATGAGAGAAGAATCAGAGAAAAAAGGAAAAACCTCAAAAAAGAAAAATAACAACAAAAACAGTAGAAATAGTATGGTTCAATGTGCATCTAGATTCCACAGTCCTTTTTTTCTTATGCATTTGGAGAACTTTTTCCATCATGAGTCCTTTGGAACTATCTTGGACCATTTTATTGCTGAGAAGAATCAAGTCTATCACAGTTAATCAACACATAATGTTGTTGATACTGTGTATAATGTTATTCTGGTTCTGCTCATTTTATTCATCATCATTTCATGCACGTCCTTCCAGGTTTCTCTGAAATCTGCCAGCTCATCGTTTCTTATAGCACAATAGTATTCCATTACATTCATATACCACAACTTGTTCAGCCATTTCCCAATTGATAGGCAACCCCTCAATTTCCAATTCCTTGCCATCGCAAAAAGAGCAGCTATAAATATTTTTGTACACCATGCCCTATTTTTATTATTTCTTTAGTGACCTTCTTTATGGCAAGGTGGTGTGGGAAATATTGAGACATCTGAAACTTCTCCTTATTGACCCTGTTGCATACATTCCAGCCAAGAGTTCCCTGTATTTGACCAGGGGCATGTAGAGTGTAGGGCAACCAGGATAATGATTGACACTGGTATCCTACCATATGAGACTGATTAAGCTATAAATCTGAGCCATTTTATCCCAGAAATTCAGAATTCACTAACAAAGTTTTTTTTTCCTTTTTGACAAAATACTAGTATAATTTTTTTACCTAAAAATTATAAATTTATTAAATTGTATCTCTTTCCTTCCAAAAGATGTTTTATAAAGTCAATAAATATTTATTAAAAGCCTATTATATGCAGGGGGTGTATGAAGTGTTCAAAGAAGACCAGCACCTCTGGAGAGAGGACTTGCTGAATCCTTTTTAGGACTGGTCATCTACCTTTGGTTTCCACCTGATTCACCCAACTCTCACCTGTGGCTCCAAGAAACTTTCGCTGAGCAGCGACCAAACCCTAATAAAACCATTTCAGCAGACAGGCTAAATCAAGTTGAGGGTAACCAATAGGCTTCAATCTTGTTGGTGAGTTAGGGAGATGTCCACTCCCTAGCATATGAAGACTTCCCCCCTCCCTGACAGAATCGGGGGTGGGGAAGGGGAGGATGAGAACATTTTGTTCCAATGGTGGCTGAAGCAGGCACTCGGTAATACTTAAATCTTGGTCAGACATCAGATACTTCAATGTTATCCACTGCATCTGGGGCCATGACTTTTGTCTTTCCAATGGATGTCCATGACTCAGGAAGAGAGAGTGAGGCTGATGACTTTGTGCAAATCTGCCTTGCTTAAATCCAATTCGCAGGCAATTCAAGACATCAACCTGTGATGTCATTGGTCTTCTTAAAAAACACAGGATAAACAACAACAGCATTATGTGAAAGAAACTGTAATGAGTTCTGGTGATACAAAGAAAGGCAAGACAAACAAAAACTTAAGAATAATAATAATAACAAAAACAATAATAATTAAACAGTTTCTACCCATAAGGAGCTCAGTCTAATGAAAGAGTGTTTTTGTTGTTCAGTCATTTCAGCTCTTCATGATCCCATTTGGGGTTTTCTTGGCAGAGATAGTGGAGTGGTTTACCATTTCCTTCTGCAGTCCATTTTACAGAAGAGAAAACAGATAAACAGGGCTAAGTGATTTGTCCAAGGTCAAATGGCTAGTAAACATCTGAGGCCAGATTTGAACTCAAGTCCTCCTTACTCCAGGGTAAGCACTCTACCTAGCTGCCCAATGGGGGAGACAAAATGCAAACTACAATGTATAAATAAGCTATGTGCAGGATAGATCGGAGATAATCAATAGGACAAAGGTACTAAGATTAAGGAGGACTGAGAAAGACTTCTTGGAGAAGGTAGGATTTGAAGTCTGAGACTTGAAGAAAGCCAGAAAGTAGAGACTAAAATAACACATACATATACAAACACATGCACACACACACACACACACACACACACTCCATAGACAAACAAAAAATAAAACTTAACTGTGCACAAGATCTGTCCACATCATATTGAAAATATTCCAACTAGTAGGAACCCTTTAGTTATTTATTTATTTTTATTTTTATTATTTTTATTATTTTATTTTTGTTTTGTTTTTGTAGGGCAATGGGAGTTAAGTGACTTGCCCAGGGTCACACAGCTAGTAAATGTCAAGTGTCTGAGGTCAAATTTGAACTCAGGTCCTCCTGAATCCAGGGCTGGTGCTTTATCCACTGCACCACCTAGCTGCCCTGGAACCCTTTATTTTTAATTCTTGGTATGGTCAACATTGAGCGAAATTAATATTACCCTAGCCACTGAAAAGTGGTTCTGAATTATTGTAGCTATTTTGGATGAGACTTAGGTTTCTGTCCTATTCAAAATACCATCATCATTTCTAAAAGGAAATGATATTGAAGATTTCTCCAGTAGGTTATAATATCAGTTGAAGGAATTAGGAATGTTCAGTGAGAGAGAGAGCAGACAGTGGTTGTGTTTAAGTATTTGAAAAGGCTCTTATGTACAGTAAGGTTTGGCTTTATTCTAATTGTCCACAGAAAGCAGAAAAAGGAGAGATGGACAAATGTAGGCTTGATGCCAGGAGAATAAAACAAACAAATCTTTCTAACAATTTGAGCCATCCAAATGTCTAGAATGAGCTGCCTCAAGAGGGGTAGCTTCCCATTTGCTGTAGGTCTTTAAGCAAAGACTGGACGACCAGTTATGTTATAAAGGAAATTTATTTTCTGGTTGGGACCACATGGCCTCTTAGATTCCTTCTGCCTCTGAGTGTGTGTGTGTGTGTGTGTGTGTGTGTGTGTGTGTGTGTGTGTGTTTGTAGGGGGGATGTTGTGGGTATACTGGTGATTTATTTTGTACTTGAATTGTTCTTCTTCAGTAAAATGGTGAAGATAATTAATTAGCCTTCAGTAATTAGCGAAATGCTTAGAGTTCCTTTTGGCATATGAGTAAAATTTGAATGAACACATTTCAATGGAAGTGGCCTGCTTTCTTCCCTGAATGCCAGCTCTGACCTCACCCAAGGATGTCTCCCTAAACCTTCTCACAAATTCATTACCCTTCAAGGTCAGATGTGTGTGGAATTCTTTACAATGACCTTCTCCTTTTGCCTAGACGTGAGACAGAACTAGACTGATTTTGGCTCTTTGTTCCCAGCTGATTCAGCATGGCAAAAGTAGAGAACCGAGCATCATCAACATCTTTGTGATTAATGTAAGAGGCGAGATAGACAAACGGTTTTCTTTAAATGTGTTAAGAGAGCCAGCTCTTTTATTTCTTTTTTAATGATACCTTTAAAAATACCAGAGTCATTTTCTGACATGCCTTCCTTTTCCTCTATGGATATCTCTCTTGCAATAAAGAAAAAGAGCTTAGCCATCTCAACCTACAAAGGAACCACATGTTATAGTAATATTAATACAGATACTATTGGGGCAGCTAGGTGGCTCAGCGCATAAAGCACCAGGCCTGGATTCAGGAGGACCTGAGTTCAAATCTGGCCTCAGACACTTGACAGTTACTAGCTGTGTGACCCTGGGCAAGTCACTTAACCCTCATTGCCCTGCAACAATTTTTGAAAAATTAAAAAAAAAATACAGATACTGTTATTCCTGGGCAGCTGTTTGGCACAGTGGATGGATTACTGGGTTTGGAGTCAAGAAAACTTGTCTTCCTGAGTTCAAATCAGGCCTCAGATACTTACTAGCTCTGTGACCCTGGGCAAGCCACTTAACCTGTTTGCCTCAGTTTCCTCATCTGTCAAATGAACTAGGGAAGGAAATGGCAAATTACTCCAGTATCTCTACCAAGAAAACCCCAAATAGGGTCCTGAAGAGTCAGACACGACTGAACAACAAAAACAACTATGGTTCCTACTAGATAGGTTAAATCCCTTGCTCATGAATACAGAGCTAATAAGTGGGGGAAACAGAGTTTGAATGTATGTTACCTGTTTCTTAGCCTAACATAGTGTTCACTATGCTGTAATAAGTTCTGAACACTTTACTCCTATAGTACCCCTTACCCATCACTTTAGTCAGCCAGTTAGTCAAGAAGCAATTTATTATAGGTCCAGAATTGAGAATGCGAAGAAAGACAGAACATGTTTTTGCCATCATGAAATTAACATCCTTGTTGGAGAGAATTACATATTTTGTATTTACAAACATATTTTATTTATTGATTACATATTTAGTAGGTAAATAAGTACTAATGATATACTTTCCATTCTTTCTAGATGGAAATGATATCAGAGATTTCTGCAGTATGATTATAGCACCAGGTGAAGGAATTAGGAATGGAGAGATGGCAGACACAAAGACATAGAGGGACAGAGAGACAGAGACACAGCGATAGAGACAGAGAGGGGGAGCTAGGGGGAAGGAGGGCAGGAGAGACAGACAGAGACAGAAGGGGAAGAAGAGAAATACAGACAGACAGAAACAGGGAGGAAGGGAGGGAGAAAGATAGATAGATGATAGATAGATAGATAGATAGAGAGAGAGAGAAAGAGAGAGAGAGAGAGAGAGAGAGAGAGAGAGAGAGAGAGAGAGAGAGAGAGAGAGAGAGAGAGAGAGAGAGGAGGATGTGGGACAGAAAATTGCTGTGTTTTTCTTTGTTGCAAGAGAGATTATCAATAAAGGGAAGGCCTGTCAGACAATGACTGATACTTTTAAAGGCATAACATAAAAAGAAAGAAAATAGGGAAAGACTAGCAGATGGGGATGGAGAAGTTCAAGAAAAAATTGGAAGAAACTTCCTCCAGAAGGAAGACATTTATTAAGTGGCAGGTACCATGCTAAGCACTTTATGAATATTATCTCATTCGAACCTCAAAATAGTCCTGTAAATTTGTGGCTATTCTTATCTGCATTTCATAGTTGAGGAAACTGAGGCATACTTAGTTAAGTGATTTTCCCAAGGTCACAAAACTAGTCTGTGTCTCAGGTGAGATTAGAACTCAGATCTTCCTAATCTAGGTCCAGCATTCTATCCATTTTGTCACCTAGCCTCTCTCTATATGAGCAAATATTTTAAAGTCATTCTTCAATTAATGCACAGCAACTTTCTAACAAAGCAAAGCAAGACTAAACTAAACAAACAAATAAAAAAAACCTAGTCCCTTCTCTCAAGGAGCTTACCATCTACTTGAGGAAGAAAAATACAAACAAACAGAAACAAAAACAACAGGTGAATAGAAGATGGTCTCTGCTGGTAAATATTTAAAGACTATATTTCTGTTGGGGGTGGGATGGGGTGGAATGCATGCAGCATATGATTTTTAAAATTCATTCTGCATTACTAACATTTTATCATTGTTTACTTAAGTCCAGACAATTAACTAAGCAATTAATCAAATCCTGAGTTGTATCCTTGGCTGATTCCTTGAAGAGACTGGAATGAACTGGATCTCAAACACCCCAGTAACATAGAGAGCACAGAGAAAGTAACCTTGAAGGAGGAGACTCTAGGAGGCCAAAAAGACCTCTGGAGGAGAGAACAGAAGTATATTTGACTAAGGAAATGGTGGAATGATTGTCATCCCCACCCAGACTCTGATTTCCCAATTGACCGGGAGGCATGGCAAACAGATGTGATGTATATGCTAACTAGAGAAATGTGAATTTTCTTTGTAATTGGAGTGATTCTATTATTAGATTTTCCAACAAATGTCCATAGAAGATGTTGCCCTAAATTGAATTTTTGAGTGCTTCTGGTATAAGGGAAAATGTTCCCAATCATGATTCAAATCCTACTTCTCACATTTAATAGCTCTGTGACCCTGGTCAAGTTGGGCAACATCTCTGAGGCTCAATTTAATTAATCATCCATTGGGATAATTACAGTCACACTTACTTGTGTTGTCTGAAAAGTGGTTCAGAAAATTTCAGCCACCATATACATATGATGTTCTATTTGTAGTCCATAAAATCCCAGAATCATTGTAATGAAATGGGGCTTATTCAATTTGTGGGGCTCACAGTTTAAATCAGATTTCAAAATTTACAAATAACAATAGCTAGCATCTTAAGGTGTGCCTCAAACTGTTCCCATGCTTGTAATGATATCCCTCCATATCTCTCCCTACTGGTTTCCATTTAGTCCCAACTAAAATCCTATCTTTTATTGTGAGTCTTTCTCAATACCTCCTAATTCTAGTGCTTTCCCTCTCTTCCCTATTTATCCTTGTTTGAATGTGTTTGTGCAAATTTGTTTGCTTGTTGTCCCCACTATTAGATTGGGAGTTATTGGAGGGCAGGGTTTGTCTTTTGCTTGGCACATAGTAAGTGTTTAGTCAAGGTTAATTGACTACCTGACTGACTGAGGGGCCCTCCAAGTACATGCCTCATTTAACCTTCTTTTGATCTTGTGGTGCTGACAATATCACTACCCTCAATATATAGATGATCACACTGAGACTCAACAATTTTAATTGACATGCATTCCTTAGCAAAGTTACTACGTGTCAGAGGTAGGATCATGGATAATAGATTTTGAGGTATGGGAGAAGGGCATTTATACATCGGAGCAAAGAACTTTCCTTATGGTTCCAGACTGTCTTATGATGGAATACTACTGTGTAATAAGAAATGATGAGCTCATTGATTTTAGAAAAAAACCACAGATTTGCACAAAATAATCAAGAGCAAAATTATCTACATGAAGGACCTAAAAAGGAAGATGCTATCTGCATCCAGAGAAAGAACTAATGAACAAAACAATGTATAGAATTATTTCACCTCTCTGTCTCTGTCTCTCTCTGTCTCTCTCTATCTCTGTGTCTCTCTCATCTCTCTGTCTCTCTGTCTCTCTGTCTCTCTGTCTCTCTCTGTCTCTCTCTCTCTCTCTCTCATAGCCATCTCTAGGGTAGGGTGGTGGGAGGGAAGAAAAAAAACTTAAAAAAATACATGAAAACATTATTATACATTTAAAATAAATAGCAACTTGTACATAGTAAATTTGTAATTTCATGTACAATCATTTTTAAATTCTACCATTATGATAATACTTGTTTTATTTCATAAATAAAATAAATAAAAATTTTAAAAATTTTAAAAAGGCATACAATTAAAAGATCCCACAGTTTGGGGGAGAAGTTGGGCCATCTATTAATAAGAGCATTGGCTGTTGCAATATTCATGGGTCCATAAAAGGGCACAGGACCCTGAGGTCAGTAAGGACCTGGGACAAGATGGAAGGACTTTGCAAAATGGAGCCACTTTGGTTATGTTGCTACCTAGAGGATCACATGAGATGATCATTGTAAAGTGCTTAGCACAGTGCCTGGTACTATATGCTATGTACTGTACTATAGTACAGTGCAAGTACTATATAAATGCTAGCTATCATTGTGTTAGCCTTGATTTTTCTAAATATTAGAAGGATGCGATATCATTCTAAGAGGTTCATGATAACTCTTGTATTTTCTAGGACATCCAGCACACTTATCCAGGGTGTGTTTGGTATGGACTCCTTACCACACAAGGAAGGAATCTAACGCAAGTGATACCATATGGCCAACAGTCTTACAATGGAGGAGCAAATGAGGTTTCTGGTACTTAGAAGAGACAGACAACTTTGAAGTCCTTTCACGTACTAGTACAACCATTAGGCCTTTAACACTTAATTATCAACAGTGGTAAGTTAAAGGAGGGAATATCCAGAGGCTGGGCTGCTGTGAGGTTTTGCCATCCTCCAGCCCTGACTCCCCAATCCCTGTCCTTACAGTAGTTGCTCTGGCCCTGGTCTGGGGGTCCTGGTAATCTCTGTCTCCCTGATACAAGGTGCTTTACAACCTGGACTTCACTTGTTCCAATTGCAACATTTCCTAGGTATGGGCTCTTGAAAGATCTGCAAGGAAAGCAAAACTTGTAGGTTACTACATGATTATACAGGATCTCAGCGGTTATGTTACAATTCTTTGACTTTCTTCAGACTCAATTTCAACTTCATCTTCTTCTGAAGGAGGCTTTCCATGTTCTACTCCAGCCCCAGCCTCCACCTCCAAGATTAACTTCCCTCTTCCTGAATCTTGTTTGTACCTATTTATATGCATGCCATGTCCCATATTAGAATCTAAGTTGCCCTAAGGGCAGCGAATATTTTCTGTTTGCTTTTTTTTGTACTCCCACTAACCAAGCTTGCTTAGAAGTAGAAGGCACCACCTGTGCAAAGGCAGGTAGGTGGGAGATGACAGTCTGGTTCAGATACTTTCTGAAATCCTTTGAAGCACTGAGATCTAATGACTCTGGGAAACTGAGGGTGTCCAAAGAAGGGAAGTGGTACACCTGAGGTTTCAAAGCTAAAGCATAGAAGGATTATTTAGAAAACTCAGGTACTATGACAGAGCATAAATCTGGCCCCCTTTCCATTGCACTATATTGACTTACATGAAAATGACTAAATTGTCTTTTACTACCCCTTTCCCTCATTAAGGTCCCAAATCAGGTATTTAACAGCCATCAAGACCATCAAGATTTACCCTTGAATTCCCAAGGTCTTCCATATACAGATTCCAAGGAAATACTCTGCACATGACTTTCTTCCTTGAACCTATTACTTCAGTGCGTTCTCTCACTTCCTTTGATGTCCTGGGCCTCTGTTACTCTATTACCTTTCAAATTCATGGGGCTTTACTTCAGAGCTTGAATAGACTGTGAGTCTGACCTTCTTTGCCCTGAGATAAGTGTGGCTTACTTATCGCATTTTCTAAAATAAAATGGTTTGTTCTGCCTTGTTAGTCTCCCAGGGGAAAAAAAATGTGTGGGGAGAATGGAAAAAAATAGGTACAAAATTAATGCAAAATAGGAAAACATTTGTAATGAATAACAGATAAATAGAGCTGTGCTATTCTGGTTGTGCCCTAGCTAGGTAGTACAGTGGGTAGAGAGGTGGTCCTGGAGTCAGGAGTACCGGAGTTTCAATTTGCCTCAGCCTCTTACTAGCTGTGTGGCCCTGGGTAGGTCACTTAACCCTGTTTGCTTTAGTTTCCTCAACTGTAAAATGAGCTGGAGAAGGAAATACAAACTCTCATGGGGAAAATAGGTGGTGAGGGTCCTTAGGTATTCCTCCTTAAAGAATTATACCCTCTCACATACAATTTGATTAGAAAAAATAATTTTTAATTTGGGCACTTATAAAAAGTGACCAAGAAGGAAGTCAAAGACTGTCTCAAGGGGAGATGGTTCAGAGACAGACATGATTCTCTGAGATACCTATCTCCTCGAACAGATGGTGGTTGGTTGGATGGGGTGACCACCTAACTTTGGAAAGTTCCCTTTGGGTGTAGGAAAAGCTTGAATGGGGTGGTGGTCCTGTCTTCTGGAGTTATCTCTGTTCCTTGGCACCAATCAGGCAGCAGCTATGCCTAACTGACTTTCTTGCTATAGAATTTAATCTTCCCCTACTTAGGTGTGTCGACCTGATAGCAAGTTGGCCCAAATCCCATGTCAAAACCACCCCAGTATCTTTGCCAAGAAATCCCAAATCCGGTTATGTAGATTGGACACAAGTGAAAAACAAGTCAATGACAACAAGAACATTCAGGTTGGAGTTGGATTTTCACCCCTTTGGACCTGGTTGATATGACAGGATGCAATTTATATTTAGTTTCTTCTTGCTATCCAACTCCCTTCATGATCTAAGTTATGTGTGGTCCAGGCAGGAAGTATCAGTAGAGTATGCTAGGACTATCAGGAATAGGTTGTTTTTGTTCATTTGTGTCCAACTCTTTGTGACCCCATGGACCATACTGTCTATGGGGTTTTCTCAGCAAAGTTACTGGAATGGTTTGCTTTTTCCTTCTCCAGTGAATTAAGGCACACTAATTGCCTTCACCAAAAGATACTGGGGATCAATTATTCAAGAACCAATACCATCAGCATACCTCACATTGTTCAATATATTGATTCAGCCTGGTAGATTGGAAAGAGTAATGGCTCAACAATCAGAGATCCTGGATTCAAATTATACTTGTGATACTTCAACTTGTATGGAATCAGGCAAATTATTTAACTTCCCTTGTTGGTCCTCAGTTTCTTCCTATATGAAGGGTTTGCACTAGATGGCTTCTGATGTCCTATTCTAATATAAATAAAGGATTTAAGTATAGAATACTATGGGAAAGTCAATGTTGTAGGCCAGCTAAATCAGTTTCTTTTCTGGGAGAGGGAAAAGGAATATGCACCTGGAGATAGTGAGGATGACTGGTGAAAATCCTTTCTTTTCCAAGGAATTATATCAAATTCTGTGTTTAATCTTCACTGACTTGCTTTTTGTTGTAATATTCAAAGGCATCTGAGGTTTGTTTACCCCAAACTGGAGCAGCTGACTTACTTCTGTCTTCTCCAATTAAAAACCAAATCCTAGTTTATGTATATTGGTTCATTAAGAAACAATCAGTTAACAAGAATCTTAAGCATTTTTATTAAGTGTCCAGTACTATTCTGAGTACTGCAAATCCAAAGCAAAACAAAATAAAACAAAAACCCAAGGTTGCCTGCTCTCCAAGAATTTTCGATATTCTTTTTTCCCCATAAGATTTTATAATTTTTTTTAAATTTAAATTTTTAATGTTCTTTTAGTTTTCAACATTTGTTTTTATAAAGATTTCTAGTTTTCAAATTTTTTATCCTCCCTTACCTACCTCCTCCCTCCCCAAGACAGCAAGGAAACTGATATAGGGTTATATATGTTTCATCACATTAAACATGTCTTTGACATTAGTCCATGCTGTGAAAGAAGAATCAGAGAAAAAGGGATAAAAAAAAAAACCTCAAAAAAAAGGAAAAACAAACAAACAAACAAAGTAAAAAAAGTATGGTTCAATCTGCATCTAGATTCCATAGTTCTTTTTTCTGTTTTTGGAGAGCATTTACATCATGAGTCCTTTGGAACAATCTTGGACCATTGTGTTGCTGAGAAGAGTCAAGTCTTACTCACAGTTGATCATACACAATATTGTTGATACTGTGTACAATGTTCTCCTGTTTCTGCTCATTTCACTCAGCATCAGTTCATGTAAGTCCTTCCAGGTGTCTGAAATCTGCCTGCTCATTGTTTCTTTATATTGTTTTTTTTTCTTTTTTTGTTTTGAGGGGCAATGGGGCTTAAGTGACTTGAAAAGGGTCACACAGCTAATAAGTGTCAAGTGTCTGAGGTCAGACCTGAAATCAAGTCCTCCTGAATCCAGGGTAGGTGTCTTATCCATAGCGCCACTTAGCTGCTCCTCTTTACATTGATTTTATTTTAAAAATTGCATTCTAAATTTTCTTCCTCCCTCCATCTTCAACCCTTCCTATGGAATCAAGCAATTCAATAAAAGTCATGCAAATACAGTTTTGCCACACATCTTCACATTAGTCAAATTGTCAAAGAAAATAGAATAACTTTAGAAAGAGGAACTAACAGATAAAATTATACTTCAATCTCTATTCAAATATCATCAGTTCTTCCTCTGTTGATGGTTTGCATTATTCATTTGTCCTTCTGATAGCATCCTGCTCATTTTTTCTTTCACAGTTACTATTGCTAACTGTATTACCCTCCATCCTATTCCCTCCCCTTGATATTTACTCTATTTTCTATCTTCTTTCACCCTATCTCTCCTCAAAAGTGTTTTGTATTTACTGCCACCTTCCCAAATCTGCCTCCCCTTCCTTCATCCTCCCTTCTTCCCCTTCCCTTCCCACTTTCCCTCAGGGCAAAATATATTACTATGTCCACTTAAGTGTTTATGTTATTCCCTCTTTGAGCCAATTCTGATGAAAGTAAGGCTCACTCAATCCCCCCTCCTTCCCCATTTTCCCCTCCACTCCATAAGCTTTTTTTTGTTTCTTTTATTTGAGCTACTTTATACACTTCCATCTCTCCCTTTTCCTTTCTTCCAGTGAATTCCTTTTACCTCTTACCTTTATTTTAAAGATGTCATCATGGGTCAGCTAGGTGACACAGTGGACAAAGCACCAGCCCTGGACCCAGGAGGCCCCAAGCTCAAATCCAGACCCAGATATAAGCCAACCCACCCTACCTGCCCCCCCAAAAAGAAAAACAAGAATAAATGCTTTACAGATATCATCCCTTCATATTCATTTCACTCCTGTCACCTCTATCTAAGTCTGTCTTTCAGCTGCCCTAATAATGAGAAAGTTCTTTTGAGTTGGAAATATTATCTTCTCTTCTCATGTAAGAATGTAAACAGTTTATCCTTTTAATGTCCCTCATGATTTCTTTTTCCTGTTTACCTTTTTATGCTCCTCTAGGACTTCATTGAAGTCCTATTCATCCCTCTGAAAAAAATTATGCTCAGTTTTTCTGGGTAGGTAATTTATGGCTGTAGTCCCAGTTCCTTTGCCCTTCAGAATATCATATTCCATGCCCTCTGGTTGTTTAGGGTAGATACTGCTAAATCTTGTGTTACCCTTACTGTAACTCCACAGTATTTGAATTCCTTCTTTCTAGATGCTTGCAATATGTTCTCCTTGACCTGAGATCTCTGTAATTTGGCTATAATATTCCTGGAATTTTTCCTTTTGGGATCACTTTCAGGATGTGATCAGTGGATTCTTTCATTTTTATTTTACCTTCTGCTTCTAGAATATCAGGGCAATTTCCCCTGACAATCTCTTAGAAGATGCTGTCTAAACTCGTATTTTGGTCATGGTTTTTAGGTATTTTCATCTTGTGAGTCATAGAACACTATAGTCCCTTGAGCATCACCTAAAGGACAATGGAGAGGTATATGGCAAGTATGGGCCTGACAACTTCTCATTTTTCAATGATTTTCAAGTTATCTCTCCTGGATCTATTTTCCAGGTCAGCTGTTTTTCCAAGGAGATATTTCATTTTCCCCTCTATTGTTTTATTTATTTGGATTTGCTTTACTGTGTCTTGGTTTTTCATAAAGTCACTAGCTTCAATTTGTTCAATCCTAATTCTTAGGCAAATATTTTCTTCAGAGAGCTTTTGTATCTCCTTTTTCATTTAGCTTTTTAAGCTGTTGACTTTTTTTTTTCTCATGACTCTCCTGCATTGCTTTCATTTCTCTTTCCATTTTTTCCTCTACCTCTCTAAATCTTCCTTCTATCTCTCTTACTTTATCTTCAAAGTCCTTTTTGAATGCTTCCAAGGCCTGAGACCAATTCATATTCTTTTTTGGAAGCTTTGAATGCAGGAATTTTAACTTTGTTATTATCACCTTCTGAGGGTGTGTTCTGGTATACCTTGCTCCTAGAGAAGCTTTCAATTGTCTGCTATTTTATTTGCCTACTCATCTTGATACCCTATTTCTTGACTTTTAATTTCTTCTTAAAGTGTAGCTTTGCTTCCAGGACACAGCTGTTCAGAGCTACAGCTTGGCCCAGGGGGTGATTGGGCTAAGGAGTTTATATTCTAATGGAAGAGACAGCATGCAAATAACTATGTACTGTTTTTCTGGGATTCTACTGCCTTCCTGTCAGATAGTCAAATCAAGAAGCATTTATTAAATCTTGGCTAATGTGCCAGATACTGTGTAAACTCACCTTTCTTCACCATTCCCCGAAAAAGGGATGATGAAAAAATGGATTGGATGAATATCTTACATTCCTTTTTTTGAGGAAGGTTTCAAATATGCACGTGAAACTGTGATCTCATCAGTGTTGACATTCCTTTGAACAGCATGGATCACAATCCATCTGGTATTGCTCTCTCTCTCTCTCTCTCTCTCACACACACACACACACACACACACACACACACACACGGAGCCTGCTCTCTATTGATCACCCCTGTGTCTCACTGAGTCACTGTTCCTTCTTTTTCACTGCTTCATTTCTTTAAAGGCATTCTTTATATCATTTCTCCTTCATGAGTCCTGGCTGATAATGAGGAGCAGTCAGCCCATACTTGCCATATGCTTCTCCATTGCCCTTTAGGTAATGCTCAAGGGACTATATTGTACTATGACTCATAAGATGAACTTGATAATGTTTTAATAGACAAGAAACAACTTTTTACTGCTGTGGGAGTTGTTCTTGAGCTAACAGTATGTTTGCAGAAAGATTCTTTACTTGTTAAAGGAAAATAATAATACCACCACCACAATCCACAACAATGAAAATAAAAAGGTTTTTTTTTAAAAATTAAAATGAGAACTGATATAATGTATAGTTTAAGTGATTCTGATTTTATGTAAGGTATGGATTCTAGAAAAAGTTGGAAGAAAGCACATCAAACCTTATGATAAATATTTAATATAATAATTTAATGGATATAAATCAATGAGTGAATCCAATAAATTGGCTTGTATATAATCAATAAATTATCTTGTTAGATCTACTAGGAAGCTTTTAATTTATTTCTTGAACTTCCTAAACTTGACCACCTTAACTAACAATTAGGTTTTTAATACATTATAACCAAATTCCATCATGAATTCTCGAACCCTCCACTGAAATACCATTACCCTTGTATGGAATTCAATGACTCCTTATAATAGTGTTTCACGTAATCTTATTTTTCCTCAAAACCAATTAATGTTAGGAGCAGTGCTCCAATATATATTCATTTAGATGAACCACTTAAAAGGAATGGACATTTCTGTCCATAATAATTGCTGGCATTTATATAGCTCATTAAGCTTTACGAAGCATTTTACATTCATAATTTCATTTGGTATGTGCAACAACTCTGTGATATTGGTACTGTAGGTATTATTATTCCTCTGTTAATGTGAGGAAACTGAGGTTCATAGAGCTTGTGAGATTTGTCATAGAGTTGTACCACTAGTAAGTTAGGAGGTGATATTGAAACCCAAGTTTCACCTGACTCAAATTTGAAGATTCCTTGAACTGTACATACACACATATACACATACATGCATATACATAAATACACACATATTTCTTCTCCTCTTTCCTCTTTGTCGTCTTCTTTTATTAAAAAATATTTTTAATTTATGGAATAAAACAAGCATTTCCATAACATAGTCTAATAAAAAAGATGTTTGCACATAAAAACTGTAAATCTACAATTGTAAATGTAAAATTTTCTATTCCTTTCAAATATACAACAAATTTATCATGTTAATTTATTTTTTCTTCCCTCCCCCCATTCTAGAGATGGCTACCATTAAGGCCAAATAGGTATGTCTATATTTACATATATATGTATAAATTTACATATATATGTTAAATTATCATATACATACTTCTATTTATCAATTCTTTCTCTGGATACATACAGCCAGAAACCATCTTTCTTCATATGTTCCTTATAGTTAATATGGGTATTTATTTTATTTTATTTTTTAAATTGGGGGTTAAGTGACTTGCCCAGGTTCACACAGCTAGTAAGTGTTAAGTGCCTGAGGCTGGATTTGAACTCAGGTCCTCCTAAATCCAGGGCTGGTGCTCTATCCACTGCACCACCTAGCTGCCTCCAATATGGGTATTTATAATATTCAAGAAAACTTATTTGCTCAAAGTATTTCTTACAGCAATATTCCTGTTACTGTATATACTGTTCTTTTAGTTCTGTTCACTTTGCTCTTCATTATTTCACGTAAGTCCTTCCATGTTTTTTTTTTTTTGAAAATAATTGAGCTTATCTTGGGGGGGGGGGCAGGGTATGGCAATGAGGGTAAAGTGACTTGTCCAGGGTCACACAGCCAGCAAGTGTCAAGTGTCTGAGGTCCAATTTGAACTCAGGTCCTTCTGAATCCAGGGCCAGTGCTTTATCCACTGTGCCACCTAGCTGCCCAAGCTTATCTTTTCTTATAGCACAGTAGTATTCCATCACAATCGCATACCACAACTTATTCAGCAAATTAACAGTTTATTGGCATCTCTGAAATTTCCAGTTCTTTGCCACCACAAAGAGAATTGCTATAAGCATTTTAGAAAATATAGGTTATTTTCCATTTTTCCTAATTTTCTTCAGAAATAGACCAAGTCATGGTATTTTTGGTTAAAAGAGTATAAGTATTTTAATAACTCTTTGGGCATAATTTTAGATTGATCTCCAAAATGATTGGATCATTTTACCATTCCACCAACAATGAATTTGTGTCCCAATTTTTCCGCATTTCCTCCAACATTTGTCACTTTCCCTTTCTATCATTATAACCGTTCTGGTAGTTGTGAAATGATATTACAAGGTTGTTTTAATTTGCATTTCTCTAATTAATATTGATTTAGAACATTTTTTTTTCATTTGAGTGTAAATTCTTTTCATTTCTTCATAGGAAAACTGCCTGTTTATATCCTTTGACCATTAACATGTTTATGGAACTTCCAACAGAAACTCCCTCCACAAATGCTGACTCTCAATTCTTCTGTAATTTTTAAACTGGGAGAGTTTCATTAGTTGTGTCTAAAAATGCTTATCTCATTCTAAAGTCCATTGCTTCTCTTTCAAAGAGGCAGAAGTTACATTCCAACATCAATTTTTGGAAATCACTGTCATCCACACTTTGGATCAAAGTTGTATGGACCAGAATTCTGAGATATTTTAAAGTTGATTCACAATAACCATGTTATTTGTGTTTTCACTTTGTAAATTGCTTTCCTGGTTCTGCTCATTTTTTGCTATATCAATTCATACAATTCTTTGAATGTTTCTCTGTAGCTTTCATCTTTATACTTTCTTGTGGCTGAAAATATTTTTAAATACAGAAAAGAAAACAAAGAAAAAAGATAAAATTTGTATATACACATATGTATATGTATATATGTATATGAATCGTATATCTGTGAATTATGTATACAAGCCCCTTTTTTCCCTTGGAAAAGTGAAATGTTTGTGTTTTTGAATTGTTGAATTCACAATAAATTTTTTTATTAAAAAAAAAAAAGATGTCTCACTTCACTTTTTAAATTTTACAGAATCGCAGAATGTTTGAGTTGAAAGGGACCCTGGAGACATCTAATTTTATTCATGTTTGAACAAGAATTCTACAAGAGTTTACTTAGAGATGCTTGGATTGCTAAGTGAGGAGTCAGTCTGAAAATATTCATTAATCACCTACTTTGTGCCTGGCACTATGGAGAGCTGAATTTGGAGCCATGCTTCAGACATTTAGTAGCTGTATGACCTTGGGCAAATCACTTACCCTCTCAGTCTCAGTTTCCTCATCTGTAAAGTGGAGATAATCACTAAATCCAATGTAGAGAGAGAAAGAAAGAGAGAGAAAGACAGATACAGACATACACACACACAGAGTGCAATAGTACTGTAACATACTATGGTACTTTATGTACTTAGTATGAATGTACTAAGTACAATAATGATAATATCTAGATCTAGGTATATCATATCATATCATAATATATGTGAGAAAAATAATGGAGTTCTTGGGGAACCAGAGGCTCCCAGTGGAGGGAGCCTTGCCTGACCTCTTTTAAGGACAGCCCAGAGTCAATAAAGTTGGAGCTTTGACTCCGAATAGAGATTAGAACCACACCTACCTAAAAGCTTTCCCCTCAAAAGGTCTCTTTCACAAACCCTGAGCAGCAGGGCACTGCTCATTTTGATATGGACCACCCTTAAGTCATCCCAAACAATAGATTTGAATATTAATGGCCAATTAGCTTGGTCAAGGTGCAGTGACTTGCCTCTACCTGAAAGAGGATAAAAATCCTTAGGGAGAGGGAGTTCCATCTTTCTCTCTCCCCTCTTCTTATAGTGCCTTTCCCAGACATTTACCTTACCCTGGGGTTGGCTTGCCTAGTGCCCTCCTTCCTGGGATTCTGTGCTGGGTTTACATGTGATCAAACTAATAATAAATGCTAAGTGCCAAGATTGGGGCAATAGCCTCTAATTTATAAGTAACAATATATTAGAAACCCCTGCTAAGTTCTCTAAAACCTAGAACACCCCCAAAATATTTCAAACAACATATATATATAATATATTATTGTTATTGTCATTATTGTTATTACCTGATCAAAAGCTATCTACTACAAGGTGCAGTGGATAGAGCACTGAGCTTGGAATCAGGAAAACTCATCTCCCTGAGTTCAAATCCAGTCTCAGACACTTATTAACTGATTGACTCTAGGCAAGTTACTTAATCTTGTTTACTTCAGCTTTCTTATCTGTAAAATAAACTGGAGAAGGAAATGGCAAACAACCTCTAAAAACCTCAACAACAAAGCTATTTAGCCTTTGTTTGAAGACCTGAAATGAGGAGGAATCCACTGACTCTACTAATGACCCAATTATCTATATAAAGGCTATATTTTGCTCCTATTTTTCCTTTTTTTTTTTTTTTAAGGCAATGAGGGTTGTAAAGATTGGAATGATGCCACCTGCTGGAGACTTATTGTAGGAAAGCTCCAACATGAGGAGAGGGCCTCTGAGGGCAGGACCATGTGTCTTTTCTTTGGCGTCAGGAAGTGATATTTGGTTGTGGGAGGAAAAAGGGGGAGGCTGGCGGGTTGGCTCACTCTCTTTCCTGAGGACTCTGGTGGAGAAGGGAGCTAGGAATGCTCTCTCCCTTTAATAGATAGATGAATCTAGGCCTTTATATCTCTCTTTACCAAATTCTTATTCTCCTTAATAAATGCTTAAAAGCCTAACTCTTGCTAAAGCTTTTAATTTATTGGCAACCACTCATTAGATATTTGAGACAGTATAGCTAGAATTTTAGCCCTTACAGGGTTAAGTGACTTGTCCAGGGTCCCACAGCTAGTTAGTGCTTGAGGTCAGATTTGAACTCAGGTCCTCCTGACTGCAGGACTGGCACTCTATCCATTGTGCTACCTAGATGCCATTTTAGGGTAACAGGATAGGAGAGACACTTGCTAGGTATGTTATAATGGGGATTCATTTCATGTATGGGTTAGACTGGATGGCCTCTAAGTTCCCTTCTAACTTTGAGATTCTGTGATATGAAGCCTTTCGTAGATTTTCCAGTCATTTGTAATTGTTCCCTTCCTCTTTTCTTGTGCTCAGTTGGTCTATCGATGATCATTCCACTCTTCACTCCTACCCCTGACTCCAGGTAAAATGTTAGGTCCTGGAAGGCAGGGGCTGTTTCATTTTTGTCTTTTTTCCCAAGTACCCAGTTAGGTGTCTTGGCAAAGAGTGTGTATTTAATAATATAATCATTGAACTGAATTGTAAAACCTATAACCACATGCCACATTTCACCACTGACCGTAAGCTAAGTGTCAAAAGCATTCCAATGAACTGATTCCAGCCCATCTCCTCTTTGTAGACAGAAGTTCAGTGAGCTTATCTTTAGTTTATCTCCTTCATGTTGTGCGTGTGTGTGCGTGTGTGTGTGTGTGTGTGTGTGTGTGTTGGCAACTCCTCAGTCTATTCTCTGGTCAAAGCTCATTGTTATCTGCAACTTTAGAAACACACCTTTCCAGAGTTATATTACTTTGATGTCACTCAAGTGGCACATGATTACAGTGAGATGTGCAGCTGAAGTCCCCAAAGAGAAAAGCATCAGTCACATCTATTAGGTGGCGGTAAGTCAATCTCACAGAAGCAGTGATCTCACTCTATTAACTGAAATTACTCCAGACTCCTATGTATCTCCCACAAATGGCCTGGCCATGTAATGGTAACATAGCAAAAATATTTGTTATGTGACAAGTGCCTGTTTTGGTCATTAACTTGTGATCTGACCTCTTGTGTAGTTGTTATACAACACACAGGGAGATCAATGAGCCATTTATTATGTTGCAATTGCAAGTGACCTAGCTTAGAGCTCCAAATCTCAATTAGGTAGCTCACAGGGAAAGGTTCGTGTGGTCCTTTGCCTTTGCTGACCACAACTGTAGGATTATGTCAAAGTGTAGATAGGATATTCTAAGAAGGACATAGATAAACAAGAGTGTATCCAAGGATGTCCATCTGAAATGGTGAAGAACCTTGAGGTCATGCCACAGGAATAGGTTGAAGTATCATAGCTCACAGATATAGAATTGGTAGACACCCATAATGCCATCTAGTTCAAGCTCTCTCAAGGTTTTTAGGTGAACTTCATTTCCCAGATATGGAAAGTGAGGCCCAGGAGACTTAAGTGAGTTTCCTAAAGACATAGTGTAAAAGGTAAGATTTGAACAAAGGTTTTCCGCTCTAGAGCTGTGGTCTTTCTACAGTTCCAACCTGCCTCCTAAATTGGGATGTTGTCTCCATTGATAGAATGTAAGGTATTTGAAGACAGAAAATGATTTTTTCACTTTTGTTCATATCTCACCGTGTCTAGTCAAGTGTCAGATACATTAAACATCTAATAAATGCTGGTTGATCGATGATTGATTGATATTTAAGCAGGAGAAGAAAAGAAATGAAAGATGGAATATAATTGTCACTTGCCATAGGAATAAGCCCTGTCCTGTGAGAGAACTACAACAAGCAATGGGGGACAATTATAGAAAGGCAGATTGAGGGTTGACATAAATAAAAACAATACCACTAACTTTCCATTAAGTAGGACTGTCCAAAAATGGAATGGGATGATTTTGGAAGGAGATTTCCTCATACTGGGGGATTGATTACATGTTGAGGTTGGGCATCAACTTGCCCCATATAATCGGTGGAGCATTCTTGTTGCAGTCAGTTCTGATGCATTGCTCTGTACAAACAGACACACAGATACGCGCGTGCGCGCGCACACACACACACACACAGACACACACACACAGACACACACACACACACACACACACACACACGGCATCTATGATTTTATTGGGAAATCCCAAATGAAGAAACACTCTCTACTAGTGAAAATCTATCTTATTCACAAATTATAGTTTTGGAGTGTCAAAGTCACATAAAATCTGGAGCTGCTAAACTTAACATAAGGAAGATACCTACAGTCTGGGTAATGACTTTATTCAGTTGTTTTCAGTTGTACCTGAACCCCATTTGGGGGTTTTCTTAGCAAGGATACAGGAGTGCTTTGCCATTTCCCTTTCCATCTCATTTTACAGATGAAGAAACTGAGGCAAACAAGGTTAAGTGATTTGCCCAAGGTCACACAGAAATGAAGGGTTTGAGGCCAGACTTGAACTTGGGAAGATGAGTTTTCCTGACTCCAGGCTTGGAGATCTATCCACTGCTTAGATGTCCACAGAAGGGCTCAGAATACCACAGAGTAGGAGGCACCTACTTAAATATTTCCCTATTACATTTTAAACTTGTTTGGCCATAATGGTGAGTGATTGGACCACCTCTGACTGTATTTGAGACCTCTGGCCTAGAGCATTTAACCTAGGTTAAGTGCCTTTTCTACAGTCTCACATCCTATACATGTCAGAAGTGGGACTTATCTCCCGGTAACAGCGATCCATCCTTCCTTCCTGCCTTTCTGCCTTCCTGCCTTCCTGTGTGTGTATATGTACATAAGTATGTATATATGTGTATATATAAGTACATGTGGGGGGGCAGCTAGGTGGCACAGTGGATAGCACACTGGCCCTGGATTCAGAAGGACCTGAGTTCAATTTCAGCCTCAGAAACTTGACACTTAACTAGCTGTGTGACCCTGGGCAAGTCACTTAACCCTCATTGCGCTGCAAACAAACAAAGAAACAAACACAAAAACAAAACACAATAAATACATGTGGGAATATGTATGTGTGTATGTATGTATGAATGTATATATGTTTATCTGCAACTTAAGTCCATCACCTTACTCTCAAAAGAAAGAGAGAGTATTCATTATTGCTCTTCTGGAATTGTGCATAATTTATTTTCTTATAAAGTTGCCTAGAACATTGAGAGCTTACGTTATTTACCCAGGGCCACACAGTCAATATTTCTCTAAGGCCAGTACACTAATCACTATTTATTGTCTCCCCACTTCTCTCTCTCTCTCTCTCTCTCTCTCTCTCTCTCTCTCTCTCTCTCTCTCTTATCTCTATGTTTATATACATATTGAGAGAAATGATTATTTTTCTATTATGTTAATAACCAATTATTCAAATAGGATTAAAGTTCTTTCTTCCATTTCCTCATTCTGGGACCAGCCCCAGTAGGCCAGTCGAGGTCTCTGAAGGCCACTGCTGATAAATAAGATTGCCCAAATTCTTGGGGTACATGCTTCTTGATCTTGAGCCAGACCTCACCCAAGTAGAAGACTTTATTCCTGTTTACAGTATAAACAGAATCCAAACTAGGTGAGTTTTTACCCCAAGAAAATAAGTTTCTGTCCTTGGAATATTTCATTAAAATTTAGAGAGGGGGGCAGCTAGGTGGCGCAGTGGATAGAGCACCGGCCCTGGACTCAGGAGGACCTGAGTTCAAATCCGGCCTCAGACACTTAACACTTACTAGCTGTGTGACCCTGGGCAAGTCACTTAACCCCAATTGCCTCACTAAAAAAAAAAAAAAAAAAATTTAGAGGAATTCACCTTATGAAGGAGTGGTCTGGGTAGAGGTGAATTCCTTTGTCCAGATTTCTTGAGAAGCCTGAGTTTCATGATCAAACCAAGTTCTCAGCAGCAGGAGCTGAAAGCTTTTAGCCCATCTCCTCATTTGAAAGTCCTGCCCCTCATTAATTGTTCACCAATCAGAGTTGATTTTTACCTTTCAGGGGCACCTCCTTTTCAAAGATATTTAAACATTCACTTATCTCTATGGTTTTGTCTTTGGTTTACCAAGGAGATCACTGACCATCAATTTATTGATTATTTACTAGTCTAATTAATAATCATTAATTACCCAGAAACTCTGTCTCTCAGGCTTTTCCTACATCTGAGTATTTAATAAATTATTATAGATTGATCATCTTCATCAGGATTCTGCTAATGCTGATTAAAGTATTTTGCCTTTTTTTTGCCTTAGTGGTCAGTCTTTGTGCAATACTTTAACTAAAAGCAAAACCCCACATCCCCTGTTGGCTACCCATATGGTAACCCATCTCTTTGTAGTTAGCCAGGTCAATTTATTAATCAATTCATCAATCAGCAAGCATTTATTCATTGACTCATGTTCCTGTGTCAGATACTGCGCTAAGCCTATGAATACAAAGACAAGCATGTAACTGTCCCAGCCAGTTTCCGTGTAATAGACAAGAATTCTGTTATGAAACTGAATGAAGCTTGGTCCTTACAAATGACAGGATGTGAATCGGCTTTCACTCTGGTGCTGGCAGCATCTACGGTGACTATTGTGCTTGTTTTGGTGTCAGATGATTCATGTACAATTCCTGGCTCGGCCATTTATTAGCTGGGTGACCTTGGGAAATCCTTTGACCCCTCTGGGTTTCAGTGTCCACATTTGTAACATGAGGGAATGGGCTTAGATGACCTGTAAGTCCCTTTGACCCATGCAATTGTCTTCACAAGCCCAGGGTCACCTTCACAGCAAACGGAGCCACAGGAGGAAGATGTCAGTGGAGTCATGGAGAAGATACATTTTCAAAATCTCCTAAATGAAAAGTAAATTCCCCTTCAGAACAAGTGCTGCCTCAGCAGCGTCGTGCTGGATAAGTGGCACATCTATCTATCCAGGGGACGATGCCAAGTATAATATTTTGGCAGGTTATCTGCTGCAAGGTAACTCAGTCCAGCACTGTCAGTCAAAGGTCAGCTTATGAAGCAGAAATTTATAAAGTGAGCTCAGAAGCAGGGGCCGGAACACGTCTGTCCTGGGGAACAAATTTATGTCATGGTTGTGACAAATTTGAATCATTCATTGACTTGAAGCTCAACAAGGCATCCTGACACAGTTGGCAGGGGAGATTCCCCCTGCTCTTTCCTCTTGCAGCCATCTATTTATGACAAACCCCCTTTTGGAGTTCCGGATTCTTCCCAGATGGTTTACTGGAGGCCAGTGGAGGTTGGGGAGATGATAACCATTGGGATGGATAATAGCAATAAGGAAACTGGCATTTATAAAGCATGGTAGGTCAGATTTGCAGCAGATTTTGCTCACATGATGTCATTTCTTTTATGCAACAATCCTATAAGGTAGCAATCTGCCCATTATTAGATTGTAAGCTCCTTGAAGGCAGGGACTGGCTTTTTTGTTTTGTTTTGTTTTTTGGTCTCTTCTTGTATTCCCAGGGCTCAGCAGGGCCTGGCACACTTGTTGTTTAGTTGTTCAGTTGTGTTTGACTCTACATGACCCCATGGATAGTCCATGGGGTCTTCTTGGCAAAGATACTAGAGTGGTTTGCCATTTACTTTTCTAGTGTGACCCCATTTTACAGATGATGAACAATAGGAGTTGAGTGACTTGTCCAGGCACACAGCTAGTAATTGTCTGAGACCAGATTTGAACTCAGGAGTTCCTGCCTAGAATTCAAACAGTAACTTTATTTCCCCCCCTTTTTTAGAAGGGGATGTGGTAAAGAATAGATTTTATAGGTAAATGGCACCCCTAGTGAGGAAATTCCCACTACCAGTGGAAATCATGACCATTCTGTAACTTATATTCTTTAAAAAACTCCCTGGTAGCATATAGCAAATGACTTCCAGGGTCACAGAGCCACAAATGTCCTCAGAAGTAAGACGAGAACACAGAACTTCTGAACTTAGTGGTGAGCTCTCTGTCCATCAAGGCTCACAGCTTCTTACCTTGAACAAGTAAGGTACGTAATAAACATGTATTGGATTATATCAGAGTGTAAAATTCATGCTTCTCAGGCTATAATAACCCATCCTAGATTGCCTTTCTCCTCTGGCTCCAGAGCCAGTAATAGGATACAAATATGTACCATCCAAGGCACCCAAGTTCCTGGCTTTCTACTCTAGAGACATAGCAGTTATTGATACCCACAAACAGTAAAGGGCATAGGAAGAAAAATCTGGACTACCATAACTGAGCCTCACTTCCCCATTCTCACATGAAGCTCTCACAAAAATGGGCTGACCCAAACATGTACACTAGCATTGAATTTATTGGAAACCTGCCTTGCATCCTTACTCTTACCCTGTAGCAGGTAGAAAAGGAGGCTTTTTTCATCATTCATCTTCCATTAGTTCCAGCTGAATTCTTTTAAACCCACACTCATTTATTAAATAGGAGCAGTAAATATTTGATATTTTTCAAGTCACTTAACTTCTCATTGCCTCACTTTCCTCATTAGGAAAATGGGGAAAATAATAGCCCTTACCTCTCAAGGTTGTTGGAAGGACCAAATGAAATAACAATTGTAACATTCTTACAATCAAGTCTGATGGTTTGATGTTTAGTCTCCTTTCATTTAGTCATTCAGATAAGCCATTTCTTCTTTCTTCTCCTCCTCATTATTTATGCTTAAGATTATTAATAACAATTTAAAAAGAGATGATTTCCAATCACCTTGATGGATACATAGTCAATCAGAAACACTGATGACAATTGTACTGACCCTGAAATATCCTAATTTAAATCATCTGGTCAACTGTGGCATGATCATGGACCACGTGCAAGCAATACTGCACCATATCCTATCAGGGCACAACTCATAAATGCCAGTGATTAGGCAAACAATGGGACAAGAGAAGGGCAATTCTTGCCTGAGGGGAGTGGGAACAGGATCTAAAGTGGTAGCCAACATAAACCAGAAGGGGCTGGGCTGTTACCAAATTTTCTTTAGAGTAATTGAAATTTAGGGTTCAAGAAAACTGATTTTGTGAAATATTATTATTGTTATTGTTATTATTGCCCTCCCCCTCCTCATCATAACCATTTTGTATGAACTCTTCTTACCACATGAAGTGTAAGAGTATTGGTTGGTTGACAGGAATGTGCGACAAAAGGTATGACAGAAGAGATGAGACAATAAAGAGGGAGGTGCCATGGGCAATGTCAGAGAGATATCAGGGCATCACAGAGGAGGCATATTCTTGGCTAGGGTCTGCTGTCAAATATACTCACCATATTCCATAACCTTTGAGTTAGCTGCTGTAGGAAGAAGTTGGAGGTCATTGCTAGGGCCAGAAAACCAAAAAGAACATCGCCAGTTGGATTTTGGTACCATGCTCTGTATTTGAGTCCCGGGTCCTATGTTCTTAAGTCTCCATGTAAAAACCAGCCTCACTGAATATATGACTCAGACATCGATTGCAAACTGTATTATTTGATTGATCATAGGAGTCATGGGGAGTGAAGTAAAAAAAAAAATGCAGCAATTGAAACTCTTGGGTTCAGATGAGTCTTTGTTTTTTTCTGGAATACTTCCTGGGTGGGGAAGGGCTTTGGGCTTATAGCCATACTCTGGATGCTTTATTATATATTGTTTTACTGTCTTTATTGATTCTATGACAAGAGTAAAATGTTTTATGCAGTATCCAAGTATACCTATCTAATCTTTTTTCTAGTCAACTACATCTTATCAAGGTCATGTGATTGTGTCTCAGTGAGATAATGGTGCATCTGGGAGGAGGAAGAGTTATAGTATAAAGGGAGCTCAAAATTGATTCACACTAACCACACCCCTTAGGTTCATATCATTAACAGCACAGTGTAGTTACTCTGAGATAGGTAGATCTGGAGGACAGTTATATATTATATGAATATTATAGAGCTCTAAGCACCCCTGAAACATTTATATTCAGTGGATTAGAGGACCACCATAATGACCATGGTAAGTTATAGATTCCCAATTCCTTTTCATTCCTGTTGAGTGGGATCAGGTGAGTGGCTAGCAGTATCACCTGCTGGTTGAAGTAGGTCACTACTAGATTAAGAGAAAGGCACACAGTATATAGGGGGGTGTTGACTGTTTAATTTAACTTGTCATGCTAATTTTTTTTTTCTTTTAGGATGTCTGCTTTCCTAATCTGTTCCCGCCCTTTGTCCTTTGCTGCCATGACAGCAAACCAGGCTCAGCATGTCTCCTCCTGACTCAGCAGCACCCACAAGATTATAGACTCATACAATATCTGTTAAAATAGACCCAGAGTTACAGAATCTGTCTTTTTGCAAAACCATGCTGATGGGCATGGAAACTGGGCATGGCTCAGAGTGATGGGTTAAATTCCATCCTTCAATAATTCCATCTAACTTTTTCAGACTGAGTGATGGATGCCTCAGCCCAGACCAAATATAGCCAAATAGTCTCTTGTAGATATAGCTGCAAAGAACATTATAAAAATCCAGGACTTTTCTTGCTTATGACAAGCAGTCAGACAAACTACTTGCCTTAAATATGGAGTATTATATCAAATCAAACAATTTTAAATTTGGCTGTGGTTACAGGGAACATGAAAGCTGGGTTTAGTCTTCCATGTTGGGGATACAATTAGCTGCAAAGGCTGGGGGTGGGGAGGTGGGAGAAAGGAGATACTCATCCACTTAATTCCAGGACAATAAAACTTAGCAAACAGGCTAAAAAAAGGTTGAGGAGAACTGTCAGGCCTCAAATTAGTTGGGGAGTTAGGGGGATGTCTACTGGAAGCATGTGAATTTCTCCAGTGGAATGGGTTACTGAGAAACATTTGTTCCAACAACCTTGAAGGTACATGAAGCAGGTGCTGTGGAGTGCTTAGAGCTTGGTCAGAAGTCAAAGATGCCAAGGTCGTCCTCTGCATACTGGGCCATTGCCAGTTGTCTTGACACTGGACTTTGATGGCTCAGGAAGAGAGATTTTAAGTCCAAGTAAAGATATCATTCCGTGTGGTCATTGATTCTCTTCAAAAACAAAGGATGAGGGGGCAGCTAGGTGGCTCAGTGGATTGAGCACTGGCCCTGGATTCAGGAGGACCTGAGTTCAAATCCGGCCTCAGACACTTGACACTTACTAGCTGTGTGGCCCTGGGCAAGTCACATAACCCTCATTGCCCCTGCAAAAACCAAAACCAAAACAAAAACAAAGGATGAATAACAGTAAGACATATGTAGACATCAAAGCATCTCTTGGGATCCAGTTTGTAGTCACTTTGGAACTCATCTTGTGATAATCAGTATTGTCTGCCTTATCCTTCTACACTTTGAAAAGAAGATTGAGGACTAGGGTAGGGCAAAGGAAAGCAGATTAAGGCAATAGCACACAATGGAAAAGATAAAAACAATCAGTACAATTTGGAAGCCAACTAGAAAAGCAGCAAGAGGAGGTTTTCTGAGGTTCTGCTCTATTGAAATATAAAAATCCTAAATTAAGTTCATTACCCTGTATAAGCCCAATGGCATCTTAAAACCTCCAAGAGGCAGGGAATTTGATGAGCCTCAAAAACAGCAGCTGGGCAGGGGAAAATCTGCTTTAAAAAATCATTATGGACAAATCAAACTCCTCCCAAAGCTCAAAGAAAATCTGTTTGTGTTTTCCCTGGCTGGCATGAACAAGCCTTTGACCCATCAAAGGGGGCGGGGATCCATTGCCTGATAATGTGCTCAATCAATGCAACAAACATTATTAAGTGCCTCCTTTATATAAATGTGTAAACATATTTATATAAACTATAGATGTAAACATATGTAGATAGATATTTACATATCTATATATCTTCTTATAAATATGTATATGTACATATATCTTCATAGTTCATACACACATATATTATATATACACATATATGTGCACACACACATATGTACGAAAGGTCATGTTGCATAGTACAGAGAGCTGATCTTGGATAAAGTAGCCTAGTGATAGAGCACTGGAACAGGAGTAAGGAAGTTGTTTGGTTGTGTCTGATTCTTTGTAACACCATTTGGCCTTTTCTGGGCAAAGATACAGAAGTAGTTTGCCATTCTTCAGCTCATTTTAAAAGTGAGGAAACTGAGGCAAATAGGGTTAAGTGACTTGCCAAGGGTGTCTGTGGCCTGATATAACTCAGGAAAATCAATCTTTCTGACCCCAGGTCTGGCACTCTTTCCACTATACCACCTAGCTGTCCCAAGGAATAAGGAACCAATAACATTTAAGCCAGATTTGATGGAACACAGAGTGCAAAAGCAGAGCAAAGTTAAAACATCTGGGAATGCAAGCTGGAGCCAGATTGTGAAAAGGCTTTTAAAAAGAAGCTGAAGGGGCAGCTAGGTGGCGCAGTAGATAGAGCACTGGCCCTGGAGTCAGGAGTACCTGAGTTCAAATCCGGCCTCAGACACTTAACACTTACTAGCTGTGTGACCCTGGGCAAGTCACTTAACCCCAATTGCCTCACTAAAAAACAAAAAAACAAAACAAAAAAAAAAGAAGCTGAAGAGTTTTTGGTTGTTTTTAATTTTTTATTTTATCTTAAAGGTAATTGGGAGGCACTCAAGAATCATGAGTAAGAAAGTGACTTAGTCTGCAAAAATATTGCCTTCATACAGCTAAAGTACTCAAAGTTTATTGCTAACTTCCTGGACAGTCCCAGAAAAACGAAACAAAACAACACAAAGCCCACATAACCCATTGTTAGAATTTCTTATTAGGTCCTGGATACATTCACAGGAACTCAACAAAGGAGGCTTTAAAACATTATTACTGTTATTATTTTTGTCCCCTATTATTTTTCAGATTTCTCCTTCAAATAAGCATCCTGAATGTTCTGATGGCTAAGTCACAGCTACACAATGGAGCATCCTCTGTTTTATTATTCACAGGGCTGTGAATGAAAATAATGCAATTGATGTGCTTGGTTGACTGTCCTCTAAGGGCTTGTTTAGCACCCTAGGACAATCCCACTTGCCTGTTTGTTAAATGAACGGCTCTGCTTGACTATATAAGGTGGCTGAGGTCACTGGAAAAATCTCTTGTGGTGGATAGTTTCTTTGGTTGTTTTTACTCTCCTTCCATTTCAGGCTCAGAGTTTTCTGGTTCAGAGATTATTGCTCTACTTGCTTTTCTCCGGTGTGACTACTTCACCTCCCTATATTTGTTACAATAGTAAACAGCAAGGCTAGCCCATCCCCCTCCCCCATCTCCCTCCCTTCTCTGCTGCCATGCAGAACACCCCATCATTCTCTATCCTGTTCCTCCCCCTGTTTATTGGTTCTTCCGTCGAAGCTTGAGCAGATGCAATTGTCATTGTTTCCATTGAAAAAGAAAAAGTGTCTCGATTCCAAACACAGCTATTTCCTAGAACTTAATGGTCTAGGCTCGTAAGCTTGGTACTTTGTAGATGAGGAGTAAGACTATTTGAAAGAAATATTTTGCTTCCACTATAAATTCCATTTTATCCCGATCATAAAAAAACAGCCCTATTCCTGGGCAGATGCATATAAAGTCAGTACATTTATCTTTAATATCAAGATTTCACAGACCACAAGCTGAGCAGGATATTTCTAATGTAGATGTTGGAGAGTTTTTTAAAAAAAATGGAGATGAATCTGTGGACATGATAGATAGAGTTATATGTCAGGCTCTATTCATTACTAAAATGCCAATTTCTGAAATAGTGGCATTATACCAAATAGCATGTTTTAAAAGCAACTGAATCTATTCCAGAATGTGTAACATCTTTTCCCATGAACTAAGCCCAATTTTTGGCCACTAAGGGGTGCCTGCACCTTAGGCACTGGAGTTTGCTCCAGTGTTCCATCCTCATCTTGGGATTACAAACCTTATTTGTACAAATATTTATCTTTACACAGTCATTATGAATTGTCTGTCCCAAATTGATCCCTGGAACAAAACCTCATCTTTTTTAGCACACCTCTTCTCCTAGTGATACTGTTCATTGGTCAATCTTGAAATGCCACAGTCTTTGAAGAATCAATGTTGTGGGTATCCCAAAGGCCACTGGAGAGCTGCTTTGTGGGAACAAGTAGGGTGCAGGATATTTACCATGATGAGCTATTGGACCGGGAGCAATACAGAGGAGAATGAATCACTGACAATCATTTAAATAATCAGCAAGGATGTGTTAGGGGCCCATAACTTACCAGGACTTTGCCAGGCACTGGGTATATGAGACACAAATGAAATAATCCCTGTTTTCAGGGGAAAGTGGCATTGAGGGTTGACAGACAACCAAAATCTGTGCTAGAAATAAGGAAATAGTCAAAGAAATACAAGAATACAAGGGTTTATTAAGCACCTACTATGTGCTAGGCACTGTGATAAGCACTTTACAAATACTATTTCATTTGATGCTCACAACAACTTTCACATTCCCATAAATTCATCCAGCTGCCTGGGGGAAGTTTACAAAATTTTGTATGGAATTTCTGTTGAGGACTTACGTGAGAAGAGAGAAAGAGTGAGAGATTGAGGCATCACATCCTCTATAACTTAATACCTGAATGACCTTGGGAAGGTCACTTAAATCTCAGAGTCACAGTTGCCTTATCTGTAAAATGAGGGGGTTAGATTTAATGGCCTCTCATACTACTCTAATAATACTCGATGACCTCTAATACCACTACACAGAAATCTTGGAGCCCTGTGATTTGGACAAGAATTGCAAATGATGAGAAAGTGGGAATTGATCTGCACTGAGGGGATGTGCTGATCTAGCATTCATCTTTCTATCACATCACATCATATAACATTTCATGTCATATCATATCATGTATAATATCACATCAATCTGTCCATCATCTACCAATCAAGAAATCGATCTTTCATTATTCCCATTCTATCTCTTTCTATCTTATCCTATCCTGTCCTATTATCTATATGTCATATCTTAACATATTGTGCCCATCCATGATATCATGTGTTATGGGCGTATTCTCAAGTCTGACTTCATAAAAGCATGAATGCATTAAAAAAATGATTAAGTTCTTACTGTGTGCAAAGCACCTAGGATAGAAATAGAAACAAGACAGTCTCTGTTCTCAATGAACACATATTCTAATGAGAGAGAGAGAGAGAGAGAGAGAGAGAAAACACATATGGAAGGTATTCACTGCATGTCAGATGGAAAGGCCCTGAGGTTCTTCCTTAGCTTGATTGGCAAAGCAGATGTTAGTGTCTCCTCTTTAATATCATTTTAACTGATCAAATCCTGTCATTTTCTGAAATTAAAGCATTTGGCAATACCAAAGACTGGTAGCAAGAACTTTGTTTCTGGGTCTTCAATAGCCATGGCTATACCTCCTGCAGGAACAGCACTTGCTAGTTTTCTCTTCCTCCTCAGGGTTTGCTTACTGGGATGTTTGCTGTGGGTATTCTGTTGGAAGCATCTGTAGTCCTAAGGCTCTTAGATTCAGGTTGATAGGCTAAGGCCTATCCTATCCTCTAAGAAGATTCACCGGGTCACTTTAGTCCATAATCACTTTCCATGCAATGAAGTTATAGCACTTATTGTTGAGGTGATATATGGGACAAGTATAAAACTGATTCTCATTTCTGTAGCATATTGAAATCTAGAAAGGACTTTTGACTCCCATAACCCTGTGAGCTTTTTAGTGTCACTACTGCCTCTCTCACTGCCACTGCCACCACCATTGAAATACCTTACTTTACAGATGAAGAAACTGAGGCTCAAAGAAGTAAATTATTTTGCCAAAGGCAGACTGGTGATGAGGAGAAAAGTTGGAATTCAAACCTTAGTTTTCGGATTGCAATTCTAGCACTCTTTATACCATGTGTCCTCATCTGCTGAATAGAATCAGATTTCCATTTCTTTTTCCCTTTGGAGCTCTGTGATATGGACAAGAATTCTTCTATCTTTTCCATTTATTCAAGTAAAAGAATTGACGTTTATTGGAAACTTCCTGGTCAGTCTGAGGGGAAAACAAAAGAAAACAAAAACAAAAAACTCTCCTATTCCCAGAACTTCTTGGGAGGCTCTTTGTACATTCATAGGAAACCATCAAAAGAGGCTTTAATCATTATATGCATACAGATATTTTGTTCCCTAAAGTCTTTCAAAACTTTCCATCAATAAAGCCTTTACTAATTATAATCTTAATAATCAGATCTGAATAGGGATTTTACCTGTTGTTTTCTTGGGGTTGGACCTGCAATAACTGACTTACATTGTAGGAGGAATAATAATAACAGTCAACAATAATCATTTATTAATGTCTACAATATGTAAAATGCTGGGTAGGGGGCAGCTAGGTGGTGCAGTGGATAGAGCAATGGCCCTGGATTCAGGAGGACCTGAGTTCAAATCCGGCCTCAGACACTTGACACTTCCTAGCTATGTGACCCTGGGCAAGTCACTTAACCTTCATTGCCCTGCAAAATAAAAATAAAATAAAATAAAATTCTGGGGGTGGTGAAGATACAAGTACAAAGAACAACATGATTCTTATTTTTAAGGAGCTTATAGTGGTAATAGAAGGGATAAAAAGTAGATTTATAAATAATAATACAAACAATTGTGATATATAAAATAATAATTACCATTTATTTAGCATTTTCAAGTTTGTTTGCAAAAATCTTTATACATATCATCTCATTTTATCTTTGTAACATTCTTTGAGGGAGGTGTTATTATCCTCAGTTTACAGTGGGGGAAATGGGCAGAGGACCGTTAAGTGATTTGCCCAGGGTCACAAACCTAATAAGTGTTAAAGGCAGGATTTAAACCCTGGCATTCCTGACTTCAGGTTTAAAAAGAGGTAATAATCATAATCATAATAATAGCCAATGTTTATATAGCATCTTCTATGCACCAGACAGTGTACTAAGAGCTTTACAAATATTATGTCATTTATTCCTCACAATTCTCCTGGGAGGTAGGTACTATTACTTTCTTCATTTTGCAAATGAGGAAACTGAGGCAAATAGTGACTTACCTGGCTCTCTATCCACTGCACTACCTAACTGCCCCAGATATGTATAACATATAAATATATGTATGAATATGATAATATATAATTATAATATATACACATATATGCATATATACATGTATATATACACACATATAGCACTACCATTCTGCTAACTCCAGCATTGACTAACAACAACTCCCTCAGCCTCTTTTCCTCTCTGGTAAGAGGACTGGAGTGCAGAATATCTAACTCCTCCCAATGTCTTCCTTTATGAGAGGACAGAAACTGGACTATTAGGTCCCTCTACTTTGTATTTACTGCACTATCTGGTTTCAAGCCACAGAAAAAAGATAATGGATTTTTATTGACTATGGAAATGCAAATAAAGTAGGAATTCTAAAAGGAGGAAGGGCACTAAGGTTTGGAGGGATGAGGAAATGTTTCATTGAAAAGGTAGTAGGTGGCAGCTAGGTGGCACCGTGGATAAAGCATCAGCCCTGGATTTAGGAGGAGCTGAGTACAAATCCAGTCTCAGACACTTGCCACTTACTAGCTGTGTGACCCTGGGAAAGTCACTTAGCCCTCATTGCCCCACCAAAAAACCAAACCAAAACAAAAAACAGGAAGAAAAAAAGAAAAAAAAAGGTAGTACTTGGACTGCTTTTTGAAGGGAGAGATACTATGAGGATACAATGAAGAAGGGAGGGATTTTATGAGGGATATAATGAAGAAGGTGTGCTTACTGGCATCATCATTATCATTATCACCATGTTGGGGTGGGGAGGGAAACAATCATAACAACAAAAATGCTAACAGTTAATATTTCACTTTAAATTTTATGAAGGACTTTGCCTAGATTAATTGGTTTGATCCCCAGGAAGCTAGGCAGCACAGTAGATAATAGAGTATCAGGCCTGGAGTAAGGAAGACCTCAGTTCAAATTTGACCTCAGACACTTGCTAGCTATGTGACCCTGGGCAAGTCACTTCACCCTGTTCCCCTCTGTTTCCTCATCTGTAAAGTGAGCTGAAAAAGGAAATGAGAAACCACTCTAGTATCTTTGTTAAGAAAGTCCCCAAAAGCATCACAAAGAATTGGTCATTACTGAAAAATGACTGAACAACCACAACAAAGGTAGCTGCTAGTATTATTATCATCTTCATTTTGTAGATGAGGAAACAATTAAATAAGTTAAGCAACTTATCTAGTGGTTCATAGGAAGTCCAAGGAAGATTAATTTAAGCTTATGACTTCCCAACTCCAAATCCAGCTCTCTGGAATCTACTTTGGCTTGCTGTCTCTCAGTAGCATACATATTAGGATCCCCATTTAACAGAAGAAGAAACTGAGGCTCAACTAGTTAAAATGACTTACTCATATGCTTAAGGAGCATTAGCATTAGGAAATAAGTCTAGCTCACCTTACTACAGAGGAAGCGATTCTCTAGGATGCCACATTGTCTCTCTATTTGTAGAGACCTTTGTCTGACATGTGGTATCACTTATTTTTTGTCATGTGCTTCTATTTAACTTTTGACAAGCATACTGGCATCTTTATCTCCATAATTTGATTATAAGACCCTTGAGGGCAGTGAAAAATCTTATTCATCTTTATATCTCAGATCCCCAAAGGCCTATGCAGTTATATGTATGAAGGAAGACTAAAAAATAAATGAAAAATGCATAAATGAAGGACTGAATAAACTGGATAGAACCATATAAGTTACCCAATCAGATGGGAGCTCCTTGAGGGCAGGCATATATTTTAGATTTTATTATGCTAGATTTTATTACTCCAGGTATCTCCAGGTTCAGGAGAGTTCATTGTTCATAATGGGGATTTAATAAATATTGGTTGAATTGAATTTCTTGATAAGACCAAACTTTAAAAAATGAGGAAGATGGTTCTTTCTCATTTATTTTCATGATTCATTTTGGTCACAAATCTCCCCAGCTCCTTGATCTTTATCCAAGAAGTAAGTTGGGTATTCAGTGAAATGAATTCATTAGAGCCTGTCTGTGATTGGATAAATGGGACTTGCCCAAGTGCATTTCAAAGCCAGACCAGCAAAATTCTTAAAGCCTGAAGGTCTTATAGGGAACTTTTAATAGGCTCATTTTTATTCTGCTTTGTACAAGTCAGAGACAATTAGACATTTGTATTACTATGAACCCACTTTCAAAGTGCATTACTTTGAATAGTTCTGAAAGCTTCTCCATCCTTATTCTTGTGGAGAGATGGGGAGTTGATTGACATTGAGGTGTAGCCCTAAATGCATTACTGCCACAAGATATGATACTATTCCTTTCTTACCCTGAAAAGTAGAAAGTGTCTTCCTAATTTGCTACTGGAGAGGGAGCCAGATATTTGGAAAAATGGGAATTAAACTCAAAGCATTCTTGACATTTCCTTTAAAAAAAAAAAGAAGAAAATTAAAACAAGGAAGATGATGCTCAGTCTGTCTTTTTCAGTAAAAGGTTGTCTGGATACCATCAATTCAATAGAATACAAGCCAGTAAGCTTTCAGTAAGCTTCCACTATGTGCCAGGCATTGAGCCAGGATTTGGGTTGGCAAACACAAAAATGAAACTGTTGTTCTCAAGAAGCATGCATTCTATTAGGGAAAATAACACATACACAGAACTAACAAGTAATCAAGCAATGTGTACGTACTTATTTTATATGCTGTATATTGTATCAGGAACTAAAGATACAAAGACATAAATAAAATTATTCCTGTCTTCAGGAAGCTTACATTCTAAGGAAAGAACTTACAAATCTCATTCATGGAAGTATGTTTATTGTATTGAGGCATTTGCATCTATGCAGAGATGCACACACATACACAATTCATTAACAGCCTTTTTTGTTGTTCCTTCTGAATTGGTTTTATTCCTGTTGTTCTTCTCTTTGAGTGGATTTAGGGCTTAAAGCCTTGGAAAAGGCTTAAGAAGTTTCCAGTGGGGAAATTTTAAAATTCTTTAGGAGCAATTCATCATCATTATTACTATGACTATAATTCTAATTAGTATTATTTTGGTCAGGATCTGTGATTTCATTAGTAGAGGGAACTATTGGTAAGGAAATTCCCCTCACTGAAGCAGACTGCACAAGGACCCATAGTGAGTATGCCTTAGAGGTCCTCCCTCAAATCCACCCTGTCCCTTTCTTTTTCGTATCATCATGATGTTTTTCTTGCTACCATTTTACATAAGGGCTCAGAGAAATCTGAGGCTTCAGGGGGTGGTGACTAGAGACTGATCTTGAAGTCATGTGACACTGAGCAAAACACTTCACCTCTCTGGGTGCCAGTTTCTTCATCTGTAAAATGAGAGAACTGGAGAGGATCGCTGCTAAGCACTCATTCAGCTCTTCATCTATGAGCCTATTGTAACCAGCCATTGCAGATAGAAAGGAAGTTGGGGGAAGAATGAATGACCTTGGCTTCCAAGAATGTAGAGGAGATTGGAAAGCCAAGGCCTCAAGGAGCTCATATTCTACAGAGAAGCTTACGTTGTTCTATCTAGTTTATTTAGTCTTTCATTTATTCATTTAATATTTTAATCCTTTTATGAATATAACTGTGTAGGCCTTTGGGGATCAGAGATATGGAGATGAATAAGAATCATCTTTACCCTCAAGGGCCTCATGATCTAGTTATAGAGAGGAATTGGCAATGGCAAGGGAATGAGCAGATTTCTGAAGAGATAACCCGTGGGAGAGCCTAGCAGGAAGTCTGGACTGACCCTGCACTGACCATACTCTAATCTTTTTTGATTCTTATAATCAGGGATTGGCTTTCTTTTTTTATTGTATTTCTATGCCCAGCTCTTAGCACTTAATAAATGCTTGACCTTACCCGACTAGCTGGACAAGTCAATTAACCTCTGGAAGTTTCAGTTTCCTTATCTTTGAAATAAGCAAAATAATTTCACCCCATCTCACTGATTTGGAATGAGTTATTGGATGAAAGGCATTTTGGAAACTTTCAAGTGCTGTAAACAACAGCTGTTGGCGGGGGTGTGTAGAACACCTGATTTTGAGTCAAGGTCCCACTTCAGGCATGGGACTAGCCAGGTGATGAGGGTATGAGTGAATCAGAACCAATGGCTTTTGACATCCTTTAATACTCTAAATTGAAGATCCCAGAATACTTTGACACTACATTATTATTATATCACCTCATGGGATGATATAATAACATATAATATGCACAATAATATAAAATGCATAATAATTAAAATTTCAGAAAAGCTGGGTACAAAGCAGCTATATTAATTATAACTTATAATCACAGTCTTTTATATTTTTATATTTCTCCTTTATAAATTATAATAATTATCTTTGATTCTCCACACTGCCCCCTTTCCCATTCCTCCCTCCCCATTCCAATGCAGCTGAAGATTAAGGTAGTGACCAACTGGCAGGCAGGAGGCAACTCTGGCTTTTATAGATTTCTGAGGAAGAATTTCATCATGTTTTTCATGACTCTTTTCCCAATCTGCTTCTCCACACAGGGAAACTGAAGGGGAACGACCAATCAACATCCAGACCAATAGACTTGGCAAAGCAGAGAACAAGCTACAGGAGAGTGAGTGCAAACATGTTTTGGTTCAGTGACTTATCTAATGGGTGATAGATACTGGGCATCCAGTGCCCTATTGCTTCTATATTTGTCTTTCTTTTTTTTTTTCTTCTGAGGTCTCAGACTGCTGCTCATTTATAGAACTGTCTCCCTCTTTCTCTCCCCCCTCCCTCTCTCTTCTTTTCGTTTCTCTCTTCCTATCTATCTCTGCTTCTGTGTCTGTGTCTGTCTTTGTCTCTGTTGCAATCTCTCTTTCTGTCTCTGTTTTTCACTGCATCCTACTTTGTGTATTCTTTTTTTTTAATGTATAAGGTATTTTATTTTTTCCATTACATGTAAAGATAGTTCTCAACTTTTGTTTATACAAGCTTTACAATTTCAGATTTTTCTCCCTCCCTCCCCTCCCTCCCCCTTCCCCTAGACAGCAGGTAATCTGATATAGGTTATATCTATATATCTCTATACATATAGATATAGATATATACACACACATATATATATATACACATAATAACATTAATCCTATTTCTGCATTAATCCTGTTACAAGAGAAAAAATCAGAGCAGTGATGCAAAACCTCAAAATAGAAAAAAAAACCAACAGCACCCAAAACAAAAGAAATAATATGGTTCGATCAGCATCTATACTCCACAGTTCTTTCTTTCTTTTTTTTTCTTGGATTTGGAGATCCTCTTCTATCATGAGTTCCCTGGAACTCTTCTGTACCATTGCATTGGTGAGAAGAATATAGTCAATCACAGTAGGTCAACACTCAATGTTGATGATACTGTGTACAATGTTCTTCTGGTTCTGCTCATCTCACTCATCCTCAGCTCACATAAGACCCTCCAGGTTTCTCTGAACTCTTCCTGCTCATCATTTCTTACAGCACAATAGTATTCCATTGTATTCATATACCACAACTTGTCCAGCCATTCCCCAATTGAT
This sequence comes from Dromiciops gliroides, assembly GCF_019393635.1. NCBI lineage: Eukaryota > Metazoa > Chordata > Mammalia > Microbiotheria > Microbiotheriidae > Dromiciops > Dromiciops gliroides. The sequence goes on from NC_057863.1 coordinate 631,534,492, forward strand.
GGGCACCCCCTCAACTTCCAATTCCTTGCTACCACGTTAAAAGCAGCTATAAATATTTTTGTACATGTGGGTCCCTTTTCCCCTTCCATGATTTCTTTGGGCAAAAGACCTAAAAGTGGGATTGCTGGGTCAAAGGGTATGCACAGCTTTATCGCCCTTTGGGCATAATTCCAAATTGCTCTCCAGAATGGTTGGATCAGCTCACAGCTCCACCAACAATGCATTAGTGTTCCAATTTTCCCACAGCCTCTCCAAAATTTATTATCTTCCTTTTTTGTCATTTTAGCCTATCTGATAGGTGTCAGGTGGTACCTCAGAGTTGTTTTAATTTGCATCTCTCTAATCATTAGAGATTTAGAGCATTTTTTCATATGGGAATACTTTGTGTATTCTTAAAAAGAATTCAGCCCAAAAGTATCCTTTCATTGTCTTAGCCTGAATGTGATCTGCTTTAGATGGAGGCAGAGTGGCTTTGTGGAACTGGTAAGGGACAGAATCCCTGAGGACAGATTTCAACAATTTGCTTCTTCTCTGTACTTCGTACTTGTACAGCCTTGGGACAGTAGAACACATGATATAGAGGAAAAAACATTGGTTCTGGGTTCAAATCTTACTTCTGATGTCTCTGTGAACTTAGGCAAATATAGCCCGAACAAGATCTAAGTCTCAGGTCCCAGAGTAAGGCTACATTTGTCCCACAGTGTTCTTGAAGTGCCCTTGAAGAGTAAGAGTGACTTTCCAATGGCTTTGTTGCTCCATCATTTTGTTTCTAAGCATAAGATTTTAAACTGGGAATCTTTAAGTCAGCCAACCTTAAGTAATGTAAAGAATTAATTGTTATTTGAGGTCTTTATGCCTTGGCATGCACTGTCCTGGGGCTCTGAAAACCTCACTGTGCTCCACCCACTGGTTGTGGCCACTGCCATGGCACTGGCACCTCATGTCATCACCACTCACTGATGCCAAGCCTGAAGTTGAAACTCCTTTTCCTTGATTCCACACTCCAAGGTTTACTGGAATGTTCTCTCTCCTGCTCACCAGTGCTAAAATTCCCTCATTCCAACTAACTAGTGCTTTCATACTGAACCCTAGAGGATAAGATGAAATCTCTTCTCAGGTGATGGGAATAAGCTTTCTATCTGCTTACATTTCCCTTTATCAAGTGGCTTTCAAAATTATTTTCACACTTAATATAAAGCCTGTGAGTGCGACTGGTTGAATTTAGCATCTTATCCTTTCCTTTAAGTGATAGGAGGTGGGATGACTTGATTGAGTAACTATCAGTCACCCCCAAATCTTACAGTTTTTTTAACCTCCCCAGGCTCAGTTTCTTCAACTGTAGAATTAAGGGGTCATACTAGATGACTTCTCAGGTTGTGTATACCCCTGGGTCTTTGAGTTTCTCCTTTTGAGTGACCACCTGTAATAGACTACTTCCCCTTTCTTGGCCTCAGTTTCCTCCTCTGTAAAAAGAGGGAAGGATTCAGACCATTTGACCTCTAAGTCTTCCAAGATCTGTTCTTATCAGATACTTTCAGGTTCTCATACACCAAGGTTCATATCTTAGGAACTCATTCAAGCCACCAGGACTTTGGAGAGAGTAAAACAACAAACCCCGAAACAAAACAGTCTTTGCAATGAAAAAGCTTATATTCTTCTGAGGCTGCAATAATAATGTATTTTAAGGAGGGAGAGAGTACTAAGAGTCAAGAGGAATCAGGGGAAATCCCCTAAGATGAGCCTTGAAGGAAGATAGGAATTCTCAGAGGTAGAGGTGAAGGAAGAGCTCATGCCATGCAGGAGGTAAAGCATATGCAAGGATATAGACGTTGAAAATGGAATGTCCTGAATAAGTCATAATAAGGTCAGTTTTCCTAGGTGGCAGAATGGATAGAGTGCTGGGCCTGAAGTCAGGAGAACTCATTTTCCTGAGTTCAAATCCAGCCTCAGACACTTACTAGCTGTGTGACCCAATTTGCCTCAGTTTCCTTAGCTATAAAATGGGCTGGAGAAGGAAATGGCAAACCACTTCAGTATCTCTGCCAAGAAAACCCCAAATGGGGTCATGAAGAGTTGAACAGGACTGAAAAATTGAACAACAAAGCTCATGAAAAGCTTTTGACACCTCATTCTCATCACTATGAGACATCTATTCCTTTGCTCACCAGGAGCAGCTTTCCTAAGTTTGGACTTTGTGAGAGCTTCCGGCCTTGCCAACCACATCAGATGGGCACCTTCACCTCTGGTCAGCTCCCCAGCCAATGAGGATGGTTAGACAGAGGACCTTGTACCAGCAGGATACTTCTCTTTGTCCTCCAGGACACCTGTCCGGGAGCTCAGGAGCCCTGTACTTTCCCCTGAAATGGTTATCTGAATTTTAATATGGCCCACACAATGGAAGCCACTTCATTGCCCAGTGTTTCTTTTTTGTATAGAAAGTGGGCCTTTTATCTTTGTGACAACACAAAGCCTTTCTTTCATCCCTCAGTGTCCTGTTCTGCAGAATTGCTGTTTATCCCGTGGTAATGAGAGACAGCTTCTGCTCCTCTGCATACCAAGTGCCTCGTAAACAGAGAGTGAGGTTTTATCTTGTTTAGAGGGGCCAAAAACACCCTCTAGAACCTGGGAAAGGGACAAGGCCTCGGCCGAGAAACAATGGATAGGCCAGTCAGGGTTCAATGATTTCTAAAGGCCTTAAACTGGACCCAATCTTTTGCATTGCAGGATAGGAAAACATTGATTCATGGGGGCATGGAGAGAGGCAGTATTTTGGAAAATGACCTCAGAACCTGGGAAGGCCATTGGACAATGTGTAAAGTTGTGCTTTGGAACCAAATTGGATATATTTATTAATATTTGACATGTGTCATATCTTAATATATAAATAAATATTTTGTGGTTATATCAATGATACAGAAAATGAATTTTATACACATAATATGATATATTTAAATAAGGAATTTTTAGAATGAAACTGGGTGAGGCAGTAGATAGAGCTCTAGACCTGGAGTCAGAAGACCTAAGTTCAAATCCAGCCTCAGACACTAGCAGTGTGACCCTGGGCAAGTCACTCAACCTTGTTTGCCTCATTTTCCTTATCTGTAAAACGAGCTGGAAAAGGAGATGGCAAATTATTCTAGTACCCTTGCCAAGGAAATGTCGAAGTGGGTCATGAAGAGTTGGATATGACTGAAACAACAGACTGTAACTGTGATTTCATTTGCAGGGGGGAAGGTCAGTGAAGCTGATTCAGCGTTTTATACTCAAATGGGTTCCGAATTTGGTGTAAAAAAATTTGCATTTATTTTTTAAAAAATAAAAATTTTAATTTAAAGTCCTGAGTTCCAATGTTTTTTGCTCCTTCCCTCCCTCCCCTACCCCCTCCCTGAGGTCTTAAGCAGATGTAGGTCACACATGTGCAATTATGGAAAACATTACTATGTTAGTAATTTTACAGAAGAAAACTTGAATGAAAAATGAAAGCAAGGGAAAAATAGCATGCTTCGGTCTGTGTTCAGTCAATACCAGTTCTTTTTTTGGAGGTGGATAGTATACTTCATCATGAGACAACTGGGATTGTCCTGAATCATTGTTTTGCTGAGAATAATTAAGTCATTCACACTTCTTCATCAAACAATATTGTAGTCACTGTGTACAATTTTCTCCTGGTTCTGCTCACTTCACTATATATCAGTTCATACAAATATTTCCATGTCTTTCTGAAATCATCCTGATTGTCATTTCTTATAACACAATGCTATTCTATCACAATCATATACCATAGCTTGTTTAGCCAATCCCCAACTTATTGGGCATTCCTTTGATTTCTAATTCTTAGCCACAAGAAAAAGAGCTGCTATAAATATTTTTGTACAAATAGGTCCTTTCTACTTTTTGGTGTGTCTTTGGGATTTAAACCTAGCAGTGGTATGGCTGTATCAAAGGGTGTTCACAGTTTTATAGCCCTTTAGGCCTAGTTCCAAATTGCTCTCCAGAATGGTTGGATCTTTTTACAACTTCACCAAGAGAGGATTAGCATCCCTGTTTTCCCAAATTCCCTCCAACAGGTTCTGTGTTTAAATCTTCACTCTGTCATTCACTGTGTGACCTTGGGTAAATCACTTAACCTCTCAAGGTCTTGGTTTTCTCATCTTTAACATGTGGAGATTGGACTATTTAACCTTTGAGGTCCTTTCCAGATTTAAATTTATGTTCCACTAAAGCCAGTCAGTAACTGTTTTCCTGTTTCTAGTCTTAGACAGCTGCTTGGGGAATTAAAGGCTAAGTGACTTGCCTATGGTCACATAGACATTATGAACAAGAGGTAGGTCTTTATTATTCCGAAACCATCTCTTTATCCAATAACCAATTGCCTCTCTATTAGTCAATCAGGGCACTAGGCATCCTGGTATAACTATTAATCATGAAATGATATACCACCTCTTCTGCTCCTACCACTTGGCTCTCTACCACATTGAAGTCCATTGACCCCAGTCTGAATGAGCCCTGTGGGCCTGGTGAAAGTCAGCTCCCTCCTGTTTCTGCAGGCCTCATTTGTCCAAGATTCAAGGCTATGCAGACATTACCAAAGTTACCTCAAACTTTCTGACTTTGGCTGGACTATTTTTTATGCTGATATGATCTGACTCCTCATTATCAAGTAGCCAATTGGAAATTCTCCCTCTCCCCTGCTCCCGTGCAAGGGAATCATTGTTCTCTTGTTATCTTCTGGTCTATGAAATCATTCAACCCCCTTACTGGGTCCTGTGCCATTTTTCTCTTCTGTTGCAGATAGGAAGTACGTTAATAAAGACACCTCTCTGACCTCTTCAAGATGGGTGGGTTGGTTTAATCTCTCCACGGACTCTAATTGGCTTGGGCGAGATAGCATAAGTGGCTGATTGACTGGAAGGGACATCTCCAAGCTAGCGTGACAGGGAATCAGTCTTCGTATTCTCACACTAGCTCTTCCACATAGTGCTGTAGTCTCCAGCTGCTCAGAGGTCAGATCTGAGCCACTACTGGAAGGTGATGGAGCTCACCTGGCTTGATCCACTGGCACAATGTACTTTAATTCAAGAAGCATTTATTAGGCATCTGTTATACACAAAACAGTGTTGGTAAGATCAGAGGGATTCAGTTTAAATTCTGCCTCTGAGTCTTACTACTTATATGAATGTGGTCAAGTCATCTAATCTTGGTGGGCTTCAGTTTTCTCATCTGTACAACTGGTGTTGGTGGTGGGGTTGTACTACATGTCTCTGATGGTCCTTCTAGCTCCAAAGCTCTTGACCATTTTTATGCATTGGTCTGGTGAAGCTTATGGACATCTTCTCAGACAATTATTCTTAAATGCATAAAATCATTTTTATAGGTTTAAAAAGGAAGCCAGGCATACTAAAGTACAGTTATCAACATGTTAAAAGTATCAAGTTCACTAACCTTCTGACATTAATCCAGAGACTCCTTGGAAGTGGTGCATGGACCCCAGGCTAAGGACCTAGTATTAGACCCTATGGTCACTTCCTATATCTTAAAGTTGTGCATAAATGGTTGACTCCACGCCCCCATATTAAGATTTCATCTCCTGTCCCCATATATTTTCTTCTGTTTTTTTTTCTTTTAGTGAGGCAATTGGGGTTAAGTGATTTGCCCAGGGTCACACAGCTAGTAAGTGTTAAGTGTCTGAGGCTGGATTTGAACTCAGGTACTCCTGACTCCAGGGCTGGTGCTCCATCCACTGTACCACCTAGCTGCCCCTCCCCCATATATTTTCAAATGAAGACATTCCTTCCTATCTTTACCTCTGAGTATTCCTATCTTCCTTCAAAATATAGTAAAGATGGGGGCAGCTAGGTGGTGCAGTGGATAGAGCACTGGCCCTGGATTCAGGAGGACCTGAGTTAAAATCTGGCCTCAGACACTCAACACTTACTAGCTGTGTGACCCTGAGCACATCATTTAATTCTAATTGCCTCACCAAAAACCAAACAAGCAAACAAAAAAGATAACGATTTCACCTCCTATGGTAGGTCTTTCCCACTATCTCTTCATTTTTTATCTCTGTTTCTGTTTTTCTGTGTCAATCACTCTCTCTCTGTTTCTCCTTCCCTTCTGCTACCTCTCCTCCTCCTCTTCCTTCTTCTTCCTCTTCTTCTTCCTCTTCTTCTTCTTCCTCTTCCTCCTCCTCTTCCTCCTCCTCTTCCTCCTCCTCCTTCTCTTTCTCTCTCTCCCCTCTCTTTTATCTCTCTCTTCATTTTATTACTTTCATTTCTTTCTCTTTCTACTTATCTGTATGCATTTTCTGTCCCACCTCCTTCAAGTAGAATATAAGCGTTTTGAGAGCAGAGACTATTTTACTTTTCTTTTTTATCCCCATATCCTAGCAAAGTGCTTGGCACACATTAAATACTTAAACATTGCTTTTTGACCTAAATAGAATGGCTAGACCATTCCCATGATTATTATTAGCATCATCTGTAAAATGAGAGGATTGGATGAGATGAAGGCAAAGGCCTTTTCTATATAAAATTCTAGAATACTTGAGTTCCACCTACTCATAGACTTTCTGAATTAACTAGACATCCTTATAAACAGTCATCACATTCTTCCCTAAGCCTGCAAGAAGGATGTATAAGGTTGTAATGAGAGACACACCAAACTGAAGTTTTATTCTTCCTGTGAATCATATCTGCGTGGGGAAAAAAACACCATGAAGATAGTGGAGAGCATCCTAGAGTTCAAGGTAGGGGCATAACCGCTGACAGGAGCCTCCTCTGTGTTTCTTAGCATATATTCTGTTTTGTCCAATTTGTCTTTGTACTAAATAAAGAGCAGACCTTCTGCGTGTGTGTGTGTGTGTGTGTTTTGTTTTGTTTGTTTGCTTTTTTTCCATGATGCAATTTGGATCAATAGAGAACATGCTGGCCAGGGAATCAGAAAATTCGGTTCAAAAACATTGGCTGGTTGTGTGACCAGGACAGTAACAGTCAGGGTCTAACAATAGGAATTTTGCATGAGCAGCTAAAGGAGCTAATGTGGTTTGAAAAGCCTATCAGCTTTGATTCTGAATTTTTAGAAACTAGGAAAGTTTGCTAGGTTTGCTAAGCTTCAGTTTCATAATCTGTGCGTACAGTAATAGGTGCTCCACCTACCTCACAATGTAATTGAGAGGAAATCACTATTCAATAACAACTATATTTGTTTTCTAATTGACAACTTGGTCCATTATGACATTTCTTCTTATGGGTTTCAAGTTTCTGATTTTGCTACTGTAGGGAATGGGGAGAAGGCAGAAATATTTTCCAACCCATCCTCCTTATTGCTTTCCTTGAAATCTTTCTAATGTATTTGTGGCTGTTTGTCCTTCATTCTCAAAGAGGACTATGACATTGGGGTGATGTCATGACTTGTAGTGAATTGGATTTAAGGGAGGGAGGGCTGTGCAAGGTCAACAACTTTACTCTCTCCTCCACAGCCATCTGGGTCCAGTGTCAAGATATAGATCAGGACAACTGGATATGTCTCCAGATGTTTAAGGCAATCAAAGTTAAGTGATTTGACCAGCATCACGCAGTTGGTAAGTGTCTGAGGCTTGATTTGAACTGTAGGTACTCTTGACTCCAGGCCAAATGCTCTATCCATTGTACCATCTAGGTGTGTCCCATAGAGTTTGAAACATATATTTTGGGGAGCAGCTAGGTGGTGCAGTGGATAAAGTACCAGGCCTGGATTCAGGAGGACCTGAATTCAAATCCAGCCTCAGACACTTGACACTTACTAGCTGTGTGACTATGGGCAAGTCAATTAACCCTCATTGCCCCACAAAAAAATATACGTACACACATATAGATAGATAGATAGATAGATAGATAGATAGATAGATAGATAGATAGATAGATAGATGAATTTCAGTGTAATTGGTTTCCTTTGTAATGCTATATATTAAATTTTTTGCATTTAAAGACATTATTCCAAAAAGGGGTTCATAGACTTCCCCAGACTGTCAGAGATATGTGCATGCAGAGCACACGTGTTGGCCACACATGCAGACACAGAGAGAAATAAAAAGGTTAAAACTCATACTCTCAAGGTATCTGACCCTCTTCTCTGTGGTTGGAAAGTAATTATGGAGACTCTGTGGGAGAAGTAGTTTAAATTCATGCTGAGAATTCTGGGCCATGGATATTATTCACCTTCCCATTCCAAAACAACAACAACAACAACAATTAAAAGACTAGGACTGAAGTGTCTGAAATTATCTGAACCTACAAAAAAACTTAAACAATGAGAGATCTGTACTTAAGGTCAATGTCTATCAAAGAGGCTGTCATGGCTACAGATTATAGCAAATAATAACAGCAAGCTTGTATACAACATTTAAAAAGTACTATACACTTCTTATCTCATTTTATCCTCACAAAAACCCCCTTCTATTATAATCTCTATTTTACAGATGAGGAAACTAAAACTCAGATAGGTTAAGTAACTTGCCTAGAGTCACATAGCTAGTATGTATCTACTATAGGATTCCAATTCAGGTATTTCAGTTTTGGTTTTTTTTTGTTTTGTTTTTTGTTTTGTTTTTGTTTTTGTTTTTTTTGCTAGGCAATTGGGGTTAAGTGACTTGCTCAGGGTCATACAGCTAGTAAGTGTCAAGTGTCTGAAGCTGGATTTGAACTCAGGTACTCCTGATTCCAGGGCTGGTGCTCTATCCACTGTGCCACGTAGCTGCCCCTCAATTCAAGTATTTCTGAACCCAAGTTCTATCCATTGTGCTACCTACTTGTTTGCAGATGGCTCCCAAAATTCTAATTTAGAGGTGTGCTGGAGCCAGCTGAAACTGGCTGGCCAGAGATGATTTTTCAATTTTCATTGTGAGTGCTTAGGTTTAGGAAATTGACAAACAATACATGTCAGAGCTCGATCATTGTTGTTATGTTTTATTTTGTTTTGTTTTGCTTTGTTGTTAGTGTGGACTTACAAAAATGATGGTGAAAATGTTAATAGTACAAATTACATATAAAAGTGTATCATTGGCACTTAAAAAGACATCTTGAAGAGCTGATTGTTAAACATTTACCAGCATGCCTCTCTCTCTCTCATTTCCACATTATCAACTGCTTGTTAGATATATTCATGTGGGAGTTTTACCTGGTTTTTCAAACTCAGCCTTTCAAAGAGACATCATATTATAGAATCCCAGAATTTGGGCATTGGAAGGGATATCAGCAGCCATCTGTTTCAACCCATATTTGAACAAGAATGCTCACCACAACACATCTAAGAAGTAGTCATTCAGCCTCTGTTTGAAGACATCCAAAGAGAAATATTCTACAACCTCTTAAGGAAGATCGTTCCCCTTTAGAACAGCTTAGACTGTTGACGTATCCATTCCGTGAAGTCAAAATTATCTTCTCTGTGACTTTCACTCCTTGTTCCTTGTTCTATTTTCTGTTCGAGAACAGAAGTAGTCTATTCTTTCTTCCATGTGTCAGTCCATTCTCCAATCTAAACCCTAAATCCTTTAATCATTTCCCTATATTTATGACATCAAGGTTCTTTACTCTTCTACTTTCTTTCTCATCTTTAAATCATCTTAAAATTTGAGATGGACATACCATGTATGTCTTTAACTAAGTCACTGATAAAAGTGTTCAGCCTCATAAGGTCAAGGCATAGGTCCACGAAGCACTCTTGTAAGGGACCTCCTTCTACATTAAATCCCAAAGCATTAAAGTATCCTCTGCATCCAGCTATTCAGCCAGTTCTAAATTGACCTTATTGTACTTCTAGTCTTTTTATACATAATTTTTAATTTTTTCTCAATTATATTTATATAATTTTTAACCTTTGAAAAGTCAAGCAATTTGATGTAGATTGTACAATGCAGTCATGCAAAACATTTCCTTATTAGCTGTGTTGCAAAAGAAAAAATAACATAGACCAAATAAATAAGAATAATAAAGAAAATTGAAAAAAATATGCTTCAATCTGAATTCAGATTTGATTTGTTCATTCTCTGGAGGTAGCTTTCCCACTTCTTTCCATTTTCCCACAAAAATAACATGAGAGACATATAATTGGGAAAAAATAGAATTCCAAATAATTTCCTTTTTGGTGAGGCAATTGGGGTTAAGTGATTTGCCCAGGGTCACACAGCTAGTAAGTGCCACGTGTCTGAGGCTGGATTTGAACTCAGGTCCTCCTGAATTCAGGGAAAGTGCTCTATCCACTGCACCACCTAGCTGCCCCCAAATAATTTTTAAAAGGAAAAAATAATAACATGAGAGACTTTATCAGATTCTTTGCTAAAATCTAGTTAAACTATACCATCGACATTTCCATTTAGGAATTATGTCAGAAAAGAAAAGAATACTTAGATAGGCATGTCCTCTTCTCATAGGACTGTACTGGCTCTATGATTGTTGTTTCCTTTTCAGATATTCATTAACTGTCCCTTTAATACTATGTTTTTGAATTTTGATGATAACTGAAATCAAATTAGCTGACCTATCAATTTCAAAATCTATTCTCTTCTTTTTATTTTTAATTGGGACAATATATGCTGTTTCCTAATTCCATGACATTTCTCTTGGTCTCCAGGATCTCTCAAAGCTTACTGACAGAGGTTCAACAACCCCATATTTATTTAATCTGGGTCTGGTGATTTCCACTCATCAAGGTCAGTTAGTTGTTTTCTATCTCCTTGCTTCTTTCTAGTGTCAAGTCCCTATTATTACTTTCCCCTCCCCATACTTTCTAGTACAAAGAGCATTCTGTCTAACAGTGAAAAGAAACACAATAGATGAAGAATTTTGCCTTATCCCATTGTCCATGACAGCACTAAATGGGAAGTCAGGAAAATTTGGGTTCAAACACTTCAGACATTACTACCTGTCTTGAGTCTCATTTTTTTCATCTGAAAAACTGAGATGACTATCAAGCAAGACTTGGAATCCAGAAGACCTACCTGTCACGTTCATTGGGGACTGTGTGACCCTAGGCAAGTTACCCAATCTTTCAAGATCCTTCAGCAATAGCAAATTAATGAATTCTGGGTGACTTGATTTGACAACTCTCTAAGACTGTAAGTTACATAGGCACTGCCAAATTTCCATCAGTAGAGGGGATTTTTGCCAGTGGAGTGAGTCAAGCACAAGGCTTACAGGCCATAATGTTAATCAGGAGGAACAGATTGGAATGTAAATGGGAAATGTTTAATAAAGGAAATAAATATATGATAAAACATAGATAAAGCTAATATGAGGTTTTCTGAGTTCATATGCAGCCTGTAGAGATCCTGATGTATTATTTAGTGCTTCTCCCTTACTATTTGAGTTCAATATTATTGCCTTACAACATAGAAATCATCTTTCCAAAAAAAAAAAAAAAACCCACAACCAAAATAAACTAACAGAAAATCCCAATAGATGAGGGAACTGAGTCTAAGAGAAAAAAAAAAAAGAGACTTGTGCAAGGTGACAGAGATAGCAAGTATCTAGGGAAGCACACAAGCCCATGCTTCTGAACACCCTATCTCTTTTCACTGGATCATGCTGACATCTATTCCTTGTTAAACAAATATGCCAGCTTGGGTCAATTTCATACCCATTATAACTGAGTTGCCTAAAAGGTTTTTACCTTTTTGAAACCATAGTTTCGCAACAACTCCCCTTCCCAGAGTCACTGGGGATTATCCAAACTCCATAGGGAATCAGTCACAACTACCTGACAACAGGTTAAGAGATAGGGATGGGATAGCCTGGTATGTGGGACTTCAGAGACCAACTCCCAGGAAGCACATGACAAGGTCAAGCTCCTATGAGAAACCACTGCTCAGGAATAAAGGAGGACATTTGTGTATATGATTGCATGATTTATTGGTCCTGCTTCTGACTCATTATAGTAATCTTTGCCAGTTAACAAAGTGCTTCCCATTTTGAAATATGGGCTGCTGGAGCATCATCTGTTTTTTGTCTCCTGGCTATTTTTTTTCTTGTTGCTTTGTGATCTTCATAGAGAGGTCTCCTAAGATAAAGGAAGACTAAGCAGGCCTAGCAGAACAATGTACCTGCTGAGCTCAGTTGGCATCTCACAGAAGCCATGGATTATCCATGACTAGTTTAACAGAGGACAATCATGATCCCAAAAACCTGTTCAGTTTTCTGAAAGCATAGGCCCTAAGAAAGGAAGTAGAAACATGAGAAAAGCCTGGCATGGGAAGTTGGAGCAGAAGTGTCAAATTCTCCATAACTGGGAAATGTTTAACAGGATACATAACAGTACAACATAGATAAGTATAATTTGTAATCTTCCAAGGCAGTATTGTGGTCTATTTCAGTTTAACACCAATGGATTGGAGCCAGGTTGTGAAGAGACTTAAAAGTCAGAATCAAGAATTGAGAGCCAGTGAAAGTGTTAAGATAGAAGAGTAGCATCATGATGTAACCTCTCTCTGTCCCTGTGGAGATTACGGTTGGCTGGTTTGCAAGCAGTTCATTTCTCACTCTTCCCAGTGAAGAAAAGGGGAAGCAATAGAATCCACTCAGATCACATCTATCTCTGTCCACTAGAGACTGGGTCTGAATGAAGCCTTTCTGAGCTTTAGTTTTCTCATTTGTACAATGGGGGTTATAATAACGGGTTTTGTGATGATTAAATGAGATAACATCTGCAAAGTACTTTCAAAATTATATATATATATATATATATGTTTGCATATACATTTTATATATACATATTTATGTTTGCTCTTGTTATTTGATATACTTTGCAAGAAACAATGCAAAGTGGATAGGATTAGGCAGCATCACTTAAGGAGAGAGTTTCTTTTTTCTTTTCTTTTCTTTTCTTTTTTCTTTTTTCTTTTTTCTTTTTCTTTTCTTTTTTTTTTTTGCAGGACAACGAGGGTTAACTGACTTGCCCAGGGTCACACAGCTAGTAAGTGTCAAGTGTCTGAGGTCGGATTTGAACTCAAGTCCTCCTGAATTCAGGACCCGTGCTTTATCCACTGCACCACCTAGCTGCCCCCAAGGAGAGAGTTTCAACATACAAGAAAAGAAATACCAGGATAGACACTTGAAAGGCACAGATCATTAAGGAAATGGTGCTGAATCAATATTGAATACGGAAGAGAGACAGGACACGCAAACCTATAATATCTATGAACCTTGTGTTTCTCATTTGTAAAATAGAATCGTAGAAATTAGTATGAGAAGAGACTTTAGAGCTCATTCTGTGCCATGCCAGAATTTTACATAGCAGGAAACTGAGGCTCAAGGATAAGAATAATTTTTTTTTATTTACCTGAGAGAGGTCCTTGGTAGGATCAAATGAGATGAAATCTGTAAAGCTCATGGTAAAATAAAATAAAAACACTCATATTAATTAGTTATTTCATCAGTTGCTAATCACTGGATCATAGTGTAAGAGCTAGAAGGGATTTTAGAGATCATTTAGTAGATAAGGACCCTGAGACCCAAAGTGGGGAAGGGTCCCATGTAGTAAGAAACAGAATTTTGCTGATGACTTAGATAAATATGTTTGTGACCTCTCTATCTTGAATAGTGACCCACCTTCCCCTAAAGAAAGACAGTACTAGGGGAAGCTAGGTGGCGCAGTGGATAGAGCACCGGCCCTGGAGTCAGGAGTACCTGAGTTCAAATCTGGCCTCAGACACTTAACACTTACTAGCTATGTGACCCTGAGCAAGTCACTTAACCCCAATTGCCTCACTAAAAAAAAAAAAAAGAAAGACAGTACTTTCTCAGTATCCTTCCCACTTTCCCATCTTCTGATGATCTGTGGGATTTTCCCCATCCTTTAGTTATGAGGTTTACTATAGTTATAAGTGATTTAATTAAGATAATAATAAATATATTAACTAAAATTATGATTTATTATATTTAGATATTATTTTAATACAATTATATAAGGTAAATAGGTTAAGTCTCTCTTCTGACTAACTTTCCAATGTCAAGCATTAAGTAATATCACAAAGGGGCAGCTAGGTGGCACAGTGGATAGAGAACCAGCCCTGGAGTCAGGATTACCTGAGTTCAAATCTGGTCTCAGACACATAATACTTACTAGCTGGGTGACACCTGGGCAAGTCACTTAACCCCAATTGTCTCAAAAAAAAAAAAGGAATATCACAAAATACAGTAGTCAGCCATACTATATTTTAGAAACCATGAGTGACATGCTTGACTCAAGGAGGTCACGCAGCTTACCAGTGGCCTGATTGAATAATAGGAGGGGGTCATGCAGCATGACTATGACCCACCCTGTTTCTCATCATAAGACTTTGATAAGAGTATTGGAAAATGCTGACATTATGGTCACATAGGCAGTTTCCCATATTTCCTAAGAATATGCTTTCATTTTAGAAGTGCAACTGATTAAGAGAAATACTATGTTATATAATTGTAACTTTTGGAAGGGTATATAAACCCATGAATTTTTTAACTCTGGGTCTTTCAGGTCCAACCCCTAGATGACTGGCTTTATTGGGGAACTAAACCATCCTCAATAAACCAATTGGTTTTGTTGGGGGAACTAAACCTCTCTCAATAAACCATTTTGCTTCATCCTGGAAAATTTGTTGTTTCTGTTCACCCATCAGACTTACAAATTTTCCCGACACATCTTAATGTCCAAATATTCCATACAATGTAGTACATAAGCATGATTTCAGGGATGAGGGTTGACACCCTAAGCTTCCCATTCTAATTATTTCTCCTAGTGACTGGTCACTGGTATCTGAAGTTCCCACCACTAGGTATTAAAGGCCTTGGTTAAAGAAATATAAATATCTGGTCTGGGAAGGGGAGTAAGTATTTATATAGCACCTATTATATGCCAGGCATTGTACCAAGTGCTTTGCAAATATCATCTCATTAGAACCTTAAAAGGAGCCTCTGAGGTAGATGCTACTATTATCTCCATTTTTAATTGAGGAAACTGAGGGAAACAGGTTAAGTGAGTACTTCATGGTAACCAGGCTAATAAGTCTCTGAGGTTGAATCTGAACTCAGGTCTTCCTAACCTCAGGCACAGCTGTCTATATTGATGCCATTCTTTGTAGTAGCCAAGAACTGGAAATAAAGTAGACAGATGTCCATCAATTGGGGAAGGGCTGAATAAATTGTAGTATATTAATGCAATGGAAGGTCACCATTGGGCAAGAAACAAGAAGTGAAGAGTCTAAAGACATATGAATGACATATAGACTGATGCAGAGTGAAGAAAGCAGTATCACAAAAAATGATACACAATGACTACTAAAATATAAATGGAAAGAAGAAAAACACTGAGAAACTAAAGTATGTCTAATTATAACAATTGAACTTAGCAATAGAGAACAAGTGGGACCATAGACCTCCCTCCCTTTCTTACAGAGGTCACTGGGGAGGGGCAGGAAGGTGGTGATGGAATATTGATGCAAAAATTGCCAGGCTTAGTAGATGTATAGGTTATTATTGTTATACTGTTTCTAATCATTTTTCTTTTTTATATTCTTTGCTACAAGGAGTTTTTCACTAGGTAGGGAAAGTGAGAGGGAGTTTATTTAAAAATAAAATATCTCCAGTTTTGTTTTTAAACGTACAACATTTGGGTTAAGCCATGCAAATCCCAATGCCCTGAAAGAATGGGATGAGGAGGAGCTAAGTTTTGATGGAAATGGAACTGTGGTGAAGAGAAAGGTCTGGAATAGGGAGTTCTACCCGAGGAGGACTGAGGAGGAGGACACAAAAGCAATGGACTTGGGAAAGTCAGAGCATGAGAAGAGGGTTCTAGAAGAGGCATAGCAGAGATGCTTTAAACATCTCCCCAAATTTTTTATTTCAGAAAAGTAGTATGGCACAATGGAAAGACCACTAGATTTAGGGGCAGAAGTTTGTCTTTGTTTTTGAGTCATTTCAGTTGTGTCTGACTCTTCGTGTCCCCATTTTGGGTTTTCTTGGCAAAGATACTAGAGTGGTTTGCCAGTCCTTCTCCAGCTCATTTACAGAGAAGGAAACTGAGGCAAAGAGGGTTAAGTGACTTGTCCAGGTTCACACATTTTTAGAGTTGAGGAAACTGAGGCAAACAGAGGTTAAGTGACTTGCTCCTAGTCACATTGCTAGTAAGTATCTGAGGTCATATTTGAACTCAAGTCTTCCTGTCTCCAGGCTTTGTGCTCTATCCACTGTACCATATTAGGACCAGAGGACCTGAGTTCAAATTCCTATTGGTTGTGGAGAACTTACTTCCTTTCTCCAGGCCTCTCTTTCCTCATCCATAAAATGAGAGGAATGGGTTAGATGACTTCTCTTGTATCTTCCAGCTCTAAATCTATGAATGTTAGTCCTATGACACAGGACTCAACCTACTTAAGGCCTTCCTAGTCCTTGAGTATCTCCACAGCCGGGTCCCAACGATAAGGACAGAGGCAGAGGGCAATTGAAATTCTAGTCACTGAGGTGTATCAGCTGCTCTGGTCCTGAGTGCATAAATCTAATGTCCCCTTTTAGTATGCCTTTCATTTTCTGGCCTTTCCCTGCTATTGAACTATTCATCTCTAACATTTGTAGTCCTATTAAGAGGGAAATACAATTTCATAGCTACAGATAAGAGATTAGACAGATCAATTTCAGCCTGTGAAATAGACTGAGTGGGAGGAGGGGGGTAAGGGGGAACAATTTCCAAATTACGGTGTGGCTGACTTTGGGGCTGTTAGTTTATTGGATTGTAGTCTGTCCTTTTATTGCATCTATTATTATTTTTTCAGAGATTGGGTGAGAAGCCTATCACTTAAATCCACTTAGGTTCACTATGACCAAGGTGCAATTGACTAGAATCTCTGAGACTTACTTAAAGTCATCCTGGATGTCACATTTGTTTGTCTCCTGGTTCTGTGTGGGTGAGGTTTTTTCCAGTCAGGGAGTGAATTTATGGCTTGTGCCATGAAGCTCTTAATCCAATGAGGAGCAGTAGTTAATGGCACCAAATAAAATTACCTGCTCACACAATGGCTCTTCAGAGGACCCCTCTGTGAGGTGGAGAGACTTGTTAACAGCTAGCTGGTGGCGTGCTTTCTCATTCCCTGGGAAGAGGTGGCATCCACTTACTGCAAATGTAGGCTGGTATTTGGAGGGGCTCTTCTATATGGGAGGGTTGGCATACCTTGCCCTCTGCCCTTCTTTTTTTCTCTATTCGTGTCTGGCTGCTAGTATCTAAAATTCCTATCATGATGGAGATACTGGTGGAATAGGGAAGATGAGTTCTGTGAAAGCTGACTTGCATGGGATATTCTATAAAGTTGATTGATGGAAATCTTGTGGGTGCTTCTGTGATATTGGACAAGTTATAATTTCTCTGGACCATATG
This sequence comes from Dromiciops gliroides, assembly GCF_019393635.1. Lineage (NCBI taxonomy): Eukaryota > Metazoa > Chordata > Mammalia > Microbiotheria > Microbiotheriidae > Dromiciops > Dromiciops gliroides. The sequence goes on from NC_057863.1 coordinate 631,551,865, forward strand.
TTTTCTCTCTAAAATAATGGGTTTATATTTAAAATACCTTCCAGCTTTAAGTCTATGAAAATTTAAGCCTATGATATAAGTGAATATTTTGTTGATTTATAAGAACATTTGAAAAATCAGATTTTTTTCATCCTCTGTCTTTAAATTCAACCTTTATCTTCACCTAAAGGCAGTGCCTTTAGTACTAAGTGCATTCAAGGTGTCCATATCACTTCCCTGTCCTATTGCTTTCAAAGGTACTTAAAATTGCAAAGAATTTTGGGCTCCCAAGTCAAAATGCCTAGTTTCTTTCCAATAAGATAGCCAAATCTTTGACAAAGAATTTTTGTGTTGGCTGCTTGTGGCTGTTTTGTACTTGTGAAGGTAACATTTGTTTTACTATGACTTGGAGAAAGAACAACATGGGAAAGCATTAGAAATTACTACAGCAAGATGGCGGAGAGGAATCAGTAAGCTGCCTGAGCTCTCCTTCTGTTCCCTCAAAAAGAACATTAAATCAAGCCTCTGGATGGATTCTGAAACTACAGAACCTGCAAAGAGACAGAGAGACACAGTCTTCCAACCAGAGATAATATAGAAGACTTCAGGAAAAGGTCGGTCTGACTCAGGCAAAAGAGAGGCCCAGTGCAGGGCAGCAGCCCAATGCTGAGGGGGTCAGGGCAAGTCAGCAGGAAGCTGCGGGCCACAGCTGAACAACTGAGGCCCCTGAAACCTAGTTCAAAAATCTGGTGGCCCAGTAGGACAGTGGAAAAAACCTACCTGCACCAGCTGAGAGGGCAAGTTGCCAGCTGTAGGGCCACGAACAGGACAGGCGTGACTAGACCCACTGATCTAGTGCACTCAGACAGGAAGTGCAGGGGGGCGAACTGCACACACTATAAAGGCCTCAGAGTAAAAAGCCAGTCACACAGCACCTATACCCCTGCACAAGAAGCCTAAAACAGGGACCCTGGTGCCCCCAGAGCAGACCTCAACTTAAAAAATAAATAAATAAGCTGCAATAATGAGTAAGAAGCAAAAAAGAGCCCTCTCCATTGAGAGCTTCTGTATCAACAGGGAAGAAGAAAACACAAACTCAGTTGAGGACAATACCCTCAAATTGCCTACATGTGAAGCCTCATTAGGGAAGGGGAATTGGTTTCAAGAACAAAAAGCCTTCCTGGAAGAGCTCAAAAAAGGATTTTAAAAATCAATTGAGAGAGGTTGAAGAAAAAATGGGGAGAGAAATGAAAACAAACAAGAAAACTATGAAAAAAGAATCAGCAGCTTGGAAAAGGAAACACAAAGATCACCTGCAGAAAACAATTCCTTAAAAAATTCATCAGGTCAAATGGAAAAAAGGGTGCATAATTTCACTGAAGAAAATAATGCCAAAAAAATTCATCTGGCCAAATTGAAAAAAAGCTGCAGAATCTCACTGAAGAAAACAATGCCTTAAAAATTAAAATTGGACCGTTGGAAGATAAGGAATCCATGAGACACCAGGAATCAGTGCAGCAGAATCAAAAGAATGAAAAAATAGAAGAAAATATGAACTACCTCATTGGAAAGACAACTGATCTCAAAAACAGATCAAGGAGAGACAATTTGATAATCATTGGACTGCCTGAAAGCCATGACCAGAAAAAGAATCTAGACACCATATTCCAGGAAATTATTAAGGAGAACTGCCCTGATATCATAGAATCAGAGGATAAAATCATCATTGCAAGAATCCACAGATCACCTCCTAAAAGAGACCCCAAAAGGAAAACTCCAAGGAATATTGTAGCCAAATTCCAGAATTATCAGGTGAAGGAGAAAATACACCAAGTATCCAGAAAGAAGCAATTTAAATATCATGGAGCCACAGTCAGGATTGCTCAAGACCTGGCAGCTTCAACATTAAAGGACCACAAGGCTTGGAATATGATATTCCGGAAGGCAAAGGAGCTTGGATTGCAGCCAAGAATCTATTACCCAGCAAAACTGATCATTCTCTTTCAGGGGAAAAGATGGACATTTAATGACATTGGGAACATTAAACGTTTCCTGATGAAAAGACCAGAACTGAATAGAAAATTTGATCTCAACATACAAGACTCAAGAGAAGATTAAAAAGGTAAACAGACGGAAAAAAAGTTACTCAATTAGGTTAAACTGTTTACATCCCTACACGGGAAGATAATACTCATAACTCTTAAGAACTGTAAATGTATTTAGGCAGAGAGAAGGACTTTACACAGAGGGTATAAATATAAATTGTCTTTGATGTGATGATACAAAGAAAATTAAGGGGTTAAATAGGGAGTCTATGGGGAGGAGAGGAAAGGGGAGGTGGAATGGGGTGAATTATATCATATGAAGAGGTAAAAAAATCTATTACAATAGAGGGAAAGAAAGGAGGGTTGAACATTGTATCAGCCCTACTCTCATTAGATTTGATTCAAAGAGGGAATAAAATATATGTTCATTGGGATAAAGAAACTTAGCTTATTCTTTAGGGAAGCAAAAGGGGAAGGGAAAGGGGGGGACTGATAGAAGGGAGGACAAAAGCAAGGGATAAAAGGGTAAAGAAAAGAGAGGGGGGGGAATGGCTGGACAAGTTGTCCTATATGAATGCAATGGAATACTATTTTGCTGTAAGAAACGATGAGCAGGAGTAGTTCAGAGAAACCTGGAGGGTCTTGTGTGGGCTGATGATGAGTGAGATGAGCAGAACCAGAAGAACACTGTACACAGTATCATCAACATTGTGTGTTGATCTACTGTGATGGATTATATTCTTCTCACCAATGCAGTGGTACAGAAGAGTTCCAGGGAACTCATGATAGAAGAGGATCTCCAAATCCAGGAAAAAAAAAAAAAAGAACTATGGAGTATACGATGCTGAATGAACCATACTATTTCTTTTCTTTTTGGTGCTGTTGTTTTTCTATTTTGAGGTTTTTTGTCATTGCTCTGATTTTTCTCTTATAACATGCCTAATGCAGAAATATGTTTAATGTTATTATGTATGTATATATATATGTATATATGTGTATATGTATATGTGTATATATATGTGTGTGTATATATATATATGGGTGTGTATTGTGAGATTAAAATTGGATATTAGATTATAAATCTACCATACTTAACCTTCCCTTTAATTTATCTCCCAGACTAGTAAATGGAAGAAGCTTCTGGTTTTCTATATAGAGCTTTTATTGTATGGTAGTCACAAGGTGATGTTGATTAGAAGGATAGGAAAGTAGAAATACAATACAAATTGTCTTAAGTCTAGGCTTGGAACTATAGAATGTCTAGGATTAGTCTATATTCCATATAAAACTCACCAAAAGCCGAAGGCCACCTTTGGGGAGAGAGACCAGAATGTCAATCTTATAATCAGTGCTTTTAAAGCCAAAGCTTATGGAGCGCGTCCCCTAGCATATACACCTTTTGAGTACTTACAAATTGATTATATTACTATGCTAAAAGCAGGACATTATAAATTTTGCCTTGTTATAGTTGATCAGCTAACTTGGTGGGTAGAGGCCTTTCCCAGCCCCCAAGCCAAAGCTGCTTTTGTTGCCAAAATTCTTCTTAAAGAGATAGTACCTGGTTTTGGCCCACCAGCCCGCATCGATTCTGACAAAGGCACACATTTCACTGATTCGATTTTATCCCAAATCTACTCTTTCTTGGGAGTGACTCCAAAATTCCACACGCCCTACCATCCACAAAGTTCAGGCCAAGTTGAACGTATGAATAAAGAGCTTAAGAGTATGATTGGCAAATTATGTACTGAAACCCATTTGAAATGGCCTGATGTTCTACCATTGGCATTATGCTATCTATGCAGTAGACCAAGAGGAGAACTTCATATATCTCCTTATGAAATGCTTTTTGGTCACCCTCCTATCCAAGCTAAAACTTTTTCCCCAGTTTATACATCACTGGTGGGAGGTGATACTTCTGTTGCCTCCTATATACAGGAATTATAGACCAGGCTACGTGAACTCCATGAGACAGGAGCTGTGGTCCAGGCAGGACCATTAGACTTTTCATTGCATAACTTCAACCCAGGAGATAAAATATATGTAAAGAATTTTCAGAGAACCAGTGGAACCCAACCTGCCTGGGAAGGACCTTTTCAGGTATTATTGACAATTCCTACTGTCATTAAAATTGGTGAAAAAGACTCATGGATTCACTGCTCTCATGTAAAGCCTGCACCATTCATAGGTGAAGAGATTTCAGATAGACCTGAGGTAGATGCTAAAGAGCTAAAAACCCTAACGATAGCAACTGTGAAAGAGCAAAGAGAGTTCAGAAGAAATAGGCAGTTCCCATTTGATAATCCCACTGATCAGTTAAATGCTTTGGGACTCAGTCTTCGTAAAGTATCAGGAGACGGAAATTGCCTTTTTAGAGCTTTAGTAGCCCAGCTAGAAGGTCACTGTAGAAATCATCTCAGACACAGACAAGAAGCTGCTTCTTATATGATTAACCATAGACAAGAGTTTGAGTCTTTCAGAGTAAATGACTCCCCTTTTGAGGAATATGTTGATGAATTAAAGAAATTTGGAAAGTGGGGAGGAAATGATACAATTGTAGCATTTGCTAAGCAGCATCAGCTGAATGTGGTAGTTCATCAGTTAAATCAGCCTTTATTGAAAATCAGTGGCACAGACAAAACTGATGCTAGAGAACTCCACATTTTCTACCATAAAGAACATCATGACAGCATTAGAAAGATCAATTACAATTCAGAAACCCCTGCCACTTTGGCATGCAGAGAATTGGGGAACCAGTTAAAACAATGTGGCATACCCCAAACTCTAGCAGCTTAAATACCTTAAAATTTAACAAGCATTTCCTTCTACAGGCAAAAGCACTGAAGCACATGGCCTAGTTTTCTGGCCCACCTCAATTTCTCCCACCCTTTCCCTTCCCTATACCTATTTTTTTTAATCCTTTTTGTTTTTGTTTTGTTTTGACTTTTGAAAGGCACTGAAAAGACTTGGAATTCACCACACCTTTAAGTTCTTTAAGAGCACAAAAGGGTGGTAAGCAAATCTTTTGCTTTTTATTTTTGTGTTTGGTTTTGCTTTGTTTTTTTGACTTTTGTTTCTTTTGCTTTTCTTTAAAACTAAACTAAGTGACTTTTCAAAGACATTTTAAGTATATGCTGTGAGTGAGGCCATCGGGCCTCAGAAACTACCAGAATTCTTTTTTTTTTCCTCTTTCTTTTTGAAAGAGGGTTATTGAACCCTATTGCTTGATACCTCACTGAAAACATTGAATATTGAATCTTGCTAATTGAAGTCATTTCTTTTTGATGAATTAATCACCACTTTAAGTATCTGCTACTGTTATACTAGAGAATTCATGTATAAGATGATGTGGTCTACTTGCTAAAAGAAGATTATGTAATAATGTCTAAAAGAATATTATGTAACAATGTCTAATATAATCAGCTATTTATATTTGTTTATTATTTATATTTCATTATACTCTGGGTATGGTTTGGAATTATTATATATATCACTAATATGTTCTCAGTTATGCAGCATACACGCATTTTTACCATCATACTGTCTTTGGTGAAATTAATATGAGATTTTGGAAGTATGGAAACTTATCATTTTAGAGACTAACGTGCTGTGAACTCTGATGCAGGCCCTGGAGAGAATATATGTGCAACAAAAGGAGAGACAGGTATACCTAAGTCCATGGTTTGCTTATGATGGTGACTATGTAGAGCACAATTACTAGGCACAGTCCAATATTCATCCTCTCTCCCTCCTAATTTAACCTAATTTAACTGAATTTATTTATCTTTTTATCTCACTCAGTTGAACTCACCTGTGGCCTAGCACAATCACTGGCTGTCTTGGAACCATGAGATATGGTATGATAACCTTTCCATAACATTTTCAGGTGTCATGAACACATACTAAATTTGGCTTTGATCCAGACACATGGTGGTAAAAAGTGTTACAGATTGCATAACTACCTCAACCCTCTATTAGAAGTCTAAGAATATAAAAGAGGGAATGTAATGGAATTTATTAATTTGATCATTGACAATGCTATGCTAAGGTTTAGTAAAAATACAGCAATTCAAACAGTTAAAGAAGAGAATCCAGCTTTCTAGACCAGAGTCCAGAATCCAGTTTTTCCAGACCAGAATCCAGACCAGAGTCCAGAATCCAGTTTCCTCCTGATGACATCTTAAAACTTCAAGAAGACAAGAGAACTCAGCGACTTTATATGTTTTGTTAGTTTTTACTATCTCCTTTCTGTTATAATATACACTATCTGTAACATGTACTCTCTGCAGAGGCTCTCCCTTTGCAAGACTAATGTCAAAGCGTCGGTTCATGAGGACAAAAAATCGCCCCTCTGGACAAAACTTTCCTCTCTTCCTTTTCTATATTGTTGTTCACATATTATTAGTTAGCAATAGTTATTATATTCTTTTTACTGTTCCGTCAAGGAAATATTTTGTTTCTTGAGAAACAAAAGGGGGGAATGTGGTAAAAAGTTTTAACAGTCAGTTAGATAATGGAGAGACGCCAGTTTTTTTTAGGACCACCCTTTTGGGGAGGAGACCAACAGCATGAGCTACACACACCAGTCCGCCTGCGACGCACGCCAGATTGCATGCTGAGCACTCGACTTCCAGGGTGTGAGCTTAAAGTATATATATGTGTGTGTGTGTGTGTGTGTGTGTGTGTGTATGAAGGGGGTGGGAAGGGAGGGAGGGAGAAAAATCTGAAATTGGAAAGCTTGTATAAACAAAAGTTGAGAACTATCTTTACATGTAATGGGGAAAAATAAAATACTTAAAGAAAAAGAAATCACTACAAAGCAAGCATTAGATTTTTTCTTTTCTTTCTTCCCTCCTTCCCTCTTCCCATTCCTCTTGTACATGTTCTCCAGTAAGCACTCCACAGGCAATTGACCTAAGATGGTGGAAACCTTCACCATTTTCCATTTATGGAGGTGCTGCCAATACAACAAAAGCAGCAAAAAAATACAGAGGAATTTCAAGAGGCAAAGAGTACTACAAATTGTCTGAATGGGAAATATGTTTAATGTGATTGTGCATGTATGACCCCCACCGCCAAGAAAGCAAGCCATCTGATATAGGTCATAAATGCACAATCACATTAAACATATTTCTGCATTAATTGTGGTGTGAAAGAAAAATCAGAACAAAAGGGAAAAATGAGAAGAAAAAAATAAACAAACTAAAAATGAAAATAGTATGTTTCATTCTGCATTCAGACTCCATAGTTCTTCGTTTGGATGTGCATTTAATTTTCTCTCATGAATCTTTTGGAATTATCTTGGATCATTGTATTGCTGAGAAGAGCTAAGTTTATCATAGTGATCATTGCACAATATTGCTGTTACTGTGAATAATGTTCTGGTTCTGCTCACTTTACTCAGCATCAGTTCAGTTAAGTCTTTCCAGGCTTTTTTTCTGAAATCTGTTTGCTCATCATTTCTTACAGCACAATAAGTATTCCATCACATTCATATATATACAACTTGTTCAGTCATTCCCCAATTTATGGGCATCCCCTCAGAGAATAGACTTCTCCTAGGAGAGATTGGCCCAGTGATGCTCTGAAGGAGCTGGGGATCTTAAAAGGTAGAGGTGAGGAGGTAAACACTTATAGGCATGGGACATCAACTGGGCAAAGGCACAGGGGTGGGAAGTTGCAGTGGCATGTATGGGAAGTCTTATGTGCTGCCAGTTTCATTGGAATGGAGAATGCTTTTTTGTATACCATAAAGGACTGTATAAATGTCAGCCATTGTTTGCCTTCCTCCTATTGACTTTATAGGAACACTTGAAGTGAGAGGGGGCATAAAAACCTACTTTTAGCCTTACCTGACATTGGCATTATGGTTTCAAGCTGTTTCATTTCCCCCAAAAATCTTACTAATGGGGAGCTTTCAGTACCACCCAGAAGGTTCCCTGGTTCACTGAGGCCCAGTGGGGGGCTACAGCTGACATTCACTGACTCACTGAGCGTCTATTAACTTTTGCTTCATAGACAAGACCAGATGTATAAACACATTCTCAGCAGTCAGCGATAAAGTTCCCAAGGTAGATACCTACAGAATTACAATTTTTCAAAGCTGTGTTGAAAATAGGACCTAATATTTCTCTGGAGGATGGAGAAATAATTGAGGGTAGAACTCAAGGTTAAAAGCCCTGGCACATGGGCACGATAGTACAAAGTTGGCGGACAGACTTGTCTATTTTAACTCCTGCTTCCCAATTTTCACATTTTTCTTCCTTTTAAATGAATTTAATGAACAGCTTTAGATGGATTATCTAATTTGTTACTTAATTTTATGATGTGACTCCAATGCTCATCATGAATGCACCCTCCCCTCCATTACTGAATCCCTAGCTTTATTCAAAGAACGGCTCTGTTGAGGCCTCCTCCATCAAGCCTTAGCAATTGAAAGATCTTTAAATGGTGTCTAGGCTAAGCCCTTCATCTTACAAATGCCAACATTGAGTTCTAGGGTCAAATATATTAAATTGAATGAATGTGTGAGATGTTTTCCTCCATGGGTGAAGAAACAAAGGTTCTAGAAAGGATCCAGAAAAGGGAAGTAGGATATATAAAAGACAAATTTCACTGAAGGCTGATGTTCCTGGGATTATTCCTACACATTCTCCAATCCAAATGCCTCCTTGGGTGGTTCTTTTTGTTGTTATTGTTTTGTTTTGTTTTGTTTTATCCTGAACTTAAATTTTTTTTAATAATCTTTTTTTCTATTCTACTATGTTGTTCTTTGTTTTTAACATTCTACCTGTGCATCTTTTATTATGTTAAATGTAAGTATTCTCATGAGTCATTCTTTGGAGATGAGGAAAAATAATGAGATAAAGGTGAAATAATACTTAATCATGAAGTTAATAGGCCAGTGGAGATTTCTGAGTAAGGGAGAGACCCGGATAGGAAAATCACCTTAGTGGCTGTATAGGGGATGGATTGAGACTCAAGAAAGAGAAACGAGATGAGTTTCTGTTGCAGTAGTCCAGGTGATAGGTGATACAATGACTTTTGGTCCATTAACTGGGCGTGGGAAGATTTGTTCATGTCTATAAAATACAAATAAACAAAGGAATTATGATTTTATCTATGTAGGGAATCTTGGTATTGGGAGTTTCTTCCACCAATGAAAACTGGACCCTTTCAATGACTTAGTAGATCAGTTCTAAAACTCAAAGAATACAAATGACTGGTCCAAGTCACACAGCTTGTATATCTCAAAGATTGGATTTGAACCCTATTCCTACATACCCCAAGCCCTTAATGATCCACTAAATTATTCTGTGTCTATACTGCTAATAAATGACACATAAAGAAACATTTCTTAAACACTTTCTATGTGTCAAGCACTGTGCACTTTAAACACTGAAGGAGACAAAAGGCAAAAGCAGTCTTGACTTTGGAACAGTTGAAATGCTATCAGGTTATATACCATCTGGGTATTACCTATTTCTATATAGTTGGAAGGTAGAAGCTTTATTATGTATTGATTATTGTTTTCATTTATTTTTGTTCCCTGCCAGGAGTAAACCATTCTATATAATTTAGCTTGTTATGTTCCTGAAGGGAAAAACTCCATCATGACAACCATTAGTTACATGATTAATTCTCAGCGTCAGGAAGAAGGTATAGCTTTCTCAGTAGCATGTGGACTCAGAGCTTATTGGGGTTGCACAAATCCACACTAATTGCACTCCATGGGCTAAGGAATTAGCCTGATTATTTTAAAAAAAAGTAAATCTCTAGAGCAGAAGACTAAGAGTTTACTATATCTTGCAATTCTGCATGGTGGGTTGGAGATTTAGTGCTAAGGAAAAATTTGGAATCTGCTAATGGCTGATACTTTTTTTTTTTTTTGCTGAGCAACATCAGGCTAGTGGCAAACTGTGCTACCTGATGTTTAAGTTAATTCTTTGTGACTTTTCCTCTACATGGGAGGACATCCCTCTGTTGTTACTGGGAAAACCTCATCATCCTGCAAGGTCCCATCAATTTTGGTACCATAGCTCTTCACAATCCTCTTTTCCACTGACTAGAAGGTAGAGCCATGAACTCTAAACCTTCATTTAAGTTCAGACATCTACTTGTCAGTCACCATGCCTCCTCATTGTGGTACTTGGGTACCAACCTTTCATCCCCACTTTGCAGACTTTTTTTGTTTTTTGGTGAGGCAATTGGGGTTAAGCGACTTGCCCAGGGTCACACAGTTAATAAGTGTCAAGTGTCTGAGGCTGGATTTGAACTCTGGTCCTCTTGAATCCAGGACCAATGATCTATCCACTGCACCACCTAGCTGCCTCCACTTTTCAGACTTTTATGTGTTGTCTTCCCACATTAGATTATAAGTTGGTTGAGGGAAGGTACTGTCTTATTTTGCACATGTTGCTTGGCACACTGCAGGCATCTAATAAATCCTTATTGGCTAAAAGACTGTAAAATTAAAGAGTTCATGGGATCATAGAAGTGGAGCTGGAAGAAACCTTGTTTTTGTTGTTGTCATTTCAGCCATCCCCTATTCTCTGTGACCCCATTTGGGGTTTTCTTGGCAAAGATACTGGAGTGGTTCGATATTTCCTTCTCCAGCTCATTTTACAGATGGGGAAACTGAGTCAAACAACATTAAGGGACTTGCCCATGATCACACAACTAGTAAGTGTCTGAGGCCAGATTTGAACTGAAGAAGAAGTCTTCTTGATTCCAGTCCCAGCTCTCTGTGCCCTGAAGTAACCACCTAACCATCCCAAAGAACCTTAAAGGTTATCTAGTCCAGGAGCAGCTAGGTTGTGCAGTGGATAGAACACTAGCCCTGGATTCAGGAGGACCTGAGTTCAAATATGGCCTCAGACACTTAACACTTACTAGCTATGTGACCCTGAACAAGTCACTTAATCCCAATTGCCCCACAAAAAAGTTAGCTAGTCCAAACCACTTGTTTTACATATGAGTAAACTGAGATACACAGAAATTAAGTCATTTTCCTGATTTTTCACAAGTAGTAAGCATCAGAGGTAAGATTTGAACCTAGGTTTTCTATATATGTTTTACTTAATTCAATTGTTCAGTTGTGTCTGACTCTTCAAGACCCTGTGGACTATCCTGTCCATGAGCTTTTCTTGGCAAAGATACTGGAGTGGTTTGTCATTTCCTTCTCCAGTAGATTAAGGAAAACAGAGGCTAAATGACTGCCCAGGATAACCCAGCTAGTCAGTGTCTGAAGTTAGATTTGAACTAATATCTTCCTGACTTCAGGTCCAGCTTTCTGTGCACTGTGGCGCCCCCCAGCTGTCTTTGTGCCTCCATGATACCAATGGTCCTCTGAATCTTCTTGACACAGGCCCCTTCCTGCTCTCGATAAGGATAAAATCTTAGGGTTCTTTTACTGTGACATTCTCCCTCTTGTTTAGTAGAAGAAAGTGGTTGTTTTTTCCAGGGACAGTTACAGATTGAGCTGCATTCTGTTGAGATGAAGGAAGTATATCATGAATTTAATGCCCTCTAATGCTGCCTTAGTATTCATTCAATGAATAAGCGGATCAGCTTTTCAAACTCTTCTCAGACCTGAAAGACCAAGATCAATCATCTCGAAATCAATATTACAGCCAAGTAATTTTACACCATTTTTATGGAAACTTCCATATCTTCTGTTATTTCTGACCTAACCTTAGCTTGCAGTGATTTTGTCCTTAAAATCCTGATATTGTGCAGAGTGCCTGTTCACTCAAGCCAACAGGGAATTTGTTTAAAAACAGTAATCGAAATGGAGATGGCCTGTCCTTCATGTTGCATATGATTGCTGGGTCCTTTATTTAACACAGTAACCAAAGAGCAGGGTGGAAAGTAGGACTGTTTAATGGAGTTCTCTGACTTATTCTGCTGGGGTGAAAATCATATTTGAAGATCAGACTGAGGACAAAAGATCACAGAAATGGAACTCGGAAGTCATCTAATCTGGCTATGTGGTATAGTGGTTGGAGTGCTTGGAGTCAGGAAGTGGTTGGAGTTCCTGGAGTTAGGAAGATCAGAGTTTTGGTTAGACCAGCCTCAATCACTTATTTCCTAGTTTTGTGACCCTAGTTACATTGTTTCACTTCTGTATGCCTCAGTTTCTTCAATTGTAAAATGGATATAATAATAGCAACACTTCCCAGGTTGCTGCTGTGAGTATCAAATGATATAATATGTGTAAAGCACTTACAGTACCTGCAACATAGTAGGCACTTCATAAATGGTGGTTTCCTTCCCTGTCCTTCCCACATTATTTTATTGGTGAGGAAACTAAGGACACAGTGGGTGGCAGGGATGGTTTTTCTCTCATCTGGCCTGTTCTCTGGTCTGAAGATAATCTCAAACCTACTTACTAAATAACCAACCAGCAAAGCTTTCTGTGGTGTGGTTCTCAGCTTCAGTGAACCTGAGCCCCTCCCCAAACTGGGCCTCCCGCTGCTCAGGATTTCTTCCTGGTTCCCCGCTGTGAAGAGACAGCCAAATTCCTCCCTAGGTCCCACTGACACCCCTGCACTTTCCCCCCTGGCCAGTGATTCAGCCCTCTCACCTGACTACAAGATCATTTCCAGAAGATATTGGTGCTGCACCAGATTCAGAGGAGCGATGCAGGAAAGTCATGAGAAAAAAGTCAACAATTTGAAAAGTCAAATAGAATAGGAAATAAAAAAGCTGTCTGAAGAAAATATTTGCCTAAGAATTAGGACTGAGCAAATGGAAGCTAGTGACATTATCAGAAATCAAGACACAGTAAAGCAAATCCAACTGAATGAAAAAATAGAGGGCAATGTGAAATATCTCCTTGGATAAACAGCTGACTTGGAAAATAAATCCAGGAGAGATAATTTGAAAATCATTGGACTATCTGAAAACCAGGACCAAAGTAAGAGGCTAGACATCATCTTCCAAGAAATTGTAAGGGAAAATTGCCCTGATATTCTAGAAGCAGAAAATAAAATTGAAATTGAAATTGAAAGAATTCACCAATCAACTCCTGAAAGAGATACCAAAAGGAAAACTTCCAGGAATATTATAGCCAAATTCCAGAGCTCCCAGGTCAAGGAGAAAATATTGCAAGCATCTAGAAAAAAGGAATTCAAATCTCCAATAAGAATAAAACAAGATATAGCAGCAGCTACATTAAAGGACTGGAGGGCATGTAATATAATATTCCAGAGGGCAAAGTAACTGGCATTACAGCCAGGAATCACATACCCAGCAAAACTTGTGTAATCTTTCAGAGGAAAAAATGGGATTTCAATGGAAAAAGAGGATTTTCAGGCATTTGTGATGAAAAGACCTGAACTGAATAGAAAATTTGACTTTTGAATACAAGACCCTGGAGAAGCATAAAAAGGTAAACAGGAAAAAGACTTCATGAGGGATATTAAAAGATCAAACTGTTTACATTCCTACATGGGAAGGTAATACTTCCAACTCATAAGAACTTTCTCAGTAAGGAATACACAGAGGTCACAGGTCTGAACTGAATATGAAGGGATGATATCTGCAAAGTATTCATTTTTTGTTTATCCTTGTTCTTTGTGGGGCAGAGTGTGGTGTCTTATGTCTGGGGCCGGATTTGGGCTCGGGGCCTCCTGGGTCCAGGGCTGGTGCTTTGTCCACTGTGCCACCTAGATGACCCAAGATGACTTCTTTAAAATAGGATTGAGGTATAGGAGGAATAGACTGGGGGAGGGGGAAGAGGAGAGGTGCAATGGGGAGAGGTAGCTTACCTGAAGGAAACAAGAAAAAAGCTTATGATGGGGAGGGGAAGAGGGGAAAGGAACAGGTCAGTGATTGAACCTTACTGTCATTAGAATTGGCTCAAAGAGGGAATAACATACAGTGGGTATGCTAATATATTTTTGCCCTGTGGAAAAGTGGGTGGGGAAGGAGATAAGGAGTGGGGTGGGAAAAGAGGGGAAGGAGAGAAGGGAAGTTTGGGGGAGGGAGTTCTATAAAAACACTTTTGAGGAAGGTGAAGATGTTCTGCATAACAGCACATGTATGACATATATTGAATTTCTTGATTTCATAGGGAGAGTTGATGAGGGAGGGAGGAAGAAAAATTTAAGAAAACAAAGTTAGCCCAAAGACTTTAACCTCATCAGAGTTGGCTCAAGGAGAGAATAACATACACACCCAACTGGGAGGAGTAGACTATTTAACCCTATAGAAAGTAGGAGGGGAAGAGGATAAGGAGGGAAGGGTCAATGAAGGGAGGGTAGAGCGGGGGAGGGGGCAGTCAGTAGCAAAACACTTTTGAGGAGGAATAGGGCAAAATAAAATAGAAAATAGAGTAAACATCACTGGAAGGGAATAGGATGGAGGGAAATAGTTATGATGATTGACTACAATGGCAAATCATATGGTACCCACTCTGCTGGGCTATTGTGAAGAAAATTCTTTATCCAGTTTAAGGTACTATATAAAAGTTATGATGAACAGGATGCTATCAGAAAAACCTAGAAAGACCCACAGGAACTGAGGCAGAGAGAAATGCACTGTATGCAAAATAACAGAAATGGTGTAAGTGCTGGGAAGCATGTGGTTAATTTTAGCAAGGGAATGATCCAATATAACTCTGAAGGACTTATGAAAATTGCAATGCACCTACAAAGATAGAACTGATGGTATCTGAAAACAGACTGAAACAATTTTTTTTGGACAACTCATTATTTTGAAGTCTTGTTTTTATCTGTTTTCTCTTACAACCTAGCTAATGTAGAAATGTTTTCTGTGACTACTCATGTATAACTTACATTGAATTGCTTGAGGTCTTGGGGTGAGGGGCAGGAAGGGAGGGAGGAAGAGAAGTTGGAATACAAAGATTTAAAAAATTCATGTCAAAATTTGCTTTTACGTGTAATTTGGAAAATAAAATTCTAAACAATAAAACAATTTTTAAAAGAAAGAAAAAAAATGACTGGACTTATAATTGAAGTAAGCCTGTGAGGTCACCAAATCCAAGCCCCACACAAGTCCACGATCCCACCTACATAGTCTTCAGAATGATCTATTAGCTTTTATTTGAATAGCTCTGCATTTCCAAGAGGTAGCCCTTTCAATCAAGTACTCATAGATATATGTGATTTCATTAATGCTGGGAACCTTGAAATAGCCATGCCTTTCCATCTTCAACAAATCATGTCCATTCCCA
The DNA here is from genome assembly GCF_019393635.1 of Dromiciops gliroides. Classification (NCBI taxonomy): domain Eukaryota; kingdom Metazoa; phylum Chordata; class Mammalia; order Microbiotheria; family Microbiotheriidae; genus Dromiciops; species Dromiciops gliroides. The sequence continues at coordinate 631,567,084 of NC_057863.1, forward strand.
CCATAAATTTCCTCTAGATGAACTTTCAAGTGCTGATGGCTTCTTTGTCCTCCACCCCATCTTCCTTAGGCCCTACTCCTTTATACTTTCTTTATTGGTGATCTAATCAGTTCTCATGGGCTCAATTATCATCTCTCTGAAAATAAATTTCAAATCTGCATATATAGACCTCATTTCTTTCCTGTGCTCCAATTCCCATGCTTGGATGTCCCATAGGCATCTCAAACACAACATTTCCAAAAGAAGAATTAGTTACATTTCCCACAGATTCTCTCCCTCTTTGGAATTTTCCTATTTCCATTAAAGGCATTGCCATACAATTATGATGCTTTGAAATTTCAGAGACATCTATGTTTCTTCACTCCTCCTTACAATCCATAAGTAAGAAGTTACCAAAGGTTGTCTCTTTTTACCTCCGAACAACTCTCAGCTCCATCCTCTCCTTTTCACTCACGCAATTATTACCCCAGTTCAGGCCATTATCATCCCTTCAGTGGACTATTGCAATTGCCTCCAAATTGGCTTCTTTCTTTCTAGTCTCTCCTCTCTCCAATCCATCCCCCACGTACCTCCCAGAATATAATTCCTAAAGCATAGATTTGACCACATCCCTCCTCTGTTCCAGAATCAATGAAGCTTTAGTTCATCTTTACTGTTTCATGGATAAAATGCCTGGTCCTCTATTTGGCATATAAAACCTTTCATGGTCTTCCTTCATCCTATAATCCCAAACGTATGCCACATTAATCACTCTCAAATACACTACATTCCAGCCTAATCCTTCTGGTTGATGTTCTCTCTCTGTAGGTGATATTCTGTCTCTCACACTGTATCTTTGCACACACTATCTGTCATTCCCAGAATACACTCAACCTTATCTGCTGCTTGGAACTCTAGCTACCCCTACATGAGGTATTTTCTGACCCATACAGCTGCTGGAACACCAAAACAAAACAAAGCAATACTTTAGATTTGCTTCATGTGTCTTTTGACTTTACTTTTCTGTGTATCCAGTGCTTAGCAGAGTTCCTGGAACACATTAAGTGCTTGATAAATGTTTCTTTTCTTAAAAAGTAATCAACATTTTTATTTATAGTTTTTGCTTTTAATTTTTTATCCCTCCTTCTCTCCATTCCCTCACCTCCTTGCTGAGGCACCAAGCAATAAGATATGGGTTATACATGTATGATTATGTAGAATGTCACCATATCAGTCAAATAAATGCTTCTTGACTTGACTTTTATGGGTTGTATTACTACCAGTAGAATATAAGGTCCCTAAGGGAAGGTCATGTTTCATTTTGATCAGCATATCCCTGGTGACAAGCAGAGTGGTTAGCATACTGTAGTTGCTTAGTATGTACTTACTGAATTGAACTGGACTTAAAATTTGCAAAGATATATTTAGAAGTAGCTACAAGGTCCAGGAGATAGAATTCTGGGCCTGGAAACAGGGAGTCCTGAGTCAAATTTGGTTTCACAAACTTATCAGCTGTGTGATCCTGGGCAAGTCACATAATTTCTGTTTGCCTCAGTTTCCTCAACTGTATAATGGAAATCCACTCTATTCACCTAGGTGCCCATAATGGAGATAACAATAGTAAATAATACTTGTACCTCCCAAAGTATGAATACCTCCATTTTTTAAAAAAATGAGGTCAGTGAAATGCACTAAAATATAATCTTCTTGAAGGCAGGAAACATTCCATTTTTGTATTTGTATCACTAGTACCTAGCACAGTGCTTGGCATATAGTAGGCCCTTAATAAATGCTATTTCTATTTTATTATATCACACCGTGATATATAATCCCCTAGATAGGAGTAGAGAAAAAAAAACAGCACTCTTTTCTCTTGGATTATTCCATTCAACTTAAGGACTAGGATAATTGGAATAGCATTTACTGCAGGAAATTAGGAAGGTTGATTGGACAGCAAGACATCTACCTGCAGTAGAAACAAAACAACTTCCACTGCCCAATCCTTGCTTAATATTTGGAAATACTGAGTAAAAAATAAAATACCGAGTCATCCATTGCATGCATTATTCAGAGAATCAGTTAAGACAACTTTTGGTGGGAGTAGATTTTTTAAAGGTTCAAAAAGAGATTAGAGGATTCTGGGTCAAAGTATAGAAAGAATGTTCAATGAGAGCTGTGTGTGTAATATGCTTACTTGTTTTGATTATTTATTTTAGTGTTATGGATGAAAGAAAAGAAAAAAAGAAAAAATCAAAGTAAAAAGAAATTATGAGTGTGTTCTCCATGAATATCAAAATGAGATTAATTCAGCAGCTAAGGGCTCTCAATGAGAAGGGAATCAGTATTCAACCATCAGGGAATAGCAGGCCAAAAGTATTAGAAAATTGGAAAATGGGAACAAGGAAATCAGAGCCCATAAAGCATATTCGATTACCCTGGAGGGAAAGACTGTACAAAGTTTCGATGGCAACATATTTCTTCCATTGCCAAGTGAACAAAACTAAGTAATTACATCCCCACTGAAATCAGCAACCACGGGGAAAAAAGATGGGCAACAAATGCTGAGCCCAATTAGCCTCACTTGGCTAGTCTGAGATTGGGAGAACATGGCAGTGTGGAGAAGTGAATTAGAGGCTGTTGAGTCACCTAGTTCATTTCATTCCACATCTTCAAGCTGCTCTCACCTTGTCACGTGACTGTCTTACAAAGAGTAGGTGTCTATGTGTTCTGTCTTTTGATGAGATGAACAAGATAGTTCACTTTACACTTTGATATTGTAGACTCAAAACTATAAGTCTATGGGGAAAATAAGTCAAGTATATTGAAGGATGAAAGACAATCTCATCTATTCAATTGTGATGAATTATAGACTACAGAATTCATATGATAGTTTGACTATACATCCAAGGGGTAACTAACTACAATAGAAAAAACACTGACTCACAGATTACTTATTAGCTCTGTTACCTTGCTTAAGTCTTTTAGGCTGCTTTGGTTTTAATTTCCTCATCTATAAACTAAAGGGGAGAGAGAAGATGGCCTCTGATATGCCTTCCATCTTTAGATATCTGGTCCTATTAACTTTTGATCCTATGGCTAATGACTGCTGGGGTTTATACCCCTTGTAGATAATGTTTTAGAATGTCTTATTTAATAAGGCAGTATAATGGCATCTCTTACACTAGCAGATGGTGGAGGAATGGTACCCATGTTGGCTGTTCAATCTTTTCAGCCATGTGTGAATCTTTGTGACCCCACTGTGAGTTTTCACAGCAATGATACATCTCCAGCTTATCTTACAGAGGAGGAAACAGAGGCAAACAGGGTTAAGTGACTTGCTATTAAGTGTCTGAGGCTAGATTTGAACAGGAAGAAAAGCTTTCCTGACTCCAGGACTAGCACTATATTCACTGTGCCATCCATGGTGCCTATGCATGATGCCTTAAAGATGCAATCTTATGTCTTATGTTTCTTACTTCAATATCCAGTGCCACTGTCACTTCCTCCATGTCTTCCCAGATTCCTCCAATTATAAATGGCACCCCACCCCCTTTGAATATCTCATTCTTCTTAGTTTGCCCTTATGTTCTCAATCTTATTCTAGCCAGTATTATAACTATGTAAATGTCTCATTCCCTAAATCTTATCGCTAATTCTCTATCTGCCCCTGTCCTTGACTTTCTACTCTTCAAAATGACATCTTCTGTACTTCTGGCTCATCCTAGAATACTGCTTAGTACCTAGGACCTCCTTAACTTTGAAAAGCCCAACACACATTTGGCTTGATCTCTCATCTCTTGGATTCCCTGGATTCCTTTAAGTCTTTCCTGATATCCCACCATTTACAAGAAGCCTTTTCCAGTCTTCCTTAACCTTATTGACTTCTTATTGACTTGAGGAGGGATTAAAATGTTTGAAAATAAAACACCACTTTAGTTAGGTATAGAACCTATGAATTAGGCAGATGTAAAAGAATTGTCTTGCTGCAGTAAAGTTTTAGTTTAAAAAAATGTAAAATAGGTTTGTAGTGGATTCAGTTAACACAATTAAATAACTTTTCCCAGCTCTAATCCTGTCAACAGACATGAAACAAACAGATGGTAGGAGTAATTCAAGGTTGGTATTTGGCAAGGTATGATCACCAAAAATACAAAGGGCAAAGGAAATTGATTGTAAATAAAATAGTGTAGACTTAAATGAGTTTACCATAAGGTTGACAAAGAGAGGAAGGAGGAGAATGTAGTCAGTTAAAAGGGGAAGAATTGGGAAAGATAGGAAGAGTAGAAAGCTTTGAGATCAAAGTATAGACAAAGGACAGGATCATGGGTTTTATAGTAGAGGGAAAGATAATGATAATATAGTATAACTAGATTAATTAATTTTGGAGTTCATGAACTTGGAAGGTAGTAACTTGTGGTTGATTGCAACATAATCTCTGTAGCTAAGGTGTAGTAAAGGAGTAGATCATGGGAACTGATTAAATTGAGGAACTGGGAACTGGGGTTTGAGGAAGCATCAATGTGTATGCTGCAATTAAGAGAATATGAGATGTGAAAGTATGCCAACAATTGAACAATGAGTCCAGACTAGGTTTCAGTGGTTGCATAGAAGTCTTGAGGGAAGCAGGTGACTTGAATATTCAAGTTCCTTCTGCTGAGGTTGCTTCCAAGTAGCTGGTGATATTGTGTACTGGGAGGCCCTGGGAGAACCTGGGACTTCTGCCTCACAGCTCAAAGAAATAAATGGAGATACAGCCTAAGAGAGTCTATTTAAGAGGCAGTAAATAGCAGTTAGACGTGGGTCTCATCTGGAGAGGGCTTCTGGAATCTTGTAAAAGGTTCCAGAGCATCATAGAAATCCAGAGGCCTATAGCCAGGGTTTTCAAAGACTGTAGCGTGAGAGGCAAATTGGCTGGATATGTGATGAAAACAACAGAGCCCACAGATGATAAAATGCAAGGTGTGTCACCTTAGCAAGCAATGCTTACAATTGTCTGGATTTCCACAATGACTGACATTTTTATATCTCTATTTCTTGGTTCCAGTCCTTATTTTCTGGTTCTATCTTATGAGGCACTCTGCCTTGGTTCTCTGTTCCTTTTCAAGCAGGATCTAAAGGAAGCATAATATGAATTTCAATTGAAAACACAACAACAACAACAAGACTGGATTGAAGGATAAGACTCACGTTTATTTAGATAAAATAAAGTAAAGCAAACCATAAGCCAATTTTATTTTTAAAAAAAGAAAGAAGAAAATGAATTGGAACTATCCAAAATTACAAAGGAAGATTCACAAAAAATGAAGGATAAAAGACATTATTAGAGACTATTTTGCCCAACTATATTCCAATAAAAATGACAACTTAAATAAAATCCATGGATATTTACAAAAAAGTATAAAATGTCTAAATGATCAGAACATGAGCTAGAGAATTTAAATAACAGTGTCTCCAAAAATGAAATTGAATAATCCAAAAAGAAATCTCCCAAGGAAGCAAGCAAGCAAACAAACAAGAAACAGGATGAAATGCATTTATAAGTATGATGGAGGTGTAGCACATGTACAGAACATCTGGAGAAACATTTCTTCATTTGGAAGGTCTGGGTATTTGCTTCTAGGAGAATTATAATGACATGTAAGGCAAGTACTTTAGAGACACTGTCAAGCAGATATAAATGTTCTGTCATTGTTTCCTCACGTTTAACCATGGGGTAAATAAGAGGCTCTTTGATTGGCTGGGGAAATATTCAAAAGGTTTACCTGGGCCTCTCTTGCCTCACTACTTTCAGCTTCTCTGTTCCTGGTGGCATGGCTTTTTCAACTATGGTATCTATGAATACTCTTCTGTAAGAGGAGAGGTCTAGGGGACCTTTTCCCTTCTGAAACCACGTGGCCCTGTAAAATGAGCCTCCATCCTTGGCTTCTGTATTTTTTCTTTTCAATTCTAGTTGAAGGGAATGCCATCTCAGACTACATTTCTACGTGGAGGAGCAAAGATTGATCTGTAGAGTGATCTTCTGAACAAACGCCAGTGGATGCTGAGAAAAGATCTCATCTGGCTATCATTTCATATCTGTATCTAAACTTGATGGGACTAGTTTTATGTAGGCATTGAACCAAGTAAATCCTAATCACCCTATAAACTGAGGTAATCTATGGCCTAACTTCTCAAACTGTGGGTCATGACCCCATGGGGGGGCTGTGTAACTGAATTTGGGGTTCACAAAACAAATTGGCAGCAGTAAAAGGTTATGTATACCTATTTTATATACCTATGCACCCTGGATTGTGTAAAGATTCCTTGTGCAAAAAGGGGTTGCAAGTGGGAAAAGTGTAAGAAGCCTTGATCTAGGGTAGATTTTATGCCCTGAGGTAGTATGGAAAATGCTCATATGGCCATTCTCAGTATATATTTGCAGTTCAGATGTGACAAAGAGGAAAGTGAGTCAGGTCCATAGTCATAAAGACCACCTTTGTCAGTTCAAAGCTGGCCTCACCAGTTGAGTGAATCTAGACAAGTCACTTAACCCTGTTTACTACAGTTCCTCATCTGTAAAATGAGCTGGAGAAGGAAAATGGCAAACCATTCTGGTATCTTTGCCAAGAAAACCCTACAAGGGGCAACAAAGAGTTGGACATGAGTGAAACAACTCAACAACAACAATCCTTTTATAAATATTAATCGATGTTGTGATTAAACAAGACTGAAGTTCTAGTCACTGATACCTAATAATATGGGGAATATGGTTGTTAGGGGTTTAAGCCAATGGCACTATAGGAAAGACACTCATAAATCCTTTATAGTACCATAGAACTGAAGTGTCAAACTCCAGGGCAATTTGTTAAACTTCCCTGTGTGAATCTGAAGTAGATTAAAACATGATTGGGAATTGTTTCTCAAATAAAAATACAACATAGATAATGTCAATTTGTATTTTTCTAAGTCAATATATGGCGAAAAGGAATTCAGAGTATACTTATTCTTGGTGTTCAGTCATTCAGTCATGTCTGAGTCTCTGTGACTCATGGACCATAGCACCATCATGGATTGTAGAACCATCAAACCCTCCTTTATCTTAAAGTCTATTCCATGGAATTATCTATGCATCTTATACTCAGACATCTCCTTCCCTTTTTGCTTTCAATCTTTCCCAACATCGGGATCTTTTCCCAATAAGTCCCATCTTCTTTGGCCAAAGTATTTAAACTTCAGCTTCAGTATTTGACCTTTCAATACATAACCTGAATTAATTTTTTTTTAAAGTATTGACTGATTTGATCTCCTTTCTGTCCAAGGGCCTCTCAAAAATCTCCTTCGGCATCACAATTTAAAAGCATCGATTCTACAGTGCTCAAGTTTCTTATAGGTTTACTCTCACAGCCATACATTTCTACTAGAAAAACCAAAGCTTTGACCATGCAGACCTTTGTCAGCAAGGTGATGTCTCTGCTTTTTAGTATGCTGTCCAGATTTGCTGTTTCTTTCCAAGGAGCAAGAGTCTTTTAATTTCATGGCTACAATCACTGTCTACAGTGATCTTTGTACCCAAGAATATAAACCCGACACTGCTTCCATTTCTTCTCCCTCTATTTGCCAGGAAGTGCTGGGACCAGTTGCCAAGATCTTAGTTTTTTTTTTTTTATGTTAACCTTCAAGCCAGTTTTTATATTCTCATCTTTCACCTTCATCAAGAGACTTTGTAAATCTTCTCTTTCTGCCACCAGAATGGTATTATCTTCATATTTGAAATTGTTGGTATTTCTCCCAGTAACCTTAATTCCAGCTTTTGTTTTATCCAACCTTGCATTTCAAATTATGCATTTTGCATATGTTAAATGACTTTGTGACACTATCTATCTGTCTCATCCTCAGACATCCCCTTTCCCTTTTGCCTTCAATATTTCACCAAATTGAGATCTTTTCCAAAGAGTCCCATCTTCTGTGGCCAAAGTATTTAAGATTCAGCTTCAGGATTTGAATACCCTGAATTAATTTTTTTAAGTGAAGACTGATTTGATCTTCTTGCTATCCAAGGGACTCTCAAAACTCTTCTCCACCATTACAATTTAAAAGTACAATTAAAATGGTGAGAATATATAGTCTTGTTGTATTCCTTTCCCAATCTTAAAACAATCAGTTGTTCCATGTTCAGTTCTGTTGTTTCTTGCCCATCATATAGATGCCTCAATAGACAACTAAAATGATATGGTACTCTCATTTCTTTAATGACTTGCTACAATTTATTATGATCTACACAGTCAAAGGCTTTAGTGTAATCAGTTAAGTAGAAGTAGATTTGTTTTTTCATAATCCAGTGCATGTTGGCAATTTAGTGTCTAGTTCCTCTGTGTTTTCAAAAACCAGTCTGCTCTTCTGGTAATTCTTGGTTCAAACATTGCTGAATCCTAGTTGAAAAAATCTGAGCACTCTTGCTGGCATGTGGAATAAGTGCAATTTTCAGTAATTTGAACATTCTTTGGTATTGCCCTTCTTTAGGATTGGGGCATAAACCCTTCTTTTCCAATCCAGTGGTTACTGTTAAGTTTTCCAAATTTGCTCATATATTGAGTACAACACTTTAACAGTAACATCCTTTAGTATTTTAATAGCACAGCTGGAATTCAATCACATCTACTAGTCTTATTTTTAGCAATGCTTCGTAAGATCCATTTGACTTCAATTATCCAGGATATCCAGCTTTAGATCAGAAAAAAATACCTATACCATCATGGTTATTGGTGATTTTAAGATCATTCTTGTAAAATTCTGTATATTATTGCTGCCTCTTCTTAATATCTTCTATTTCTGTTATTCCCCAGCCATTTTTATTTTATCATGCACATTTTTGTATGAAACATACCCTTGATATCTCTAATTTTCTTAAATAAATCTCTTGTATTCCCATTCCGTTTTTTTTCTATTTCTTTGCATTGCTCATTTAAGAAAACCTTATCTTTCTTTGCTATTCTCTGGAATTCTGCATTTAGTGGGGTGTATCTTCCCCTTTTCATCTTCCTTTCACTCTCCTTCCTCAACTGTTTGTAATGCCTTGTCAGACAGCCACTGTAGTTTCTTGCTCTCCTTTTGATTGGGAATGTTTTTGTTGCTACTGCTATGTCCTGTATACTATTATGAACCTCTGTCCTTGGTTTTTAGACACTCTGTCTACTAGAGCTATTCCCTTAAATGTTTTCATCGATTTCACTTCCTAGTCACAAGGGATTCTATGTGTGTCATACCTATATGACCTTGTCTATTTCCCTATTTTCTTTGATTTCAATCTGGATTTGGCAATAAGGTGCTGAAGATCTGGGTACAGTCACCTCCAGGTGTTGTTTTAACTGACTATTTAAAGCTTCTCTACCTTTAGTTGCAAAGTGCATAATCAATTTTATTTCTATATTGACTACCTGGTGACATTTATGTGTAGAAAAGCTTTTTGGGTTGCTGAAATAGAGTGTTAGCTATGACCACCGAGTTATCTTAACACAATTCTATTAGTCTCAAATCTGCTTCATTTTGTCTTCTAAGGCCTAATGTGCCTGTTATTCCAATTATCTTTTGATTTTCTTCTTTAGTATTTAATCCCCTATGATGGATGTGACATATCTCTTATGGGTACTATTTCTAGAAGATGTTGTAGGTCTTTATAGAACTGAGCAATGTTAGCCTCTTTGACATCAGTGGTTGGAGCATAGATTTATATTATTGTGATGTTGATCGATTTGCCTTGGATTCAAATAGATATAATTTTTGAGATTATATTCTAGTACTTATTTTCTAACCTTTTTATTTATTATGAGGGCGACTTCATTTCTTCTAAGGGATTCTTGTCCATAGTAGTATATGTAATGATCATCTGATTTGAATTCATCCATTCTCATCCATTTAAGTTCACTGAGACCCAAGATGTTGATGTTTAATCTTTCCATCTCTTGTTTGACCATAGCCAGTTTACTTTGGTTCACAGATCTCACATGCTATGTTCCTAAGCAATATTGATCTTTACAGCATTGTACTTTCCTTTTTTCACCAGAGACTTCCATAGCTGTGCTTCCTTTCATCTCTGGCCCAGGCACTACATTATTTCTCAAGCTACTGGCAATTATTCTCTTCTCTTCCGCAGTAGCATATTGGACACCTTCTGACTTGAGATCCTCAACTCCCGGTGTCATATCTTTTAGCATTTAAATCATTTTATCTTTTAAATTTTATCATTTTATCAGTTTTATAATTTAGCTTTATTATTTTAATACTATCCATGTGGTTTTCTTGGGAAAGATATTTTAACTGGTTTGACATTTCCTTCTTCAGTGGATCACCTTTTATCAGAACTCTCCACTTTGACCTATCTGTCTTGGGTGATCCTACATGACATAGCTCATAGTTTCATTGAAGTACACAAGTCCCTTTGCCATGAAAAAGCAGTGATTCATGATGGGACATACTTATAACACAATCAAATTTCATTCATGAAACAACAAATGCCAAAATTATTTAAAATATTTATAACAATTGGTAAAAATAATGTATCCTACACATTCCTTTAATCTCTCACTATCTAGCTATTGTGTGTACACATACACATTATACATGTGTATATATGTATAAATTCTCAATAAATTGAGCATTGAGCAAATAAGTGTAGTAGAAGATCAAAGAAAATTACCACTTTAAAAAATCTATTCATTTATTTTTATAATAAACATTTTTATTTATAGTTTTGGGTTCCAAATTTTAACCTTCTTTCCCTACTCCCCTCTCCCCTCCCTGAGGTGTCAAACAATCATATATGGGTTATACATATATGATTATATAAAACATTGCCATATTTGTCATTATGTACAAGAAAACTTGATTAAATTTTTTAAAAAATGAAAGAAAGTGAAAAATAGCATGCTTCAGTGTGTTCCATCAATATCACTTCTTTCTTTAGAGGTAGATAGTATTTTTCATCAATATTCCTTTGGTATTGTCTTGGATCATAAATGATCCATAAATTCCTTTGGTATTGTCTTGGATCATAAATGATCATAAATGATCCAAGACAATACCAAAGGAATATTGCTGTCTCTGTATATAATGTCCTCTTGGTTCTGCTTACTTAACAATGTATGATTTCATATATGTCTTTCCAAGCTTTTCTAAAATCATTCTGATTGTCATTTCTTATAGTACAATATTATGTCATCACCATAATATACCACAGTCTATTTAGCCATTTCCCAATTGATGGGTATTCCTTTGATTTCCAATTCTTAGCCACCACAAAAAGAGCTTCTATAGATATGCCCAAAAGAGAAAAAGGCCTATTTGTATTAAAATTATCACTTTTAAGGTAACTTCACTACATATTAAGAAAATCTTAGAAATTCAACTAAAACTTAATGGAAACATTTAATAATTTTTATTAAAGTTTCAAGATTTTAAATAAGCTTATAAAAACATCAGTTTATTTTTGTATTGCCATTAAACATATCAAGAAGAGATGGAAAGAAAAAATTTAATTTAAAATAATTGCATAATAGACAGTCTAAGTTTCAAAATGCATACACACACAACCAGGAGCTATAACTACAACTACAAAACACTCTTTATAGAATTAAAGACAGAGTCAAATATTTGGAGAAATAGCCATTGTTCATAGGCAGAGCCAATATCATGAAAATGGCCACTATGTCTAAAGGATTACTTCTAGGAAGTTAGAAAAAATAATAATTAAATTCACCTGGAGGAATGAGACATCAAGAACATCAAGGGAAATAATGAAAAATAACTGAGAAAGAAGGAATCCTAGTAGGACTATAATCTATCAAGCTATACTATAAATTATTAATCACAGAAACAATTTGGTACTGATAGGAAACTGTGACAGAATTAACTGATGGGAGAAATTAAGTATATAGTATACAGAAGCAGAAAAGCCTAGTCACCTTGTGTTCAATAAGATTCCAGCTACTGAGGTAGGGACTTAATATGATTCAACAACAACAACAACAAAAACTGCTAGAAAACCTGGAAAATCCATATCACATAAATTAGGTTTAAACCAACACCTCACATCATATAACAAGATAAACTCAAAATTTATATATGATTTAAGGCACAATGGGTGAGTTTATAAATACATTAGAGGAGGAAAAAAGAAATCATCTTCTATATATATGGATAAGGAAAAATTCACGACCAAATAAGAGTCAGAGAAGATTATAGAAGATAAAGTGGGCAATTTTGATTACATAAAATTGAATTTTTTTGCACAAGCAAAACAAATGCAACTAAGATTAGAAAGACAGGTGGGGGTGGAGATGAGGGAGCCTAGATTTTAATATCAAGTTTCTCTAACAGTCTTATTTACAAGATTTATAATGAACTGAATCAAATTAAGAAGAATAAGAGCCATCCCCAATTTATAATGGCCCAAGGATATGAATATGTGGTTTTTAACAGAAGAAATCTGAGCTATCAATAGCCATATATATATATATACACACATACACATATATATATACACACACTATATATATACATGTATATACACATATACATATATATACACATATATAGCTATATATGAATATATGTGTATACATATGCATGTATAGAATAGATAGATAGATACATATATAGACAGATAAACATATACCCCCTACATTCCACATTGTTAATAATTAGAAAAATACAAATTAAAGAAATTCTGAATTTCTACCTGTTAGATTTGCAAAGATGACAAATAAAAAGTAAATGGAAAATTTTGGAGAAGTTTCAGGAAAATGGGAAGACTGATACACTGTTAATGGAGCTTTGAACTGGTTCTGATATTCTGGAAAGCAATTTGGAACCATGTCCCAAAATTTACCGAACTTTGTATATCCACCCATCAGTGAGAGTCTATTGGTGTAAGTAACTTATTGTTAAAATTCCCCCTTCCAGTGCAGTTGGACACCCTCTATAAAAATAGAAAAGTAGCCTAAAATATTGAGTGTATGTGTCAGAGGCAGAACTTGAACACAGGTCTTCCTGATAAGGCTAATTCCCTCTCCACTATCTAATAATGTTCAACAACAATTGCATATAATAAGATTTGAACTTTGTGAAGCAAAGCATTGTCATTTATATCAACATCTTCATCATCAAGCTGTCTAATCTTATTTGGGTCTAGAAAGGACTAACAACATGAGATAGGGAATTATAAGTAATATTATCCCTATTTTACATATGAGGAAACTGACACCCAGAACTGACTTATCCATTCTCACATTGCTACTGTTAGAGCTGGTATTTTAACCCACATAATCATGACTACAAGTCTTTTACTCTATGCATTAAACCTCTAAAGGATTTTATTTTTACAATGTAAGTAACTTATGAAATAAGTAAGTTGTCAATGGGCCTTTCCCAGAATTGCTTCATGAGTTTGCTTAAGGCCTTTATTGCTTTGACAAACACAGGTTTGTTATTTTTTCCCCACCTCAACCAATCAATCAATAAGGCAACAAGTGTTCCTATATACAATACAGTATATTATTATAAGTATACTTATATATGCTGATATATGTACCATATATGTGTGCATGTAGGTGTATATGCAAATTACATGTATGTGTGTGCATGTGTATGCATATGCATCTGCTTATGTCTATGAATGTGTATGTGTGTAATATACAAGCACATATACATACATGCAAACACGTACACACATATCCACATGTGCACACATACATGTATGTAAAAGTGTACATACATGCATATGTATGCACGTGTGTGTATGTGTCTATGTCTATGTCTATGTCTGTCTATGTCAGGAGGAAGTGGAGAGCAAAGGGAATTTTGACCTGGGTAGTAACTTGGATTTTGAATGCATATCCTTTTGAGTAGTAATTACAATACTGATTTGATGATTATTCTTGGTAGTATTAGCACACATATGACAGGGCAGATGTCAGGATGCTCACTCTGGGCAGGTCCTCATACTCTGTTTGGTGGCTGGGATGAGATGTATGGTCTGTGCTTGCCAGATATAGGCTAGGTAAACTTTCACTCACTTTTCCATCCACCAGGATAACTCTCCCCTGTGGCAGAATCAAGGATGAATGGATTAATGTAGGCATGAAAGGGTTGAGAATCATTTCTGTATGTCCAGTCAGAAGAGTTGTTGTTCCTGGTATGTAGAATGGATATAGTGACTGGCCACATTACAAGGCATCTACTCTCCTTAAGATTTTGTTTTCCAGTGAATGGCTGAATAGAGTAGATAGTACTGGTATAAATTTCTAGTATTGCCCTTTGGGAAACTCTGAGTAGTATATAGACTTTGATTATTTCTAAGGAAGCTACTCTCAGGATTTTCATTTTTTCCTGACAGTTTCACATTCTATTTACCAACCCAAGCCAGATGGTCTCCTCCTTGGCAGGGAGGCCCTACATGACACACTCAGTGTGTCCCTGTTGGGGGCTGCTGCTTCTTTTAGTTTGTTCTAACTTCTCTGCCCTCTCTTTACTGCCTCCTCCCCTCTCTTCACTGCCTCCTCCCCACTGTGGGTGAGCTGAAGAATTTTTTTCTAAAGAAACCATCTACCTTGTTTTCTCTTGCTGGTTTCTGGAATATAAGACAATAGTGACACACTTGCCAGCTTCATGGAAGATCTTGATTTCATTATTCCCTTATTCTCTCTACACCTACAGTATCAGTGAGATCTCTTCTTGGCAGAATTTTCAGGAGCTCAATAAGCCCACTCAGCTCTCCCCCGGCTTCTGAACTCAATCTTTTGTATATTTTTTTCCAAGTGACTTGTTTGGGAAAAAACACACCAATAACAACCCAAAAAATCCCCACTTAAATTGTAAAGGGATGTAGGCCAACTGCCATGAACGTGGATAATTTCTCAGGATTAGTAGACAGGTATGTACAGTACTGGATGTTCTGAGTTGAGCAATGGCTAAACAGTTAATTAGTTGGAAACTATGTTGACATATAAGAGGCGGAAGAACTGTACTTAGTAGATCAGTATACTCTTTGACAAAGACCTGTGATAAACTTTCTCCATAGTGGATTTTTAATCACTGTCACCTCTTTTCTCCCATCTACCCACCCCAATTCAACCAGGCAGTCTCTCATTTTCTGGGAATTTGAGGAAAAGATTTCAAGAAGTTCAGAGTTGGAAAAGACACCAGAATATCCAGCCCAACTCTTACCTGGAACCATGCCTTTCATGCCATCACCAAGAAGTGGTCCTTTAGGCTTTTCCTAAAGACCTCTAGTGATGGGGAACCCATCAATTTACGAAATTCCCCATTCCACTTTCATATAGGTCCAATCATTAGGGAGTTGCCTTTTCTTTCCTTTGTCTCCCCTCCTTTTATTAAGTTTAAAATGGATGGTTTGGGCCTTTTTAAAAAAATCATTTCTAGCTATGCCCAATGAGGACAACCAGTAAAACCAAAACCAAAATACCCAATTACCTTTGATTCTTTCAAGTTACAATCCTTAATATTTTATTTTTTAATTTTTTTTTTTAGTGAGGCAATTGGGGTTAAGTGACTTGCCTAGGGTCACACAGCTAGTAAGTGTTAAGTGTCTGAGGCCGGATTTGAACTCAGGTACTCCTGACTCCAGGGCCTGTGCTCTATCCACTGTGCCACCTAGTTGCTCCCCAATCCTAATTCTTAAGCAATTATTTTCTTCAGAGAGATTTTCCATTTGGATTTTCAGTCTGTTGACTTTTTTTTCATGACTGTCTCATTTTTTCCTCTGTGTCTCTTACTTTATCTTCAAAGTCCTTTTTGAGAACTTCTATGGCCTGAGACAAATTCATATTTATCTTGGAAGCTTTGACTTTATTATCTTCTGAGGGTGTATTTTACTCTTCCTTATTACTGTGAGAACCAGGGCATCACCCCTATGCCAAGAAAGAAATTGTGAGATGACCTGTCATCCTGGTGTCCAGAAGCTATCTGGTGTTTGGAAGTTACCTCTATTCATAGAACTGCCTGGAAGTCATGTCAATCAATGGACCAGTGAATTAGCTTGGGGCTGTGTCTGGGGACTGTCCTGCTTCCTGTTCCACAGGGGACTTCCAGTAGAACTGGCATGAACTGCTAGGTGAAAGCAGTTTTTTCTCTATTTTAACTGAGATAGGTTTTTCCATTCTTTCAGAGACCTGTGATCACTCTTTTTCTCTCTTGACTAACTTCTAATACACTTTAACAAATACTTAAAAGCCTAAACTGTTGCCGAATTTATCAGTAAATCTTAGGTAGTTTCTCTCCCATCCCCCCAAATTCAGTGGGGGGGCAGATAAGGACACACACATTAGATTTTAAACATCACATCATCAAAGAAACTTTATATGGTCCTCATTTTCCTCTGTCTGTTCATATTTCTAGACTTTATCTTGACTTTTAACTTCTTGTTAAAGTGAAACACTACTTCCAGCCTGTACTGTCCCAAACTTCAGGGGGTCCCAGGTGGTATGATTTAAGGAGAAGTAGGTTCTTCACTTGCCTGCATGTGCTCTGGTTTGTTTAGACCTACTTGCTCTTTAAACTGCAAATAGAATTCTATTTCACTGTGGTTGCAAGCTTCAGGCAAGTCTGTGCCCCTCCCCCACCTGCGCAATCACCACTGAAGACTTCTTCCTGGCTCTCTGCATGGGCAAGACAATTCAGTTTCTTCTCAAGATCATTAGAGACCCCTGTAATCTCCCCCCAGCCAACCACTAGACCCTCTCACCAGATTGTGAGCTTAGTTCCATAATAAGCCACCACTGCAGGTGATTCAGAGGCTCCAGATATCTCTTTCTTGGGCAGGGCCTGCCTGGGGCTGGATCTATGTTGGTCCCACATGGGGCCTGGCTCCACTCCCACTATGGTACAGCAGACCATTCCTGCCAACCTTCTAAGCTGTCTTTGGCTGGAAAATGATCTTACTCCATTATTTTGTGAGTTCTGCTACTCCAGGAATTGTCTTATGGCATTATTTGGAGGCTTTTGGAATGATCAAGTGGGGAGCTCTGAGAGGTTATTGCCTTTCTTCTGCCATCTTGGCTCTGCCCTGTCATCTAATATGTTAATTATTTGTCTAAGACTAAAAGTATTTTTGCATCAGAGGTGACCAAGTGATCTGAACTAGAATTTTATGGTCAAATGACCCCCTCCTCTCCTCTCCTCTCTCTTTGTCTCTTTACCCCTCTCACTTCCTCTCTTTTTCCATCTTCTCTCATCTCCTCCCCTTCTCCTTTCACCTTTCCTCCCCCTTTCCCTTCCCTGCCATTTTTCTCTCTTTCTTTCACCCTCTCTCCCTCTATTCCTTCTCTCTCCTCTTCTTTCTCCCACCTCTCCTTTGAAAAAGTATTTACTGTGCATATGTGTATTTATATATGCATGGTCCAGGGGAAAGAGTACAATGTTTGGAAACAAAAGACTTGGATTTCTTTCATAGCTCTACCACTTCATCCTTATGTTACCTAAGTGAAATAACTTCACCTCTCAAAGACTTTCCTAATGTATGAGATGATTATGGATTTGAGTCAGATTAAGCTCTGAGGACGGGGTCTGGAAGGTACCCAGCCCCACTGAAGTATAGATGGTTTAAAAGTTTATTGCTTGTCAAATTCTCACTGTCTCCTTTAAGTTTTATTGCCAATTAACAGTATTTTTTTACTTTTCTGCTCAGTCTTCCCACTTGTCAGCTATATCTTAGTTTTATCTGGAATCCATCATGTGTCAGAACCCCAGTCCCTGTTGAGTGGGTCGGGGAGTTTGCCCACTAATTCAATACTTGGGACTCAGGAAGAAAGGGCAGGCGATCACGGGGGCTCAGCACAGGATGTGGCAATTGAGTTGAGACCAGATGTTAAGTGACATGTTTCTTTTTCTCAGAGCAGAATCTCCTTGACCCTAGGGTCCCAACAAGGTATTATTCTTTTATTCTTTATTCTATTTCTTTGATTTACTAACATAGCTGAAGATAAATGTTAACCCTGTGATCCTTCTAAAATTAACATGACTACAAAACAATGCTGAAACACCTGAGTGACTTTTCCTGTTTTTCAAGTTGAATATCTTTAGAGATAGGGGCCAGGAAAGGGGAGTCAGTGGGAACTGTGAGATCTGAAATATCTGACTGTCACTCCCCCATTCCCTCTTCCTTCAGTTTAACCTTGTTCCCCCACCCCTTTTCCCCCTTGTTCCTGGAACATGTATTCATGTCTCCATACATTGATCACGAGCTAAACACGCACTCGGGGTGAGACAGGATTGGATGTTAGATTGTGAGCTCACCCTAGTGTGCATGGGGACTTCCCCCCCAGACCAACATTCCTATAAAAGCTCAAGGCATGTATTAGTTATTGCGACTCAGTTATTGAGTTTGTCCATTCCTGCAGGAATGTAATAAATCTGTCTCTGCTTGCCTTGGTGGTCTCCTCGAGTTATTTGGGTAAACTGAGGCAGTTTGCCCCAAACACTAACCTCAAAAGTGAAGTCATATCAGCTTTCCAGCTTTAAATATATGATCCTGATTTACCTTTGCAGTATACTTATAAAGTAAGCTTGTTATAATTATATATTAGCATGCCAGTTTCATATAGGGAGAAATTTGGAGTCACATCATTTACATGACCTATCCCAAATTACAAAATTCTTTGGTGATGCTATTGGAGAAGAATCCTTATCTTCAGATGTTAGTTATCTGTAAGGACAGAAGGGTACACACACACACACAAACATACACACACACAACAGTGGCAAGTGTAGACTCTCTGTAAAGAACATAGAAGTAATGGCAATGGATAAAGAGAAAAACAACCAAAATATCAGAGCACTGGGTGGAAAAAAACCACAGGAAAAACAAAATTTGTCATTAGTGAGAGGGAGGAAGAAAGAATGGCTAATCGAGCAGAAAGGTAGGTAATTCCCTTTGACAGCCCCCAAACCACTACCTTCCAGCACAATATTTCTTGTATTGGTGTAATTTGTTAAGCGAGCTTTCTCTTTTCCTTTTCCTCAAACATCTTTCCTCTCCTACTGCTGTACTTTATGCTGACATTTCAGTAAGGACAATTTTTCTTCCACTGTCCATTTGGTCCAGTTCGCATTACTGCTATTTTTCATGACTGTCCTCCCCCACACCCGCAGCCCTTTCTCTGATTAAGAATGGAACTGCTGTCCAATCCTATGAACCAGAAATTATGAAGATCTAGTCAAAGTTTATTAAAAAGGAATATAAGCAAACGGTAAGGCCTCCATGCTGAAACATGATTTCATTTCTAACACTGACGATGCCACATCCAACAGCTTTGGCTTTGAAAGGTAAGTAGTATCTACAGTGATATTACACTTCTGGCTTATTGGGCAATCTAGAATTTTGTTTACAAAGCTAGTGACAATATATTACATGGGAGGTAGTGTGGGATGGTACTCGATTGAGTCTTTAAGAATAAAGAAATTTCAAATGACAACCACAACCAGTTGATTCTTTCTTTGATTCATCCTAGGTCTTGGCACTTTATCCATTGAGGTTTCCCAGTTTCCAAAATGGGCACCAACAATTCATTCACCTTGAAATAAAACTATACCTTTTATGTAAAAAAGAAAATGGATTCATTATCCTGCCTCTGAGATCTCATGATGCATAAATCAGCATTTTTACATAACACCAAGTCCAGATGAGCTGGATAATTTCATACTAACCAGATAAAAATGTGATTATACAGTGTTTTCAAAGCATATTCCCCTTATTTATTTTTTCCCTAGCAATCTTGCTTACATAGAAGACATGCTGAAAAATCTGTTTCACAGACAATCCTTCTCAGGCCTATGAGAAACTCTCTACACCATGGAGAAATGAACCACCTCTTTTTACTGACTCCTATCCCTCCAAAGTACTCACATAATTCATTAACTGACACAGCTGAAATAATCACACAACCCTAACCTGATATTAGAGGGTAAATTCATTATTTTCCCTGAAATTATGATTCTTAATGAATTAATAATAGGGTTACAATTCTCAACTTGACAATCTAGGGAATATAAAGCATAAGATCAGGGCAACTGATAGAATGGTAATTAGTTAGCCTCTCCAGTCCTTTATTTAGGAATACATTATCTCTGATTGCAGGGAAAGAACAAGTTTCAAGCAATGCTGGCCCTTGATTGTTGTGGAGTTGGTGTGTGGGAGAGAGGGGGATAATGGAATGAAATTAACCAAATATTGGAACAAGGATGACCCATTTCCTCCATCTGACCTGATAGCTCTAGAGATTCAAGATCTTTCTAGATTTCTCTTAGCTTCATTGTTATAACATTTTACTTTCCCCACTTCTGAGTCTAAAAATTTATTTTGACTCAATATAATAAACTTGTCCTTTTCAAATGAGTTGTTTTCTTTGTTGCTATACATATACATATTTGGATTTCATTATAACTAGTCTTTTATTTTTACATTTTGATTTATTTTATTTTTAATTTATGGAATAAAATGAGCATTTCCATAATAATATAAAAAAGATGATTGTATCTGAAACTGCAAATCTATTATGAGCAATTTGCTATTCTTTTTTAATACATAATAAAGTTATCATGTAAATTTCTTTAGTTTCCCTTTATTTCTCCCCACCGCACCCTGCCTTAGAGAAGGCTACCATTAGACACAAATATGTAAATATATGTAAAATAATTCTATTCATACTTCCATTTATCAGTTCTTTTTCTGGATGTAGATAGTGTTTTCCTTCATATGTCTTTTGAAGTTAATTTAAGTATTTATGAGTCAAAATGACTTAGCCACTCAAAGTTGTTCTTAAAACAATATTGTTGTTACTGTACACACCATTCTCTTGGTTTCTGCTCATTTCTCTATTCATTATTTCGTGAAGGCCTATCCAAGTTTTTCTAAGATCATCGAGCTTATTATTTCTTATAACACAGTAGTATTCCATCACAATTATATAACACGACTTGTTCAGCCATTCCCCAATTGATGGACACCCCCATGTTTCCAGTTCTTTGCTACCACAAAGAGAGCTGCTATAAATATTTAAGAACATATAGGTTCTTTTTCTTTTTTCCCTAATTGCCTTTGGAAATAGACCTACTGGTGATAATAGGGGGTTAAAGGCGATAAAAAATTAAAAACACTTTGGGCCTAATTCCAGATTGCTCTTCAAAGTGATTATATCACTTCACAGTTCCAAAAAGCATAAATTAGTACCCCAATTTTTCTAAAATGGATCTAGACAGCAAGGTGGCACAGTGGATAGAAAACTAGCCTTGTCATCCAGAATACCTGAGGGCAGGAAGTCAGAAAGACCAGAGTTCAAATCCATTCTCAGACACTTACTAGCTCTGTGACTCTGGGCAAATAATTTAACCCACCTGCTTCAGTTTACTCATTTGTGGAATGTGGATAATAACAGCTCCTATCTCCCATGTTTGTTCTGAGGAACAAATGAGATATAATTTGTAAAGTGCTTATCACAGTTACTGGTACATAATAGGTGCTTGATACATGATTGTTCCCTCCCTCTCTACTAAATCGTAAGAATCAAATGAGAAAACATATGTAGGGAAACGGCTAGGTGGTGCAGTGGATAAAGCACTGGCCCTGGATTCAGGAGGACCTGAGTTCAAATCTGGCCTCAGACACTTGACACTTACTAGCTGTGTGACCTCAGGCAAGTCATGTAACCCTCATTGTCCCACAACCCCCCCCAACAAAAATAAAACAAAACAACCCCCCAAAAAACATATGTAGTGTACTTTTTCAACCTTAAAAAACTGTTGTTATTTATTGTTTGTTCATTTTCAGTCATGTCATACACACTCTTTGTGACCCCATTTGGGGTTTTCTTGCCAAAGATACTGGAGTGATTTGCCATTTCTTTCTTCACTTCACTTTACATATAAGGAAACTGAGGCAAACAGTGTTTAAGAGATGCCTGGGGTCACACAGCTAGTAAGTGTCTGAGGCAATATTTGACCTCGGGAAGAAGAGTCTTCCTGATTCCAGGCCCTTCACTCTATCCTCTGTACCACCTTGCTGTCCAAAAGTTCTAGATAATGACAATCAGGATAATGATGATGATAATAATTTCTTTTTATTATTCACTGTTAAGACATCATCCTTCTAGTCTCTTAAGGCTTGTAATGTAGGAACTATCCTTGATTCATATCAACCTTCTCTGTTAGTCCCCTTGTCTGATTGTCATTTCTTATGATTCTCCTGCTGGTACATCGTATGTCTTTCCCTTCCTCTCAATTCACCTGTCCTCTCCTCCTTCAGACCCTCAGTGCCTCTTGTTGGATATTATAATAGTTTCCTAGTTCACTTCACCTTCCAAGTCTCTGCTCTCTACAACCCACCTTCCACTCAGGTGCCAAAATATTATTCTTAAAGCATAGATAAACCTATATAACTTCTAAACTCAACAATCTTCAACAGCTCCCTATTGCCTCCAGAAGAAAATAAAAACCTCTTGTAGCAACACTTCAAAGACTCCACAATTTGGATCTTACTCTCCTTTCCAGTTGAATCTCATATTACCATCCTTCATGCCCTCATCACAGATTTGTAGTTTCCCAAATTTAACATTCTACCCCCCACCTCCAAACCTTGGTATATACTATAACCAGCTCTCCCCTGCTGGTGTCATGTTTGTTATGTACTCCCTACTCAGCAATATTTATTAGAACCCATACCTTGCTATAAGGCTCAGTTCAGAAGCTACTGAATACAAGAGACTTACCATGTTTCTCCTAACTTTTAGTATCCCTTCTGAAATGGCTTCATATTTGTTAATCTGTATATACATTAAATTTACCTCTTCAGTATAAATTCTTTGGGGACAGAATCAGTTTTAGTTTTGTCTTTGTATTCCACAACCTGTAGCTAAGTGCCTTGCAAATAATTGTTTTGTTTTTAATTTTCTTTTGGGGGGGGGCAATGAGCATTAAGTGACTTGTCCAGGGTCACACAACCAGTGAGTGTCAAGTGTTTGAGGCCGAATTTGAACTCAGGTCCTCCTGAATCCAGGGCTGGTGCTTTATCCACTGGGCCACCTAGCTGCCCTTATTTTGTCCTTTATTTTGAAGATTACCGATGGCATCATGGGGTGATATATTGACTTGTCTGTGAATTGGATTTAAGTGAAGCAAAGTTGCACAGTCATCAGCTTCACTTTCTCTTCCAGAGTCATTAAAGTTCAATCTTGTAAACTGATTTTAAGTATATTCTGTGGAGCCATTGGGCCTCAGAAGCTGAAGAGAACCATGAGTTTAATGAGTCTGTTTATGGTATTATGTGTAAAAAAAAAAAAAAAAAAGGTTATCGAAACCTATTGCTAGAATTTGGACTTAACTTGAGAACAAATGTCTGACCAAGTGTCCCAGCATGTCTACTTCAGCTGCCTGCATGGCCATTGGAATAAATTGTTCTCATCCACCCATTCCACTATAGAAAATCTTGACATGCTTGGGGTAGATAGCCCCTTAACTCACAGACAGGTTTGAGGCCGGCTGGTTACCCTCAACTTGGTTTAGCCCAGTTTCCAAGATGTTTTTCCCAGGTGTGCCTACTCTAACTGCTACAGGTACTTGGAGCCACAAGTGAGAGTTGGGTGAAAGCAGATGACAAAGGTAGTTGAGCAGCCCTGAAAAAAGCTCAGAAGCATTCACATAAGAGGAATTAGTACTCCCTGAACACTTCATATACCCCATATTATGTGCAAGCCTACATAATAGGCACTTAATAAATATTTGTGGAATAGAATTGGCTATAGAAATGAAACTTTCCCTACCAACATAACACAAGTACAGATTACAAATATGTCCAATGTAATAAGATTTCCTGTCATTTAAAGAATCCCTATCTAGTAGTAGACTGAAGGTCAAAAAGATGAACATTCTGAAGGTAGCCCTTTCTAAAAAGCAAACACAATTTGATTGCATTTGTTTCTGGTTAAGGTCATGGCTTTTATTTGCTGGGAGCCCAAGTACAATGATTCAAATGCAGTCACAGGCTGGTACAGATTTCTTTCCAAGTTCAGAACACAATAAACTGCCAAGACTGATCTCAATGACAAAAGTGTAATTGAAAATTTTAGTTGCAGCAAATCCGAATACTGTTTGCTGCTAAAAGGGACGATATATTCTAGAGAAAGGGGGAAAAATCACTGGCTGACCACTTATATTATTGTCATTGTATTCTGAAGGCTATGAAGTTTGGGAATTGGGTCATAAAGGAAATTCTGCTTCTGTATTATTGTCCAATGAGATTTTAATGAGGAAACCCCTAAAGGGAACCAACAGCAATTCAATGATTTGAACAAAGGTAAATTCTGATTTGCCAGGCTCCTATGGCCTCCTCTATGATTTCCTAAGAAATTTGTTTGAAACCAGTGCTTTAATTTTTTTTTTCTGCGCAAAAGGAAGAGGTCAATTGACCTGTCAATCAATCAGTAAGTATTTATTAACCAACGATTATTTGTCAGACACTGAGCTAGGCACTGGAAATACAAGTACAAAAGAATGAAATAATCCCTAATTGTATAGAACTTACATTCCAATGGGGGAGACAACATGTAGATAGGAAATACATGCAATATAGCTGTAAAATAAATAAACATAAAAGCAAATATGTAGTTATCCCTTATACATCATGGGATCCATATATCATGGATCAGCATAATAAATTAAATGGGAATTTTGGAAACGTTTTATGGAAATTGCAGATGACACAAAGTATAGAAATTCAGAAATATATAAGATATATGTGTAGATTTGGATTGTATCAGCATATTTTATCTTTTAATATCATAATAATTAAGACTTTTTCTCTGGTACAAAAGCAAGGCCAAAAATTTTTATATGGGTTTTCCAGATTTCAGGGGTGGAAGGTATACCTGTACTGAATAGTTAAATGCAAGATAGTTTGGAAAGAGGACATGGATAGTTTGAATGAAGGGTTAGGAAAGGCTTCATGAGGAAGATGATGGTTGATTTATTCTTAAAGGAAAAGAGATACTCTGAGTAGGAGATAAAGAAGGAATGCATTCCAGCTATGTGGGAGGGCCACTGTAAGGGCACAAAGATGAAAAATGGAATGTCATGTGTAAAGAACAGAGAGAAGATCAGTATGGTGGACTGCAATGTGTGGCAGGGCAGTCATGTCCAATGAGGCTAGAAAGATAGTTTGGTGCCTGATTGAGATAGCTTTGGGATTATGGTGAAAAAAGAAGGGAACATAGTGGCTACACATACATGCATATACATATACATGTACACATACATGCATATGTGTATATATTTCACATATACATAGACATATGTATGTATATATGTACACACATATATATACATATATATATACACACACATGAAATGTTTAATTAAGAAAGTACCATCTCTATATTCTTATCCCTCTTTCCACCTCTTTTCAACAACATGCAAAATCTAACGAGTCTCAATTCCTTTGGGCTAGTCACTTCCAGACTAATTTGCTGTCAACACAAATGAATAAAACCTTTTGACTATTTGTTGTTGTTGTTGTTGTTCCATTCATAGTCAACCCAAATGCCCTCACACTTTATGAAAGCCCTACTGTTTGGGAAACTTGAGAATCTCTGGTGTGTAGGAGTAATCAGAGTACCTTTGTGGCAGGCCTAATTCAATAGTATTGTACTTCAGTAAGATAAACATGCAAATCAATTGTGGGATGTGATCTGTCCCAAGAGTCTACATGACTTTTCCTGGTACAGAAATTAAAGAGCGAATATGCCAAGCATTGGAAACTCAATTTCCAAAAGCAGCATCTGTTATGAGGCAAAAGCTGCTTCCCTCGCCTCCTCCACCCCCAGATATTGAACCAACAATTGGGAAGTGGTCATATTTAATATGCACCGTCTGTTCCACTATCTCTGCACTAATAAGCTGGTGGGACATCTTATCTAACTAAATCATTAAGGAGGAACTACTAAACACAAGGGGCCATTTATAAATGCCCCAAAATAAAGTAGTACTAGGTACATAAACTATAAGACAATTTCTTCATCTATGCTAATAGGCTTTAAACAGGGAATGTGATGAGATAAACACTAGACACAGTAGAAATTAAAATAAGGTGGCAGAGCTTTTCAATCTATGTAAGGTCAATGTACAATAAATGATTGACAGGCACAAGTTTCAGAGATAAAACCTCTTTCATGGGCATAATAAGTGAAGGCCTCGTAGCTTCTAAAAAATACTTAATGATGTGTCGTGCTTAGGGACTCCATCAAGTCATGTTCTCAGCAAATACTTATTTCCAGCTATTTAATTGCATTAAAATCCTACTGATTTGAGTCAACCTACTCTCTGCTTTGTATAGCCCACAGAGCTATATGTGGAGCTCACTAATCCTGAACATTCGTGACTACTGTCTGAGCCCAGTCCAGTCCAGTCCATTATTGTATTCATGTAAATGACTCATTATTTGGAGCAGTAAGGTTGTCTATCCCCACCCCCTTTCCCCAATAGATTTCCTAGTTACATCTCCCACATTTTCAGGTGGTTCAGGCTCAGGGAATGCAAATTCATTTAAATACTGGCCCAAACTGAACACAATTAAGAAGGTTAGTTGGTTGCTGAAAATCACATGATGCATGATGAAACCCAGGATAAGAGGCATTTATAAATATAATTATCCATAATTTTGGATTATGTATGGCCTTTCTCTCCCACACTGGTGTGCTAGGAATTGACTCTATTGGCATGCTGCTTTTCGTTGAGAGCTTAATGCTAAAGCTTTAGTTAAGAAAGGTTCTTTTTAGAACCTTAAAAGCAGTGGCTAGGCTGAGCTGGGATTTGATTTCTCCTTACTTTCTCACCACCTGCAAGGTTCATCTCTATCATCTGAGCAGCGTCTTCAACAGCATTAATTTACAAGGCAACCATGATGAACATATAATGAAAAGACCATGTCTGATGTCTTATAGATTCAACCTCCTGTCTATAAGACATCAGAGCCAGATGGGGCATTCAATAGAATCTTCGTATTATATCTAGATATGTGACATTGTGTGGATCCAACATGCATGACATTGCTCAATATATCTTTCAAAGGTCTTCATAGTCTGTTAACATAGCATAGTGGAAAGATAAACATGCTTACACATGGCCATATCCAAAACAACAGAGTGATTCTGAACTCCTGCAGGCCATCATCCAAAATCTATGGCTCATTACCTGATTCCTTATTCCCATAACCACAGTCATCCACCCCGAAGTCCTATCCAAACATTACCCATCCCTTCCCAGTATGTCCTCTTGAATGCCTGTTCCATAGGTAACATCCTTTCCTTCATCCTACTTTTTCCTCTCCCACTATTTCCTTCTTCAGGCAATCACCAACACAACCTCGCTGGCCATCTTTTCCAGTGCTATCTGCATTTTCACTCATTATCCTCAGCTCATCAGTTGAGGAGTGGAAGATGCAACACTCCCTGCTCCCCATTGCCCTCCATTGCCACATTACCCAGTGTCTTCTCCTCTTTTGGGCTTCATGAAATTCATATCTACCCCTCAATGAAAATCCTGGTAGCATTTTCTGTAGTTTTCCAGGTCACCTCCCTCCCTTATTCTCAAATTCAATGTGTCTCACAATGCCTCTCCCTTCCCCCCAAAACTTCGACATTTATACTAGAGGACTTCAATATATTTATAATCTCTCCCTCTAACACTTTAAACACTGAGTTCTGCAACCCACTCATGTCATGCCGGGGTGGGAGTGGGGATAAGCTCCCACTCTCTATAAAATGCCATAAATGGCGTGTGTTTTAAATAGCCTCTGACAACCGAAGCCCAACTCTTGGACTTCTCGTGGCAGAACTGTTTCCACTAACAGGAGAAGGGGCAAAGGCGAGTCACTGGTGCCTTAAAAACCAGTCACTTCGGTCAGGTGGGGCTCCTTAGCCTTGGCAGGCAACCCGCCTAGGGGAAGGAACCCTGATTTTAAACCTCCTCTGCCTTGCAGCTATACCCATATATGGGAAAGGCTTTGGGAGTTAACCCCGAGGAAAAATCAGGAGTCAGAGTCCCTCAGGCAGTTGGATGCTGGACATCACATCCCTCTGGCAACTCCTGCAGTGGCACTGGTGCCAAACTGTATTGGTTCTGCCTCTCCTTTGGATACACCAATGTCGCAGAGAGGGAAAACCTGTTGCATGGACAACAGCTTGTTTTCCATATTGATCTGCCCAGGCCAGTGCCCTGGAGAGGATACTCCAGCTACTCCTTATGGGGTAGATACAACACAAGATGCGGCAGTTACTGGTTAAAAGTCACTCAGGAGCTGTGGCTCCCACAGAGGACTGCACAGCCACACTGTGGCCTGTGGCTCTTCAAGGCGCTGATCCATGGTCATCCATGACTGGTGGAGGCCTACTACTACTACTACTACTACTACTACTACTACTCCTCTCCCTTTTCTCAGTCATGCACAAAGATGGTCATAACTTTTATCTTGCTATCATCCACAGGTGCACAGTCTTTATGTTCAAGAGTTCCCAGTCCCCCAACCTCTCTATTAACTTTCTGCTCCTTTCTCTGATTTTCCTCAACAAGCCCTACTTTTTGTCTATGCTTATGAGCTCCAAACCCCCAACCTCTTAGATCTTTCCCTGCACTAGCAACTCTCTTTGCTCCATCTTTGCACCTTGGTGAATCAATTAAACTCAACACTGGCCTCTTTTCTTTAATGTAGATGCTGCTAGATCTTGTTTTATCCTTGTTGTACTTCCACAGTATTTGAATTTCTTTTTTCTAGCAGTTTGCAATATTTTCTCCTTGACCTGGGAGCTCTGGGATTTGGCTATAATATTCCTGGAGGTTTTCCTTTTGGGATCTCTTTCAGGAGGTGATTGGTAGATTCTTTCAATTTCTATTTTGCCTTCTGCTTCTAGATTATCAAGGCAATTTTCCCTGACAATCTCTTGGAAGATGCTGTCTAAACTCTTATTTTGCTCATGGTTTTCAGGTAGTCCAATGATTTTCAAATTATCTCTCCTCGATCTATTTTCCAGGTCAGCTGTTTTTCCAAGGAGATATTTCTTATTGCCTCTATTTTTTTATTCACTTGGATTTGCTTTACTGTTTCTTTGTTTCTGAAAAAGTCACTAGCTTCTATTTGTTCAATCTTAGATCTTAGGCAATAATTTTCTTCAGAGAGCCTTTTTATCTCCATTTCCATTTGGCTTTTCAAGCTGTTGACTTCGTTTCATGACTCTTGCATTGCTCTCATTTCTCTTTCCATTCATTCCTCCACCTCTCTAAATCTTCCTTCTATCTCTCCTACTTTCTCTTCAAAGTCCCTTTTGAGCACTTCCATGGCCTGAGACTAATTCATATTTTTCTTGGAAGCTTTGGATGTAGGGGCACTGAGGTTGCTATCCTCTTCTGAGGGTGCACCACAATCTTCCTTGTCACTAAGGAAACTTTCTATTGTTCTCAACTTTCTTTCCTTGCTCATCTTGCTGTTTTTTAACTTGACCTTTAACTCCCTCTTACAGTGGGGCCCTACTTCCAAGCTATATTTTCCCAAGCTTCAGGGGGTCCCAGGTGTTTTTGTTTGAGGGAGGCCAGGTTTTTCTCTGGCCTGACCAGTTCTCTCTGGTCCTAAGATAATCTCAAGCCAATTTGCTAGTTAACCAGCCAGCAGAGTGCTGTGGTGTGTAAGAGGCTAAAATTAGAAAGCCTCAAATGACTCTCTCCCCTGGACACAAGCCCTGGACGCATCCCAGTATGCACAGAAAGCCTCAGGTGCCACGTCCTGGCTTCCTCTGCTCAGCTACAGGATATGCATGGGTTTCCAGAGCTCCTCCCGGGGCATGAGCTGCAGGGAGGCTCTATGCCTCAGTTGGCCTAGGGCACAGACTGGGAATGTCAGCAAATTAGTTTGTGGGGTGTGGGCTGGTCAGCTGAGTTTCATGTGAGAGAGAAGGGTTTATTATTTGGAAGAGCACATGCAGTGGGGGCAGCTGACAGTGAGGGGGAATGGTAGAAGAGAGAAGAGAGACAGAGAGGGAGGAGATGAGAGAAAGCACAAGCAATGGAAGTAGTGAGAAGGGGATGTAGAGTGAAGGAGCTAAGGAGAGGGGAAGATGAAGGGAGCAACAGGGGGTAGAACAGAGGAGAGACAGAGAGTGAAGGTGGAGGTGGCAGCGGCCAGACACACCCACAGAGGGGAAGTGACCGAGAATTCATGGCAGCAGGCTAGAGACATGTAGGGGAATAGGAAGCAGTCTAGTGTGGTGTATCAAGTTCACAGGTCGAATTTTTGGTTTCCTACATTTATTTCTAAGTTTGTTCCATATCAAAAAATCCTGTTTTTTGTGTTATTGAAAGGAGGCTTTTTAATATTTTTTTCTTATCAGTCTAGGTCCAGTTAAAAGCCTTTCAGGTGGTTCCCCGCTGTGACGAGTCTGCACCCCTGCCCTACCTGGGGCTCCCACTGCTCAGGATTTCTTCCTTGTTCCCTCCTGGGTTGGGATAACTGAATTCCTTCTTAGGTCCCACAGACACCCCTGCACTTCCCATCAAAACCCTGCCCCCCAACCTGTCAGCTGTTCAGCCCTCTCACCTGACTGTGAACTTAGTTCCAGAAGATGCTGGTGCTGCAGCTGATTTGGAGGCTTGGGGGTATGTTCCTCTTTCTCAGTGTGTCTGTCGGTGTTGGCATGATCACAGGGTTGGACTCTACTAACAGCCCAGTATGGCCCCCTTTAATCTGGAAAATAATCTCAGCCTGTCTTTCTGTGCTTTTTGCTGCTCCAGCATTGTTTTATTGCTGTTTTGGGGGCAATTGTGTCAGGAGTTCTGTTTGTTTAATGTCTTTCCTCTACCATCTTGGCTCTGCCTCCAACAAAGCAGCCTCTTTTCTTGAATCTCTAGTCCCCTTACAATATTTCTGATTGAGTCATGTGTCCAATCATTCCCAGAATCTGTCCACCTTCACTCCTACATGTTTTATATTGAACAAAATAGAGAAAAATCTCATCATCATTATGCTTGGGTTCACTAAATATTTATGATACACAGCCTCAATTGGACCATAATAGCTGCTAATCAATTTTTCTATACTTATCAGTTCATTATCCCACTCTTCCTAGTGACTTCTCCAATTTTTTATTCTTCCCCAAACCTTCCATAGTTCCCTGTCCCTCAGCTCTTTCAGTGGAGAAACTTGCATCATATTTTCCAGAAGAAATTGAGGTCATTCACTCTGATTTCCCTCTTATTCCCTCTCTTTTATCTATTATCTTCTGCCACTATGTCTTCTTTGTTTCTGACATGAAGAGGCAGCCTTGCTCCTAACTAAATCAAATTACTCTACCTGAAAAAGTGAACTCATTCCATCCCATCTTTTCCAACAGACTGTCCCCTATGCTATCCCCAACCTCACTTTTTTTTTTCAATCTCTCTCTCTCTCTGTACTGGCTTTTTTTCTCATTCCTACAAACATACTCATGTCTTTACCACCCTTTGAAAATCCTCACTTCATCCTTCCATCCCCTCTAATAGGGTACCTATTTCTTATGTTCTTTGTGGCTATTGTATTTCAAAAAGCTTTCTATAATAGATGCTTCCAATTGCCCTCCTCTTAACCCCTTGTAATCTGGTATCTGATTTCATATTTCCCCACCAAAACTGCTCTCTCCAAAGTTATCAATGATATTTTAATTGACAAATCATTTTTCTAAAGCTTCATCCTTCTTGACTTTTCTGTAACCTTTGATAATTACCGGTGATAGTAATTTCTGTCTTGGTTTTCATAATGCTACAAACTCTTGGTTCTATTTCTGCCTATTAGATTGGGCCTTCTTAGTCTCCTTTGCTGGATCATCATCTATGTCATGTGTTCTAGCCACAGGTGCCCCACAAGGTTCTGTTTCTGGGCCTTCTCCTCTTCCCTGTTGGTATTACTTCATTGGTGATCTCATCAGATTCCATTTCATTAGCTCCCATGGGTTTAATTACCCCCTCTATGCTGATGATTCTCAAATCTACTTATCATATTCTAACTTCTCTTCCAACCTCTAGTCTTATATCTCCAACTAATTTTCGCCATTTCAAACTAAATGTCCAGTAGACATCTGAAAATCAACATGTCCAAAACCAAAATCATCATATTTTCCCCTAAACCCATCCTATTCTAAACTTCTCTATTGCTGTTGAGTGTGCCAACACCCACCTAGTCCCCCAGGCTTGCACCCTAGGTTTTATCCTTGAGTGTTCATTTTATATCTCTCCTTCCCCACACAATATCCAGTCTGTAGCCAAAGCCCATAAATTTAGATTTGTGTCATCTCTAGAATATATCCTCTTTTCTTCTCTGCTACCATTCCCACTCTGGTGCAGGCCCCTAAATTATTGTAATAGCCTGATGCGAGCTCTATCTGTCTCAAGTCTTTCCCAATTTCACTTCTTATCCATCCAAATGCCAATGTGATTTTTCTAAAGCACATATCCAACCACATCCCCCACTCCCACTCAATAAACTTCTAGTGGTTCCATATCATCTCCAGCATCAAATATCAACTACTCTAATATTCAAAGTCCTTCATAACCTACCCCTCTCATATCTTTCCAGGATTCTTATACCTCATTACCTGTCCATTTCTCTTTTGTGAATTATTTAGTATTTTAATTTTTCCCAATTACATGTTAAAAGAATTTTAATATTCATTTTTTAAAAAAAGATGAATTATAAATTCATTCTTTTCCTTCCTTCCTTCCTCCCTTCATCTCTCCCTCAGAGAGCAAGCAATTTGTCATATGCTTTATATGTAGAGTCATTTAAAACATATTTTCATATCAGTTATGTTGCAGAAGAAAACACAGCCCATCATTTAACTCTTTGATCCAGTGACATTGGCCTCTTTGCCATATGCAAACAAGAGACTCCATGTTTCATCTCCAAGATTTTCTTTGCCCATCTCCCATGCCTGGAATGCTCTCCCTCCCCATGTTTGCTCCTTGGCTTCACTGGCTTCTTTCAAGACTCCTAGCAAAATCCCAACTTCTATGGGAAATTCCATGCTCTCTTAATTCCAGTGTCATCCCTCTGCTATTTCCTATTTATCATATATATATATATATATATATATGTTGTTTGTACATATTTATTTGCCTGTTGACTTACCATTATATTGTGAGCTCCTTGAAGGCAGGTGCTTTAACCTCTATATATGTTGTGCTTAGCACAACAGCTGCCATATATTAGGCACTAAATAAATATTTATTGCCTGACTGGCTATATTTGGAGTTCAAGGACCTGGATTAAAATTCTGCCTCTGCTATTTGACTTTGGAAACCCAATCTAATTCAAAATGTATCTATTTATTATTTGTGCATGCCCAGTTTAGTTTAAAACAAAAATTCCCTAAGTCCTAACAAGTATGGAAGTTAGGAGAAAATTAAATTATTTTCATTGCGAATGTGCTATTTTACTTCTGCCATAGCCAAGTTACTGTGAACTGTGTTCTGTGTTCTCAATCCAGGAAGAAAAGATGAAGGGACAGGAAGAATGTCTCTCTATTTTCCAGGATGTTGGAGAGAATGAAGTACTCCTAAGTGTGGTAGAATAATGGAATTTGGCAGACTCCTAGGGGTCCCATCTGAATGAATCTAGTAGTGTTTGGAGAACCAGCTAGGGATGATTGGAGATAGTTCAACTCCATGATGCAGGACCTGGAGAGAATATATGTAGAACTGTAGGAGAGACAGGTACATGTAAGATGCCCTGATGGAGGCTGAGAAAACAGCGAAATACATTCAGGAAGTCCATAGTTTGCTTATGATGGTGACTCTGTAAACCACAATTGCTGGACATAGTGCAGTTTCTTCCTCTGTCCCTCCAAAAATGTCCTGGTATCATGCAAACTCCAACAAATGAACCTGGTTTAACTTAACTTGTTTTCTTTTTCTTTCACTCAGTCTGATGGCATGGTCAGAATCCATCTACCTGGGGCCTAGCACAATTATTGGATGTCTCAGAACCATGAGATGTGGTATGGTAACCTTTCCACATTTTCAGGTGTCATCACGAACACATTACTAAATTTGGCCTTGATCCAGACACATGGTGGTAAGAAGTGTTATAGATTGCATAACTGCCTCAACTCTGTATTATATGGGTATAAGTATCCTCCAAAAGGGGAGAATATAATATGCTGTATATGTCAAGTTTAAATATGAGTTATATTTTGAAGAACTCTCACTGTTTAATTTGATCATTGACAATGTTATACTAAAGATTAGTGAAAATCCAGCAGTTCAATTGCTAAAGAAGTAAGAAAGTCCAGAGACAACCAGAGTCCAGACCAGAGTCTAGTTTCCCTGATGACATCTCAACACTCAAAGAAGACAAGATTTCAAGGACTTTAAATGAACAGTTTTGTGATTTTTTTTCTTCTGTTATTATATACTGTTAAAGGGCTAAAATTCTAGCTAGTCTGTCTAAAATATTTAATGAGTACTATCCAATAAATTATAAGCTTTAGCAAGAGTTAGACTTTTAAGCATTTATTAAGGAGAATAAGAATTTGGTAAAGAGAGGGAGAAAGGCCTACATTCATCTATCTATTAAAGGGAGAGTGCATTTCTAGCTCCGCTCTCAGAGGAGCCACAGTATCTTCAAGATGAGGGATCATTTAGTAAGGAAATCACGTCTCCAGAGGGAGATGAAATGAGTAGTAGTAATTAGTCCTGAGAGAAGTATTCTTCTGCATAGGAACAAAAGAAAGGTCTGTTGTCTTCCTGGGACATGTATTCATGACATAAAAAGAACCTCCCACTTATGGCAACATACATGAACAAAAATGACACTGCCAGAAGGACCCTAAAATACATTGTCCATGATAATGAAGTTTTGGGAAGGAAACTTAAGACCATTGGGACACTAGTTGGGTTTTTCTCAGTTGTTCATTGAAGATGATGAATGAAAGAGACTAAACAAATAGAAGGGATTGGCTGGCTATTAAGGGAAAGTCTAAAAATGGGATTGAGTCTTCTGGACCATGGTTTAGAACATAGGAAGATGGATTCCTGATCAGAATGGGAGTGCATCCTGGGAAAGTCACTTAGTTTCACTTAGTTACTTAGTTGCCTTAGTTTCCTCATCTGTAAAATAGATATTGATATGACAAATTAAGTGAAGTATCATTTGTAAAGTGCCTTGCAAACCTGAAAATTCCATATAAATGCTAGCTATTATCAAAATTATTATCATCTAATAAAGGCTGGTACTGACACATTTGCAAGGAGTTTGCAAATCTATTTCGATTTATTTTAAATTTAAAAAAGAATTAATAAAGAGAAGGGAAAGAGGAGTGCCTACATATCTCCCAAGCTAGAAACTTAGATGGAGAGCTGAATATATTGAAAGAATAAGAATAGTAAGGAAGCATTTGTTAAGCATCAATATACCCTACATGCTGTACTAAATACTTTACAAATGCTATCTCATTTGATCATCTTGTCATCTGGAGGATACATCTTATTGTTATTATTTTCATTTTACAGTTGGGGAAACTGAGGCAGGTAGTGGTTAAGTGATTTTTTTCTTGGTGACAGACCTTATTGTCTGAAGTCAGGTTCGAATTCAGGTCTTAACACTCAATCCACCTAGTTTCTGCCTAGTAGATGTGACAGAAGAGTCAAAGAAAAAACACACAATCTAACCCTGTCCCAAATGCCCATAGTTTGGACAAAAATCATGAGGAACTATAGGCCCTAATGTAAGAAGGAAAATTTGATCTCATAGGTATCACTGAGACTTGGTTAGAAGAAATCTAATCCTGGTCTGTAGTTTTGAATGTGTATACGTTACTCAAAATAAATACAATATATAAAAAAGGAGTGTGCGTATGTAGCATTGTATATTA
This sequence comes from Dromiciops gliroides, assembly GCF_019393635.1. Lineage (NCBI taxonomy): Eukaryota > Metazoa > Chordata > Mammalia > Microbiotheria > Microbiotheriidae > Dromiciops > Dromiciops gliroides. The sequence continues at coordinate 631,602,984 of NC_057863.1, forward strand.
AGGAAGTCTAGGAAAAAGAGTAGGGGAGTATGCCAGAGTTTCTGGGTAAAAAGTTAATGGATGAGAGAGGATCTCGAAATAGAGCGACACATAAATGTTTTTGTCATTGGATTACCCTTCAGACCACCTGCATAAAAAGAGGATATAGATGAGTCTGGGGAATAGCAAGCCTGATACCGGGACATGATTTAGTTGTGGTGGGGAGCTTCATTTCTGTCTCTCTATGCCTCTCTCTTTGTCTCTGTCTCTGTCTCTGTCTCTGTCTCTCTCTCACTTAGCTTACTTTAGTGATAATTTCATCCTTCAGAAAAATGGAGAAATAAACAAAGGGGCATCTAATTTTGGATCTACTTCGCATTATCCAAAATGAACTGGTTGCTCAAGGTAGAAATGATGGGAACATAGGGTAGAAAGAGCTCTTTCTCCTCAAGTTTGTGATATATAAGGAGAGGGATTTGAGCTTTCATTCTTTTCTCCTGTTATGACAAGTATGCGATTGAGCTCTCTGGCTTCTTACTTGTCATTCCTCAGCCAGACCACATGACCCACTCATCTCCTTCTCTCAGACATTTTCCTCTTGACAGTTTTTACTTTCATTCTTCAGCTCCTCATTGGTTATATATCTAACACTCACATCTACTTGTGTCCTTCTTTTCCATGGCCCTCTGGATGATACTCATTTTCAGTTCATTAGAGATTGCTTTATCCCAAGCCTCACAGATATATAGCAACACTACCAAAATGTTGATTTTTTAGAAAGATGAGTCTTTGTTTCTTGGAGAAGGTTGGTCTCTTTAAAGGAGTTTTAAACATTTACTGAAGGCAATCTAACCTGCTCTAGTCCTCCTGTTCACTTCTGAGTCCAATTACTCGGTACATTTTGTGTTGTTGCTGTTCAATCATTTTTTCCGCCATATCCAACTCCTTGTGACCCCACTTTGGGTTTTCTTGGCACATGGAAGGCAATTAAATATTTGTTGACTCGCATAGCCATTTTATCCCAGATATACATACTGACAGATAAGCTTTATGGGTTACAGAGTATGCATATAAAATCTGTTTTCTTTGTTTTGCTCTAGACTTGTGTTCTAATTGGTGCATGGATGACCCGGTGAGAAAACTCCTGCAATTACAAATTTACACCTTTGAATTGTGTAGCATTTCCTGGCACCTTGGGAGGTTAAATAAGTTGTTCAGAGTTGCAGAGCCAGTATATTTCAATGGTGTGGCTAGAATGGAGGTTTTCTACACCCTGAGGTAAATTCTTTATCCAATGTGCTTAAAGGAAAGACCGGTGTTACCCTCAAGGAGATATAGATGCATGAAGGCATGAGTACATGTACATGGAAAAAACTGTGTCCCTAGATTTGTTTTCCTTAAAACTACACTGAGACTTTTGGGGACATAATTGGAGTAATGAGATACCTGAGAATCCTGAATTCTTAAAATTGGAATCTGGCAATTATATCAACACCCCCAATTATCTCATAGCAATTCTGAAATTTAGGGTTAATGTTTTTTGGTAAATTTCAACTATTAAGAACTCTGGAATTTGGGACATCACATATTTGATAATTGTTTTATATTGTTATTATGCTAAGATGATAGACCTATGGAAAACAGATTAGATTTGGGGTAAGAGATTCTGGATTCAGATGTAGTTTTCTTGTCAATTTGTTCTTGTAATTTAGTCTGCTCTCTGCATCTCTGGCCCTCAGTTTAATCAGCTTATTGTGGGTTGGATTGGATTAACTCTAGAGTTGATTCTTATTTTAAATCTAGAGATAATTTTCCAAGTATGGTGGGAACGATACCTGTTAATACTGGGTAGGTATATGACTCTTTCCATAGAGAAGCTAGTGTGAAGAATCTCCCTGAATCTGTTTCTTGAGTGTTTCATCTGGAGCCATAAAAAAGAATGTCTCAACTCCATTGGGCTTTATTTAATAATACCACAGGTTTGCTAAAATCTTAATTATTTTCCAGATGAATCCAAGACCTATTCTTCAAATGTATCTGAGGATCATTAGGAGAGTTGCTAACATCTCCCATATGAGGCTGAACATGGGGAATAAATTTCACCCGGCTGTCTATTTAGCTCTTCAGAGCACAGATCATTTATTTGAGAAGAAGAACCAATGACAGCCGACATCAAGGCAGACGTTTGGATTTATGGCCTAACGAGCTGATTCAGGGAGAGGAATCAGAGATGTTTCAAACCAGTTTGGCATGACTTTTATGGGCTTTTAAAGTATGACAGACTTGGAGGTAAAAAAAAAAAAATGAAAGATAAAGAACCTTCCCTCTTTCTGTACTCACACATTGACAAATACTTAGGTAAAGGTTTACAGATCACACAACAGCACATAAAATGGGCCAAGTGAGCAAAGTGGCATTTTTGGGGGTATCTTAATTAAGAGCTATAAGTAATTAGCTTTATATTCAGAAATGTTTTCTGAGTGCTTACTGTTCACTTATTAATTTTAATTTTTGAGGGGCTTGGTTAAGTTTTTATTGGAAACAAGACCAAATAAACAAACAAAAAAACCCCTGTTAATTATTATTCATTGCTACTAGTCCAAAGACAGAAATTAGTCTTAATCTGAGCCTATGAGTAGAAAGTTATTCTTAAGGCTATTCTAAAATTTTTTTTTTATTGTATGTTTTTTATACTTAACTGAGCTTACCCTTGATTAGCATAAATGATGTTGACTGTGAAGTAAGAGCTTTAGGATACATGGGGAAATCTTATCACCCACTAAGAGGCAACATTATAACTTAAAAAGGGCACTGGATCTGTAGTCAGAGAGACTGAACACCACCTGACCTCAATCACATGATCTGTGTGACCTTGGGAAAGTCACGTTCTTTTTGGCCTCCAAATTTCCTCTTTGGAGGGAGGGAGGGAGAGAGAGAGAGAGAGAGAGAGAGAGAGAGAGAGAGAGAGAGAGAGAGAGAGAGAGAGAGAGAGAGCGCTGGAATCAATTATCTCAAACCTTCCTTTTAGTTCTAATTCTATGATCTTATGAAATCCTCACTGACAGTATTCTCTTTATTGAACTTCATTTTTATAACATCATGTTAATGTATGCATATAAAAGGAAGCATGAACTAGCTTTTTTTCCAAGTCTATCATACTTAAATAGCTAATCAATTGTGATGTGCTAGAAATGATACTGCCAAAAAAACCATTATTGATCATTTAAATCCTAAGCAAGGAAGACTTTAGGGGGACAGTTGGTATTTTGAAAATTGCTACCAATGGAAAGCAAGACTCTAGAAGAGAAATGTAGATTAAGGATGATAACAGTTTATTAAGATAGTGTTGCCTGTGGGGCAGCTAGGTGGCAAAGTGCATAAAGCACCAGCCCTGGATTTAGGAGGACCTGAGTTCAAATCTCTGCCTGAGACACTTGATACTTACTAGCTGTGTGACCCTGGGCAAGTCACTTAACCCCTCATTGCCCCACAAAACCAAACAAAAAAAATAAAAAGAGGAGAAATTTCATCCCTTTAAGTGAGGGCCATTTGGCCTCCACTCGTGATTAAAAAAAGAAAAAAGAAAAAAAAAAGAAAAAGAAATTTAAAAAAAAGATAGTGTTGTGTGATGTTTAAAATCTAAATTGTTGTCGCCTTAAATTAGAAACTTCAGCACCATTCTTTGGGCATTAAACATTTATTAAAGCATAGAGGTATTCACAAGGAGTTCAGAAAGTTAAGAAAAGAAGTCCTACCTAGCCTAGAGTTCCAGCCTGGTTGGGTTCTTCCTGAAGTCCTCCCCCATGAACCTGCTTTAATCAGGAACTCTCCAGCAAGCTGACTGTGGAAGCTTTTTATAGGTCTGGAACAGAGGTGGTTCTTACACACTGCTTCAAGCTGATTGGTTGGAGTCATCCAAATCCATTGGTTCTGAAGGTGTTCTCAAGGTGTGATTACAATCCAGTTAACTTGAAGTAGGCTAATCAGCAGTTAATCACTCTCACTTGATTCAATCAGTCTAGATTAATCTCCAGGTGGGTCTTTGAGTATCTGCTAAATCTCATTATTTCATCACAGTTGCCTGGCTACTTTTGGCCTCACTTGGGGACTCTTTTGTTCTCAGTGTTCAGTGAGAGATCATGTTGTAAGGGGAAAGGTTTCTTGCCCCCCTGAAGGCTTGTGACCTCAAGATAGAGGCCTGAATTATTGGCATTTCTATTTGTTCTTTTTCTTTCTATGTGAAGGGAGTCACCAATCTTTAGTGTTTTAAAAGTTGGGGAAAATGAGGCAAAGGAATCTGGAAATCAGAATCTAGCCAAGCATCAATACCCTCAGGAATAAGGATCAACATTTGTGGGAGACCTTCTGGACCTCTTCCCAGCACTAGGTGAGACAAGGATTCATTTGACAAGTATCCTGCCTTCTTTGTGTGGGAACTTAGATTTATGCTATGTAAGAAATGAAAAAATGTAGAATCTTCTCTTCTGAGAGATCAAAGTGGTACAGAGAAGATCATGCCTCCTGAGATGTCAAGGGGAAAGGAATATTTGTCTTTATTATTTTTTGTTTGGTTGGTTTTTGTGAGGCAATTGGGGTTAAGTGACTTGCCCAGGGTCACACAGCTAGTATTAAGTGTCTAAGGCAGGATTTGAACTCAGGTCCTCCTGACTCCAGGACCGGTGCTTTATCCACTGTGCCCCCTAGCTGCCCCTGTCCTTTATTCTTGATATATATATTTGGAGCAAATATTCCTTTACAATTTTTTTCTTTTTTAGCATACTATTATCTGGGATTAGAATATATTCTTCTGGATTTAATGGATAAAAATGCTATGCTCTTGGATCAGTATGGAGTATGCCTAGGAATGGTTATAAATATATGCACATATACATACATATATTATATTTGTGTATATGCATATGTGTTTGTACACACATACATATGTACATATAAATACACACATATATGTATTTATGTTTATATGCATGCATGTATAGTCTTTCAAGTCTAAACCAAAACATTTTAAGCTAGAAAGGAATGGAGATGGTAGGGACTTACACTTGCCAACAAATCAGGTACTAAAGTGGTAGCTATCAAAAAATAAAAAAAACAAAACAAAACAGTAGAACAATTAAATGAAGAGGGAATTAAGTAAAGGGAAAATATTAAAAAAACTAACAATGATTCAATTCAACAATTATTAATTTAATATCTATAACATGCCAGATGTCATGCTAGGTACTGGAGATACAAAGACAAAAATAAAACATTGCCTACTCCCCCCTTCAAATAATTTATATTTTTCTGGGGACCAATAACATTTTAGCTGATAAATATATGAAAGTAAAAACAAAGTGATTTTAGTAATACTTGGGGGTAGTGAAACAATATAGTGACAAATAGGAATATTCCAAGAGGCAGAAGTAAGAAAGAAGCACACTCTAGGTATGGTAGATAGGACTTTATGGGTCAAATAGATGAGTTTGTATTACATTCAAGAGGCAAATAAACATATCAATGCTTCTTGAGCAAGGGAAGAATGTGGTTATACTTCTGCTTAAGGAAAACAAAATGTAGGCAGAGAAAGAGTTATTTAGAAGGGCAAGAAGAGAGATTGAAGGCTTGGTGTATAAGTAAGCAAATACTGACAAAGAAATGAAATAACTTGAGAATAGTATGAGATTTGTTTTTCTTTCTTAATTAGGTATTTGTAGTGTACAGAAGAAGAGACTCTGAGAGTTGGAAGATATCTCAAGTGGACATATCCTCCAACCTATTCCATGAAGGACTCTCCACTGTAAACATACCTAACGAACAGTTGTCCAGAGCCTGCTTCATGGGCTCTAGTAAGGGAAAGCCCTTACCTCAGAGACATTCCATTCCACTTTTGACAAGGTCTAACTGTTAGAAAATGTTTTCCTGACAAATTAGGCCTTTCTGCTCTTTATGGGTTTTTTTGTTTGTTTTTGTTTGTGTTTTTGATTTTGATTTTTTTTGGTTTTAAGGGGCAATGAGGATTAAGTGACTTGCCCAGGGTCACACAGCTAGTAAGTGTCAAGTGTCTGAGTCCGGATTTGAATTCAGGTCCTCCTAAATCCAGGGCTGGTGATCTTTCCACTTCACCACCTAGCTGCCCCTTCCTTCCTTCTTTCTTTCTTTCTTTCTTTCTTTCTTTCTTTCTTTCTTTCTTTCTTTCTTTCTTTCTTTATCTATCTATCTATCTATCTATCTATCTATTCATTCATTCATTCATTTATTTATCTATCTGTCTGTCTATCTATTTATTTATTTTTGGTGAGGAAATTGGGGTTAAGTGAATTTCTCAGGGTCACACAGCTAGTAAGCATCAAGTGTCTGAGTCTGTATTTGAACTCAGGTCCTCCTGAATCCAGGGCCAGTGCTCTATCCACTGTGCCACCTAGCTGCCCCTGCCTTTTTGCAACTTCTACCCAGTGTTCCTGGCTCTTCCCTCTGTCACCAAATGAAACAGATTTAGTTCCTCCTCTTCCTGGCAGCTCTTGAAATATTTGGCTATACTTATGACATAATGGTAGCTTTCTTCACTTGAAGCAATCTCCTCCCTCATCCTACCTTCCCTGTAAAACGCTCATTCTGTCCTTCTTTTTTCTATCCCAGTCAGAAGCATATTTTCATGCCTGTTTACCATTGTCATATTTCCCTGTTTTCTTTCTTAAACTTTCCTTGTTCAGCCCAGATGAAAATAGAGTTCATAAGACCCCTTTTCCTTTCTATGTCACCTCTGTATTTGAATAACCTTCACTTATGGTGCCCTAATGTCAAAAACTAATATTTTCCTCCCTTTTCTATCCTATAATTTCCTAAGGTATTTTCTCTCTCTATCACAGTTGTATTTTTCTTTTTGTTTTGTTTTGTTTCTGAGTACTAAATTCCATATGAATTTCCATAAGTCATAATTCTATATAAACTTCCATAAATACAATTTCTAGTGAAATTTACTTTCATTTTCCATTATCAAACTCTGGGAGAGAGTGGAATTCCAAAAGGAACAATAATAGTTTCCCTCTTCCTTTTAGAATGTAAATACTAGATCATCTCCATTCCTTTGTGAATTGTTCAAATTTGTTTGCCTTCTTTCAGTTGCTTTTACCCACTTTTTTTTTTAAATTTTGCTCACTGTTCCATTCTGATTTTCTCAACATGAATTATTGGAAGCTATTAATTTTTTTGAAATTCCATTTGATTTTAGATTATAGAACCTGAGATCTGTGAATTTGGTGCACATTTGTGTTGATAAGTATATTTCAATATAACTGGTTTCCTTTGTATTCCTATATTTTTTTACTTTCTGCATTTAAAATATGAGACTGAGAAGGGGTACAGTTTCACCACACTGCTGAAGGTAATTCATGATACAAAAAAGATTAACCAGTTCTTATTATGATTACTCTTTTCAAATTATCTTGGGTGCAAATCATTTTTCTGTGCTTTGGGGCATATTCAATTCTGTGTTTTTTCCTTATCTTTCTTGAGCTTGATTGATTTACTTTTCTATTGTTATTCTGAATATGAATTCCTTAGTATATGATTTATCTTCTTTTAGCATATTAGAACATATTTCCTTTGATCTTGGAACTCTGAAGCTTGACTATCTCAACTCTTACTGTGTTATAAATGAGATTTCTCTTTGCTAGTGACTGATGGGAGCTGTTAATTTGTACTTTGCCCTCTGCTTTACTCACTTTGGGACAATTTCCCTTTCTTTGCTTGAAATATGATGTCTAGGTTTTTTTTGGTTGCTGTTACTATCATTTTATCATGCTCATCTAGGAAAATAATAACCCTTAGATTATCTCTTCCTACCCTCTTCTCCAGGTCTGATATCATTGATCAAAGGTAGTTTACACAATAGTGTCTTTTCTTTTTCTTTCCTTGTAACATTTCTTTTTCATGCTTTAATTTTTTTTTCAAATTTTTTCAGTTGTTTCCTCCTTTACCAATAACTATTCTATCATATGTTATTTGTAACCTGTATTCTTCATTTGAGTGGCTCTATCTTCCTTCTTATTATAGCCTTGCATGTCTTGGAGTCCATGGGGCAGGAGATACAATAGTTAGAGACTGAAAAATATTTCCAATTACTCCAGAGGTTCCTTTGAATTTTATATTCTCTTTTATGACATTAAAGTTAATGTCAAATTATTATCTTCTTTTGTATTTTATATGATATTCTTAACTAAAAATATTGATTCATTATACTAGGATTTTTGCCCCTTGTGAGTGTTTAACTCCTGAAATACCACCTTCTAAGGTGTCTGCTTAGATCAGTATTGAGGTGAGGCTACATTAATTTATGAAAGGGGATGTGATTTTTGATAAAGCCTATTGTTGAGGGGGTTCAGCTAATATACTGTTAGTACAAAACCTAATATAAAGCTTAAGGAAGACATGAAAAGTAATTTTAAATTAAAAACTTAAAAAGAGTATAATAGATGATAGAAGAGAAATGGGGGGATTCAAGTAAAGTCATGGACAACCTGAAACAAAAAGTAAAGGAGGAAACAACTGAAAAAATTTAAAAAAAAATTAAACCATGTTCAGGAAAGAAAAGGAAGAAAAACAAAACAGAAATGAATATGCTCCAAAGCACAGAAAAATTATTTACACCCAAGAATAATTTTCAAAGACTAACCATAATAAGAACAGGGGTTCTTAATCTTTTTTGCATCATGAATTACCTGAATCAGTATGGTGAAACTATGCCTACAACTCTGAATATTAGAGAAAGTGATCTTCTATGTCTTCAGTCAAAATAGCCATGTGTATTCCAGGTGTATGGCCTAGAATAGGAGGGTAGCAGGTAGGTATGATGTAAGAGGGAGGGAAGATATAATAGTGGTGGAGTAGTAGATGGATGGACAGGAAGCAAAGCTGAATGGGAAGTTGACCTCAGCTTTCTCACCATGGTCTAGTGGGAACTAGCAGTGATATAGTTTGGTCAAAGGATAGGCACAGTTATGGTTGGGTTTTTGGTGGGTTTTTTTGTTTGTTTTTTGGCATAGTTCCAAATTGTATAGCAGTTAATCATGAAAAAAAAATTCTGGGTCTTTAGTGGACTAAAAGCTTTATATGAGTCATGTGTGATATTACTGTTGACTCATTAAGTCAACTGTGGGACAAAAATACTATTGTGATTTTAAATAGCTTTAAAAGAATTGTGATAAAATAATGGGATTTGGCAGATGCCCAAGTCCCCTGTACTGAAGATTGATTTGGAATTGATTGAATTGGGTAAGACAGAGAGACTGACTGAGGAGCTACTTAACGTTGATTATATTGAGACCACACCTGACTGGCCCTGAGTGGGGTGTTGTTCTCAGAGACTGTGGACTATGACATCAACAGGAGACCACCCTCAACCAATCAACTTAAAGGACCTCCCCTTTCAGGGAGGGAGAGAGGAAGTAGGAAGGTGAGGCTGGCTCCCTGGATCTGCCTTTTCATTCTGGGACTTCAGGTTGGTTGGAGAGAGAGAGAGAGAGAGAGAGAGAGAGAGAGAGAGAGAGAGAGAGAGAGAGAGAGAGAGAGAGAGAGAGAGAGGGAGGAAAGGAGATGGGCTTTACTCCATGTGTTATCTTTACTCTTTAATAAATACTTAAAAGCCTAAACTCTTGCTGAATCAGTAAATCTTAGGTAATTTCAGGTCAGATGACCACACACTAGATTTTAAATATCACAGAATTATAGTATATAGGATAGACCTGCTATATTTTGCCCCCATCAGACTACCCCCCTGAATATGACATTCTCTTCTGTGTGGCACATTCAAGGAATGACAATGGACACCTGAAGGGCATGAAGGGGAGGGCAGGCAGCACAGTGAAAAATCTCCAGGTCATGTTGTATGAAGATTGGTTGAAAAACTGAGGAATGCCTTTCATTGAGAAGATTCAAGTGTGAACATGATATCTCAGTCTTTGAAAGATGGTCATATAGGAAGAGGGATCAGATTTGGATTTGAACCCAGATCTCTTCTGACCTCAGGTCACCACTTGTGGAGAAGAATCTATACCATAATGTTTCTCAAAAGTAGAGGCTACCTTATGATAAAAAATGTTATCTGCCTCCAGAAAAGAACTGATGACATCTAAATACAGACTGAAGCAGACGATTTTTCACTTTTATTGTTCCTGGTTTTCTTCCACAAAATGACTAATATAGAAATGTTTTACATAATTGCACATGTATAACCTATATCAAATTGCTGGCATCTCAGGGAGGGGATGGGGAAGGAAAGAAGGGATAGAATTTGGAAGTAAAAAAACTGGCAAATGTTAACAATTGTTTTTAAATGTAATTGGGGGAAAATAAAATATTAAAAAAATGTTAAAAGCCTAAATAAAAAAGAGAAAAGTAGAGGCTGGATGTTTACATGTTGGGTATATTATGGTGGGGATTTCTTTCATGATTGAGTTGGAATAGTTGGCTATTGAGGTCCTTTACAGCACTCAAAATATGCTGTTCTGTTCATATGAGTTGTAGACATATGGTTTTGGATTAGCCAGCATTTGAAGTTGTGTTAATGACTTCTCTTCTTCCATGTAATACATACTTTTCTAGAGTCATTTTTTGGTCTGTGACAGTTTCAAAGACAGAAAAGTCTCTGTAAATTCCATTGGTTGGTATTACCAGGTAATACCTCATAGGTTGCATTAGCAAAATAAGCATGGAATCATTGAAAACAAGGTAGTTGGTGAGTAGAAAGAGTCAAATTTAGGAAATATAGTTAAGAATGACAGCTTAAGGATGGGTTGGGGGAAGGGCATTACTCCCCAAAGAGGCAGAATGTAACATCCCTGAATCTTTCATATAGTGAAGTCCAAGGAGGGGGACACTTCACTCGTAGGTGGCCCCTCTAAAAAACCTGAGCAATCAATCTCCACGGAATTAAGTAGACACACTCCTGCTGTATGCAGATCATCTTATTTAAATTACCATACACATATCAGAAAAGCTTTTAAGAAGGCAAGGCAATTAGGTATAATGTTTGAAGTCTTGGGTCATTTGAAACATGGAGAGGCATGCCAGGGTCTGGAAGAGAAATCATTCCCTTGTTCCATTTTACAGCATACTGGATCCCCAGCTTGTGAATTCTCACTTTCTACCTCCCCTACATCACAGGCAACCAGTCAAATTTGGTGCGGAATCCACTTCAGCCTTCCATCCTAGCACTCGAGGACTGCATGCCTGCTCAGAACTGTTCTGGCTTACTGGGCCTTCTGACTTTCTATTCATCAGGGATAGTTATGATCCTACTGTCAGTACATGCTCGACCCACTATTTCCTGAAATGTCTAAGAGTCTGGCAAATATTGATTAAAACTTAGATAATTTACAACAGAAGAGGAACAAATGGAATAAATGCATGCTGAACTTGCCAGTAAGCATGAATTCCACCCTTGCCCATGGTCTTTACGCTGTACTATGTTAATTCTCTAAATCTATGTCCTTCCACACTTTAATTTTTAAGCTGTGACTTGAGTGAAAAATTAGAGGAATTTTAGAAGGAAATGTTCATAGTTTCCATTTCAGAACCCGAAGAATCGTCATTACCCAGTGTTACCTGTTCTGCAAATAAACACAGGAAACCAAAGAGTCTAATCTGATTCTTTGAGATTAGCTACTCTCTATAAAGACCCAGATGCTAACCCTACTCCACGCATTCTTGTTCTGAGTGGCTATTGTCCATGTTCTACATACATGGTCCACTCAATGTGTGTGGGATTCCTCTCTCATTCTCTTGATGTTATGTGTATATTAATGGAATGTTCAGGAGTGGACCATAATTTTTTCTTTTTTTTTAATCTCATGACTGACATCTTCTTTCTTGCCTTTACATCTCTTTGGTGACAACCTCTTTTCTTGTATAATTCTTGGTTGGCCATGTATTATTATCTACTCATGTTCAACATATGTCTCAAAACATTCTTTGGGTGAACCTCAATATCCATTCTTTAGAGACACAGTATTCCACTAACTGTAAAAATAAAGCATCCTTAGTAGAATAGTATTATTTTAAAATACTCCTTTATTTTATAGAAAAGTATGGGCTCATTAAAAGCACTATACAATTTCTCAAAGGTTCTCCTCTTGCTGTTCGATTCCTGAACCAAGCTCTGTGCTGATATAAGACATCTTTCGAAAATGATATACCTATTTCTAAGGTTTGTTTATCCAACTTCAGATCATAGTCTGGGTAAAAGAAATCTTTTATCTACTCTGAAGTCACAACATGATACAGGGGTGACCCTGGGATCTTAAAAGCTTAGAAGCAACCCACAAATTGACAGATTCTACAATGCTAGGAAGGCTTTGAAATATAATCCTGGAAGTAGACAATGTCTACTTTTTAAGGACCAGGCTAGCTAACAACAGCAGCAACAACAATAGCTGGCATTTATAGAACACTTTTAAGTTTACAAAGAGTTTTCATGTTATTTCCTTTGATTCTTGCAACAATCCTGTGAGATGTCTGCTCCTATTATTCCTATGTTATAGATGATGAAACTAAAGCCCATAGAGGTTAAGTGAGTTGCCCAGGGTCACCTAGCCCATAAATTGTCTGAGATAGGATTTGAACTCAACTCTTCCTGATTCCAAGTTCAAAGTTTTAGGTAGCACCTAATTTTTTTTAACAAACAAATCAGAAGAACAACTCATTTATATAAAACTTTAGAGCCTGCAGAGCACTTTTACATCCACAAGTAGACTGAAAAGGTAATCATTACCAGTAGCCACTGTTTGGTGATGAATTATTTGCCCCTTGTAGCCAATTAAGTGAAATCATAAACCCTAAAGGTGTCCCAGATCAAAAATTGAGCTTATATGGATAGGATTGGCCTTGGAAAATTAATGACCAGGCATTTCCTCCTGAGGTTTTACATAGTCTGCTTTACATTTGCTAGAAAACTAATGAGTTAAAGAATTCTCATTAATGCTTTCTCCCTTCTGACTTCCTCTTCTGTGTCATTTTCTTTTGAGGTGTAGGGTGGACAATGGACTAAACCTTTGGTTTGGCAGAACAGCAGCAATATGCAAATCATGATTTTAGATCATTGCCTGAGGCACTGAACAGTTAAATGACATATCCAGGTTTACAGACTTAGTTCTGTATAATTGAGAGATGGGATTAAATAAATTTTGAGGCCAGGTCCTGAAACATAACACCAAGTTGTCTCCTCTCTGGAGCATTACTTTTTGGATTTCAGTATGCCAAGTCAACTCTAAACAGGCGCCTATTTCATTCTAGGTACTTGGTCTATAGGTAGTTAGCTGGTCCCAGGTGGACAATGTTGCATTCCTTATCATCTATAGCAGCAGTTCTCAAAGTCACTTGCAAATTTCCTGTAGGTTTCTGAGACCATTTTAAGGGTTTGTGAAGTCAAGATTATTTTCACAATAATACTAACATATTATTTATATAAGATAATATAAACAAACAAATAAATAACAAAAATAATAAGAATAATATAATAATACAAAATAAAAAATATCATTTAAACAAAAGCTCTTTGAAGGTCCTCAATAATTTTTAAGAATATAAAGGGGTCCTGAGACTAAAGAGTTTGAGAATCACTCCACTAGTCTATAGTGTGCCATAGGTATGGTTAGCTGAGAGCTTAATTTTCTACTAAATTGTGCTTAAAAATAAATACTAACAAGCTGATTTTAAAAATAACTAAACATAGGCATTAGCCAACATCTTCAAATATCATTTTTGAAGGAATTGGTACGTCACCAGTGTATAGTATATTTTAAGTACAAATACTAGCAACAACTTTGTTAGGGATAGGAGCTGGCTGGACCTGTGATTTCATTGATACAAGAATTAGCTAGTTAAGGTACTTTGTCTTGAGCTTCCAGTCTAAGAAAGCCACTAAGAGCCCATAAAGGTTACACATTCATCTCTGGCTACACAACCAGCATGTGTTGGAGGCAGAACTGGAACCCACATTTTCTGGGCTTAGAGATCAGCTCTCTCTCCACCACATCTCATAAAGCTGATACTTATATTTAATTATTTTTAGTCAGTGATTAATATAATTCTGGATGTCCTCCAGGCTTTCATGGGATGATTTCTTCCTATCCTAATCATTCAAAAATCCCTTGCAGAGAATACAAAAATGGTATTTCTTCATTATGCATGTAGCTCTAGTCCTCTTTCGACTAAGAGAGATCTAGCTCCCTTTTTTTTACTTAAAATGCTTCAGTTTACCTCCCTTCAGCAAGCATATTTTTCACCATTCCTATTATTCCTTTAACTTTCCTAAGTTCCTTATTTATGTGCCAATGAATTAAGAAAAAAAAATGCTCCATAAATCTCTAAACTCTGGAGATCATGAGATTATATCTCTACTTCTCAATAACAATGGGACATTTTCTTCCTTCCCATCTTATCTCTTTGTTTCTCTAAGTTGGAGCTGCTGGTTAGTCCTAATGTGAAGGCAATTGTTCCTGTAAAGAGCCTTGGGGTTTCTGTTAGCAATTAACATGAGTTTTTATGTAACCTTTTGAAACTCGGCTCAGATATAGAATTTAATTATGAAAGAGTTTAGGGTGACCCAAACCTCAACTTTCCTACAATGAGGCATTTTTAAAACACACATTTAAAAATACCAGAAGGTCTTAAAGAAAGATATGCAATGACTCCCCCACTGTGAAACAATGATAGTTATATCTTTTCTTTTAACAATGAGCACTGATGTCCAAAGTGCTATAAAATTGTGCATATAATAATACATTTGCTAGATTTATATCACAAAGACATCTCTCAAAATAGAAAAAGACCTATTTTCAGAAAAGTATTTAAAGCAACTTTGTTTTGTGGTAGCTAAGAATTGTAAATCAAAGGAATGCTCATCAATTGGCAATGGCTAAAAAAGCTGTGGTACATGATTATAATAGAATATTTTTGTGCTATAAGAAATGACAAGCAGTATGATTTCAGAAAAACCTGGAAAGATTTGTATAAACTGATATAAAGTAAAGTGAGCAGAACCAGGAGAATGTTGTGCACAGAGACAGCAATATTATTGGATGAAAAATTGTGAATGGCAACTGTTCTCAACAATATAATAATCCAGGACAATCCAAATGACTATTGAATAAACATACTATCCACCTCCAAAGAAAGAACTGATATTAATGAAACACAAACTGAAGCATGTTATTTTTCACTTTCTTTCATTTTTTTATTCAGGTTTTCTTGTACGAGATGACTATTATGTTAATGTTTTACATAAACATACATGTATAACCTGTATCTGATTGCTTACCACCTCAGGGATGTGATAAAATAATGGGATTTGGCACATGCCCAGGGCCCCCCCCCCCCACCTGAAGATTGATTTGGAATTGATTAAATTGGGTGAGACTGAAAAACTGACTGAGAGACTGACTGAGAACCTACTTAAGGATGATTAAATTGATATCACACCTGGCTGGCCCTGAGTGGGGTGTTGTTCTCAGAGGCTGTGGACTACAACATCAACAGGAGACCACCATCAACCAAGCAGCTTGAAGGACCTCCCTTTTGGGGAGGGAGATGGGAAGTAGGAAGGTGTATCATTCATTTTTTATCTGGGACTTCAGTGTGGGGGCATAACTTCATGTGTTAGGTAAAGGTGAGGTTTTCTCTCTGTCTTTTGCTCATAGATCTAAGCTAGGGTTTTCCATTCTATAAGAGATCTGTTCTCACCCTCTCTCTCTTCACTAACTTTAATAAATACTTAAAAGCCTAAACTGTTACTGACTGAATTTATCAGTAAGTCTTAGCTAGTTTCCCCCAAAATCTTGGTGGGGGACAGGTAAGGACCCACATTAGATTTTAAACATCACAGGGAGGAAGAAGGGGAAGGAGGGATAAAAAATTGGAACTCAAAACTTTGAAGAAAAATGTTTTATTATTATCAAAAACAATAATAATAACATTGTTCAAAGTGACAACCATATTGTTTGATGAAGAATTTTGAATGACAGTAATTCAATGATCTAAGACAATCCCAAATGACCTATGATGAAGCATACTATCCATCTCCAAAGAAAGAACTAGTGTTGATTGAACACTGACTGAAGCATGCTATTTTTTACATTATTTCTTATTTCTTACAGTTTTTCTTTTATTTGAGTTTTCTTGTAAAAAATGACTAATATGGTAATGTTTTACATAATTGCACATGCATTACCTATCTTTTGATTGCTTTCTGACTCAGGGAGGGGGGGAGGAATGGAAGAAGGAGAGATTGAATTTGGAATTCAAAACTTTAAATAAAAAAGTTTATTATAAAAAAAAATGGCCACTAATATTTACAATTTTTTACCTTTCTCCCATTTTCCCATTACTGGGGTTGGGAGACTGCTTTTGATAGTTTCTTTATTTAAAAGCTTATATGGATTGGCCTTGGCAAATTAATTATTGGGCATTCCCTCCTGAGATTTGTCTATGTAAAATGTTTAAAGGATCAGTAATAAAAAATCATTTTCTTTACCACCAGCTATGGACATCATTGTGATTTGCATTAAATGCTGTTCTTTGAATTGAATTCTGTTTAGAGTCAATATTTAATCCAGAAGTAATTAATTCAAATTCCAGATTGAAAATATATCACCTTGTACAGATATAACCTACATCAGCTTGCTTTCCATCTTGGGAAGGAAGGAAGGGAGGGGGGAGGTGGTGGGAGAAAAATTTGGAACTAAAAATCCTATGAAAACAAATGTTGAAAACTATTCTTACGTGTAATTTGAAAATAATAAAATACTTTTATAAAAGTTTAAAAAAATTAAAAAGAAACTATATCACCTAAGTGACTTTCTCTCTCTAGAACATATGTTTTTGTTTATTTATGCTTGTTTTAATTATTATATAACATGAAGGGGCCAGAATATATGACTTCTAAATTTCTTTTTAAATCTAAATTCCACAAAACTGGCTCAGCACATCGGCTCTTTGGTGAAAAAATCATTTTATGGTCCAGGCCATAGGAGAGGGGACTCAGTCCAATTCATTCAACATTTACAAAGAAGTACTTTGTTCCAGGCATTGTACAGACTCAAAGACATCAAAGAAACCGGAAACATACAACATGTACCTGGATATATAAATATCAAAGGTCTTGAGGAGAACACTAAGAATCAGTACAGAGTTGGAGAGGGGGTAACAACAGGTTTTAAATAGGGCATGACAACTGAACTGATCTGATAGGAAGCTAAGGATTCTAGGAGGCAGAAGTGACATCTACTGAAGCAGGTAGGAATGAAAGAAACACATATTTATTAAACTCCTATTATATTCCAGGTGCTTTACACATTACATACACTTTAATATTAGCTTATTTGATGTACACAACAATGCTGAGAAGTAGGTGCTAATATTATTCCCATTTCATAGCTGAGGAACCTGAAGCAGACAAGTTAAGTGACATTTGCAGGGTTGTATGGCTAATAAGTATCTGAGGTCTTATTTGAATTGAGGTCTTTCTCTCTCCAGGGCCAGTGGTCTCTCTACTGCACCATGTAGCTGCTATGTGCATCATAGGAATGAGGGACAACCTCACAAAGATATATAGATGGGAGACAGCAGATAGAGTTTGGGGAATAGCAAGCAGAACAGTTTAGCTGTAACAAGGTTGACAAGACTTTCTGTATCACCAAGGTACTGGAAAGAAAGGAAATTCCCAAACTTTGGGGAATAGTTAGGCAAGTTCTGGTACATAATGGTAAATGAACATTATTGTTGTATAAGAAATTATCATTGTGATGAATATAGAGAAACCTGAGAAGACTTACATGACCTGATTCAAAGCAGAAGCAGAACCAATAAAACAATATACACAATTATCCCAACAATGTAAATGGAAAGGACAAAAACAAAACAATTGAAATTAAAGCTATCAAATTATCATAATCCAACTTGGCCCAAAGAAGGAGAAAGTATCATTCATCCTCTTTGCAGAGATGGGCTACTATGGGTGTGGGATAAATGACAGGGGTTAAAAAATGTTGGTAAGTTTTGCTGAGCAATCTCTCTCTTCCTTCCTCTCCCACTTTACTCTTAAAAATATTTGTTTTAAGGGATAGCTCTCTGGGGGGCATTCACTGGCAAATGTGGGTAATGTATAAAGGAAATTATATCAATAAAAATTTATTTTAAAGCCATACTGTGCATGATGGGAAGAAACCTCAAATAAATCAGACAAGATAAATGGAAGCAAGACCATAGAGTGCTTTAAATGTCAGGCTTGAGAATATGCATTTCCCAGAGGCAACAGGGAGCCACTTAAGATTTTTTAACAGAGGAATGACTGGGTCAGACTCAATATCAAAATGGGAAAGAAAAAAATACTAATTCCATCTCTGATATGGAGGAAGCAAGGTGTATGGAAAAGAACACTAAGCTTGTAGCTGCTAGATTTGGATTGGAATACCATATCTGCCCCCTTAATAAGTAGTCTTGGGAAACTCATTTAGCTTCTCTGGGCTTCGATTTCCCATCTACAAGAGTGAGAGTGTGTCTAATTGCTCTCTAAGGATATTCCCAGCTTTATGTTCCAGAACCTGTGTGACTTTGGCCAAATCTCCGCCCTTGTATGGCCTCCATTCTCTCATGTATAACATGAAAAAGGTAAGAAACAATGTGATATTGTGGATAGAACATTGTCTTCAGAGTCAGTAAGTGGGCTTCTGTGCCACCTATGACCCATTTTTGTGATATAATCCAGACAAATTAATTAAACTCTTGGCAACCCCACACAAGTATCCAAGATTCCAAGTTTCACATTCGCCATTGATTGACTTTGGCAGAATGAGTTTGCTCATCATGAGCTCTTTATAGCAATG
The DNA here is from genome assembly GCF_019393635.1 of Dromiciops gliroides. Lineage (NCBI taxonomy): Eukaryota > Metazoa > Chordata > Mammalia > Microbiotheria > Microbiotheriidae > Dromiciops > Dromiciops gliroides. The sequence continues at coordinate 631,621,838 of NC_057863.1, forward strand.
CAATCATAGGTACATAAAACAATGGGGAGGGGTTAACTTAATGACCTCTAAGATCAAATCTCTTCTAGCTCAAAATCTATGAATTCATCATCTTGTTGGTGTAATTGGATCTATTAAGCTCCTGGTATGCTCAGACCTGGTGTTTGTTCATATATGGGAAGCATTAAAGCCTTTTCACATAATCTATCTCCACGGAATTCAGCAGCTCTCTTCCTCCCACCCCACCTCAAACAACCCTCCCCCATTTGCCATCAGAACACTGAACTGACTGTCCCGTATCTCACTGGCAAACATGATTTAGACCTGAGACAAAGGAAATAAACTGATTATGAAACAAACCACTCAGCACAATATTGCGCCAAGCACTTAATCCAATCAAATAGCTCTCAACTTCCCGAGTTTAGATTGTATTCTCTCCCTGTTAACTCACTGCTTTTATTGGTAGATATTAGATTTGCTGTGCTTCTCACATTAAAATGATACCTCTTGAAATAAAGAATCATGAAGTAGGAAGAAAACATCTGTTTTTTTGGCTGCCAATACACCTTCTTCCCCCCTCCCCTATCCCAGCCCCCTTGCCACCATCATGCCGCCCCCACCAAACATCTCTCTTCTCCTCTTATCAGTAGATTGTGGTATCATTTCCTTGTATTAACTTTGCCAATGCAAGTCAATGGTTTTATTTCTTCATTGGAGCGACCCCGTCATAGGATCATGGATGTAGATAAGGGACCCCAGAGGTCATCTGACTCAGTCTCTTTATTTATAGAGAGTGACCTGACAGCTATGTCATGAAGAGTAAAGCCAAGAAAATCTAACTTCAAAACCATAATTCTCTATACTGAAAAATGATACTCTCAACAAAGTCCAAATTCTTGCCATTTTAATCCAGGAAAGTCTTACTGGTCAAACATCCATGCTCAGTCAAGCTTCAGTTACACTCATTGGGTTGTCCCTGTTGCAAATTACCTGAAACAAAGAGTCAGCATCTACAATGATCTCATCATCATGAGTCTTCATGCATCCACCAAGTCAATAATTGATTATTAAGCCTTAGGCACTTTGTACTAACATAAAACCTATGGAATGTACATTCCATAAGTGGAAAATAATATAATGAACACTGAAGATTACAATTACATTCCCTCCCATCCTGTGGCACTTTTGCTTATCTCTCCCCACAGGTTTGCCACAGGGGATCCATACAGAATATTGTAGACCTTACTTACATTGGCTTTGGAAAGAGACTGATGGAGCAAAAGGTATCTATATGTTATTCTTTATTTCTCCATTCCTTGTGATTAACATATTCCTTCCTTCCTTCCCTTCTTCCTTCATTCCTTGTGATTAACATATTCCTTCCTTCCCTCCTTCCTTCCTTCATTCTTTGTGATTAACATATTCCTTCCTTCCTTCCCTTCTTCCTTCCTTCCCTCTTTATTCATCTTTGGATTAAATGTTTACAGAAAAGAGTAAAGCAGGTTGCATGTTAATTAAGAGATACAATAGCTCAGAGTCTTTGGGGCCAAAGATCCATATGTGATCAACCATCAGTTACCTTTCTGCAATATAATATTATGGGAGCCCTGGCTAGGTTTGGAATAAGAGGTCCTGTGTTCACATCCCCAATGTATCACTTTCTATCATAGTGACTGAAGTAGACCTTTTTGAATCTCGGTTTCCTCCCATGTAAGATTGGAGTGTTGGTGGACTAGATAGCTTCAAAGGTCAATTCCAACTTTGAATCTATGCTCCTTATAAATTATCACCAACAAAGACTTTCCTGTAGATTAGCCTCTCCTTGCCTTCTCCACACAAACCCGTGTTGCCTCCTTCGGTAGTCAGTTACTGGGGAATCGAAACTTATTAAACCAGCTAAAGAAACCATCAGATGTGTTACAAAGTCTGACAAAATATATTTGCTCTTCCATAAGTGTGCAACTCCTCTCTTCCATTTGTTTGGGTGATCGAAAATTAGCTCAGCTATTACCCTCTATTTGTTTTCAAAAATTGAGGAAATATTTTTGCCTCATTTTAGCCTCTGGATAAATTAACATTAATTTAAGAAAAAATAAAGTCATCTATTCCATTAAATTGTACATGTTCTATGTTATCCTGCATATCCCTAGGTAAATAAATGGAAAGAACAATGAACGTGGAGTCACTGGATATGAGTGTGAATCTCCACTCTGATATTAACTACCTGTTTGACCTTTTTTCCTCAACTGTATAAATAGGGAGTTGGACTACATGACATCTACATTATCTTCCAGCTTGGAATATGTAACTGAAAAATCCCAAGGATGTTTTCACTTAGAGGCAGGATGCTGGGATTCAGTACTCATTTCAACCCTTTATAAATTTTGTCACTTAGAACAGGTTTCATTTCCTAGTGGAAAGAGTGCTGCATATGGAGAATGAATATCTGAGTCTGCATCGTGGCTCTGCTGATTATGCAGCTGTGAAGCCTTAAGCAAGTCATAGGCCCTTGGGTCAGAGACAACATAGGGTGTGATGGACAGAAATGAGTCCTGGATTTGGAGATCCAAATCTTGTCTCTGCCCCTTACTAGTTATTTGAACATGAGCAAGCCATTTCATTTCTCTTGGTCTTAGTGTCATCTGAAACAACTGAGGAATATAAACTAAATGTTTACTATTGTTCATTCTAGCTTTAGAAATATGTAATAGATTTCCCTTTCTTAGACATTCCTAAAAGGAAGTTCAGTGGCTGCCTGTTGTGTATATTATACTGGGGATTATTTTGGGGGGAGGTGTTAAGGTTTGAACTAGATGACCATTGAGGTTCATTCTAATTCTGAAATTTTGAGAACATTTTATTATAATGTATAATACAAATGTAAGTTGTAATAATAATAACACCCCCACCATCAGCCAAAGTAATCAGCAAAATGGAATGAGAAAATTTCAAAATATAGAGACTTAGCTGAGGAGGACAAGGTCCTACGGGAGTATGATGAAATGCATGCCATCCCTATCCTTCATAGAAAAAATAATAAGAAAAAGATAAAATATAGGGGCAGTTAGGTAGCACAGTGGATAAAGCACTGTCCCTGGATTCAGGAGGACCTGAGTTCAAATCCAGCCTCCGACACTTGACACTTACTAGCTGTGTGACCCTGGGCAAGTCACAACCCTCATTGCCCCACAAAAAAAAAAAAAGATAAAAAATGAGAAGAAATTCCATATAGTAATAAAAGCAGTAAGAACAATAATAATAATCATCATAATAAAGGTTTTGCAAAAAATCATGACATAGACACATATTATCTCACTTGATTTTCACCACAACTTTGTGTGATAGGTACTATAATTCTTTTCATGTCCATTTTACCAATAAGGAAATTTGAGCCCTTAAAGGGTTGTGATACATAGCTAGGAGGGGTTGGAGACAGAATTTGAACCCAGGTATTGCTTATTCCAAGACCTCTTTTCGAAGTCAAAGGAAATTGTCAGCTCATTTTACCAAATGTACTACTACTTCCTACACAACCTAGAGATGGGATGTACATTGCAAAATTTCAATCAGAATCATAGAATCTGCAAGTTGTTAGGGGATGGAATGTTGGACTTGGAGTTAGGAAGATATTAGTTCAAATACTGTCCAAGTCATTTCTTAGCTCTGTGACCTATGAACAAGTCAGTTAATACCTCTGTGCCTCAGTTTCCTTATTGGTAAAATGGGAGGATGTTAAGGTTCTTTTCTGTTTAAATTCTGTCATCTTATGATCCTATGACCTCAGCAATCATTTTGTCCAACCCCCACACTAAAGGAAGACCTACTGCAATGTACATAGTGGGTTGGCCTTGCTGAATTTAGAAAAAAAACAAATTATTCTTATAATTCTTGCAATCATATGCCATGGTGGGCTTTGTGTCCAGAGGACTGACTTCTTTTGGATTATAGGCTTATAGATTTTTTTTGCTGCTGTTCCATTTCACTTGGACCAAGCTTGATCTGTGAAAGTTCAGACTCTGACACCCAGAACAGAATTTATCTCTTTGTATTGTGTTTGTGCTGTCCCTCAAGGAGGATGGTGACATCATTTTGGAGACCACGTCAACTGCTTATCTAAATCCCTATAACAGATGTTTGGCAAAAGGTGAAATGGAGTCCTAAGCCTCTTAAAAGTATTGTTGCAAATATCATAATCTCTTTCAACATATTTAATCAATACATGCTACCCTGCAGGAGTATCACTCCCCACCCCCAGCTGTATTATCATGAGTTACCAGATACAGCCTCTGAACTGCTGCTGATGAAAAGGTGACTTTGAAATGAAAAAGAAAGAGAGAACACAGGCACAATCTTCTACATGAAGGACAATAGCAGTGCATCAACTGATAAATGTTACAGGAATAATGTATGTGTGTGCATATATACATATGTATACATGTATACATGTATATATGCACATTTACTATGTATAAGGATATATGAATATGTGTACATGTACATATTTACATATACATATAAATGTGTATGTAATTGAGTCAACCAAATCAAAATTTCTTCTTTTTTATTTAGGTTGATCTTAAATGAAAACTGATTTGGGGAAGAAGAATACCCTGAGGCTCATGTTCTTACCCATCAGCTAGACTGTGTTTTGAAAGTCAAATTTGCCATTCAGTTCAGGTCTTTTCATCACAAATACCTGAAAGTCCTCTTTTTCATTAAAGTCCCATTTTTTTCCTCTGAAAGATTATGGTCATTTTTGCTGGGTAGATGATCCTTGTTGTAATCCAATTCCTTTGCCCTCTGGAATAATATATTCCATGTTCTCTGGTCCTTTAATGTAGAAGCTCCTAGATTTTGTACCATCCTGACTCGGGCTCCACAGTACTTGAATTCTTTCTTTTTGGCAGCTTGCAATATTTTCTCCTTGACCTGAGAACTCTGGAATTTGGCCATAATATTCCTAGGAGTTTTCCTTTTGTGATCTCTTTCTGGAGGTGATCAGTGGATTCTTTCAATTTCTATTTTATCTTCTGCTTCTAGAATATCAGGGCAATTTTCCCTGATAACCTCTTTTTTTTGTTTGTTTGTTTTTTTTCAGGGCAATGAGGGTTAAGTGACTTGCCCAGGGTCACACAGCTAGTAAGTGTCAAGTGTCTGAGGTCAGACTTGAACTCAGGTACTCCTGAATCCAGGGCCAGTGCTTTATCACTGTGCCATCTAGCTGCCCCCTTCCCTGATAATCTCTTGAAGGATAGTTTCTAAGTTCTTTCCTTGATCATGGTTTTCAGGTAGACCAATAATTTTCAAATTATCTCTCCTGGACATATTTTCCAGGTCAGCAGTTTTTCCCAGAAGATATTTAACATTGCTCTCTATTTTTTTTTATTCATTTAGATTTGCTTTATTGTGTCTTCCTTGTCACTGAAGAAATTTTCTATGATCCTCATCTGTCTCTGTCTGCTCATCTTGCCTTTCTTTTACTTGACTTTTAGCTCCTTAAAGTGGGGCACTATTTCCAGGCTGCAGTATCCCAAGCTTCAGAAGTCCCAGGTGGTATGATTTAAGGAAGAGTAGGTTCTTCACTCTCCTGTCTTGTTACCTGGTTTGTAGGTGACCTTGACCAACTTGCTAATCAACCAGCTTTGTCTGTTGTGGTTGTTAGCTCTGACAAGCCTTTGCCCCTCCCCCCACCTGGGCAGCTGTTACTCAAGCCTACCTCCTGGTTCTCAGCAGGGGTGAAAAAAACAATGTTCTACCTCAGCACCAGCATAGACCCCTGTAGTCTCCCCCCTGCCAAAGGCTCAGCCCTCTCACCAGACTGTGAGTCTAGTTCCCAACAACACTGGCTTTTCAGCTGATTCAGAGGCTCTGGGAGTCTCCTTCTCTGGTGAGGACTCCCTGGGACTGGATCTGTGTCAGGGTGACCGTGGGTGGGGTTGGGCTCCACTTGTGTCTCAGCACAACAGCTCCTTCCCTCTGGTGTCCAAGACATTCTTGGTTGGAAGATGATTTCATCACATTCTTCTGTGGGTTTTGCTGCTCCAGCCATGTCCTATGGCATTATTTGGTTTTTTGTTTTTGTTTTTGTTTTTCGGGGCAAAGGGGGTTAAGTGACTTGCCCAAGGTCACACACCTAGTAAGTGTCAAGTGTCAGAGGCCGGATTTTAACTCAGGTACCCCTGAATCCAGGGCCTTTATTTTTATCTTTATTTGGATGTTTTTTGGAGTGATCGTGTCATGAGTTCGAGTGCTCACTGCCTTTCCTCTGCCATCTTGGCTCTGCTCCAGAAGTCTCAGCTAGACTGTGTTTTGAGTGACCAATTATGCTATTGATGGTAATGATACTTGGCAGTTGGGTGGTTAAGTAGATAGAGCTCTGGACCTAGAATTAGGAAGACCTGAGTTTAAATTTGGCTTCAGACTTTTGTTGCTTGCGTGACTCTGGGCAAGTCATTTAACTTCTGTTTTCTCAGTTTCCTCTTCTGTAAAATGGGGATAATAAAATTATCTACCTTCAAGGGTTGTTGTGAGGATCACATGAACTAATGCCTGTAAAGTGCTGTGGAAACTTCTAAATACTATATAAATTCTATTTATTATTATGGTGGTGATGGTGGTAGCAGCTGGCATTTATAAAGTATTAACGGTGCTTCACAAACATCTGAAAATGGCACAAAACTGAGCGGGGATTAACTACTCAGATGGCAGAGCCAGGATCAAGATTTTGGAAGGCAAGAACATTGGGATCAATCTATACAATGAAATTGATTAGGAATCAATGTATCATCTTATATTTGGGTTCCAAAAACCAACTTCACATGCACAAGTATGGAAAGTGTGATGACAAAATCTCATTGATAGAGGGGGTTGGTGGCTTGTAAACTCAATATAAGCTATCTGGGAAAGCAAAAACAATAATACTATATAATCATGCGCTCAATTAAGGAAGATGGATAATCCATTAAAAAGGGGATTAGCCCTACTATATTCAGTCATGGTCAGACTTCAGCTAATGGGTTAATTTCAGTTCAAATTATAACAGTTTGGAAAGGACACTGCCAGTCTATCCTATAAATTTACCAATTCAACTGTGCATTGCCCTCAGTAGCTGACTTCTTTCTTTCTTTCTTTCTTTCTTTCCCTTTCTCTCTTTCTTTTCTTCTTTCTTTCTTCTTTCTTTCTTTCTTTCTTTCTTTCTTCTTCTTTCTTTCTGGTGGGGTAATGAGGGTTAAGTGACTTGCCCAGGGTCACACAGCTAGTAAGTGTCAAGTGTCTGAGGCTGGATTTGAACTCAGGTCCTCCTGAATGCAGGGCCGGTGCTGTATTCACTGCACCACCTAGCTGCCCCTAAAATTTTTATTAATGACTTAGGAAAAAGCTCCAGAATAAATGTTATTTATGTATTTTTTAAAGTGTGTAGAGTGACAAAAGATCAAGGAGGGATAATAGTATGATTGGTGATAGATATTTTAAAAGGGATGCTTGCTTAGGTATAGTAGCTTAGTCTCTTGGGCTTTTGAGGGCCTTTAACTCTAGAATTCTGTTATTTCCTATTTAATTCATCAGGCCCTTTACACTGAATACTGTGCTGGGTTCTAGGGATTCAGAGACAAAAATGTGAAAGCTACTTTATTCAAGGAGCTTACATTCCACAGTGAAGAAACATACACAGTTGTCCAAATACTACACACACACACACACACACACACACACACACACACACATGAATTCGCACATATATTCATACATATATGTATACATGCATGGAAAAATTTAGGGTGAGAGAGTTTTGAAAACTGGGGGAATCAAGAACATCTTCTAATATGAGATGGTATTTGACCTGAACACCTATAAAGGAATAAGACATTACGAAATGCACAAATGAGGAGAGGAAACCCTTGCAGGCATAGAGAACAACTTTTAAAAGGTGTTGAGGTGGGAGATGTCTTGTCAACCTTGGGGAAGTAGGGAATTGTAGCTGGAATATGAGGATGAGAGTAGAATTCATGTGTAACCAATCTTTCAGATAAACTCAAAGCAGATTCTGATCTTCTCTACCATCCCCTGCATTTGTATCTTCCTTTCCACTCAATTAAAAGTCACTCTGGCCTTGATTATTATATGATCATCCTACCTGTGATAATTCTACACTTTCAGTCTCTCTCCCATCCAATCCATCTTATACACTATTATCCAATTCTACAAAACACAGGCCCCAGTCTTATCACCCCCTCTGATGCAAAATCTTTGTGATTCCCACAAGCCATCCTATAAATTCCAAGCCCAAGAGTCTGACATTCAAGGCTCTTTATTGTAGATTGTATGAATCCTACTGGGGTAGTTTTAAGGCTTTTAGACTTACAGAGTTCCATTTATTTCATTTCTGCTTCAGTGATTCCCTTTCAGCTAACATTGTTTCTTCAGCTTCAAAGATAATACTGATGAAATCTCAAAATCTCAGGGGACAGTTTCTGTAGTAGGCTCTCTCTCTCTCTCTCTCTCTCTCTCTCTCTCTCTCTCTCTCTCAATTCCTCCCCCTTTTCCTCTCTTCCACCATCTCTCTCTTTATCTTGCTGTCTCTATCTGCCTCTTTCTCTTCTCCTCCCCTTTCCTCTCTTTCCCCTCCATCTCTCTGTCTCTCTCACTTCCCCTCCCTTTCTTCCTCCTCTCCTCCCTCTTTCTCCCTTTCTCTCTGTCTTTCTCTACCTTCCCCTTCCTCTCTCTCCTCCTCCCCTCTCCCTCTCTATTTTTTCTGTATGTCTCTGTCTTTCTGTCTTTCTTTTTGCCTCTCTCTATCTCCTTCCTACCCCTCTATGCCTCCTTCCCTCCCCCTGGCCTGTGTGTGTGTGTGTGTGTGTGTGTTTAACTGGGTCGTCCTATCTTTACTCCTTTGTTCTTCCTCCTAATTATTTAGCAGTCATACAGATACATCTACTGTACTCAAGGAATGGCATCTGGGGAGATTTATATGTGACCCCAAAATCTCTGAAACAAATACCATGTAAAGATTCCTATCTTCCTTTGTTTTGCTTCAGTGCTCCCTCTCAGAGGAAGTCTTCAAGCAAGTGGCCAATTGTTGAGTAGAATGTGGTAGTAAGGATGCATTTTCAGGTACATCTTGGACTAGATGACAGATTGGGTTCCTTGCAACTCTTAGATTCCAGGCTTCTTTGATCAGCCCCAATCTTTGAAGAATAAATACAACTCACAAGCACTTCTATCCTGTCACTCATGTTTAAAACATAAGTTTTACAAACTATAGATCACAGCTTAATAGGTTTTGAGACTTAGAAGCAATGTCAACGACCATGTGGTTCAACCCATATCTAAACAGAATCATTTCATTCCCAACAAATGATCATCCAGCCTTTGATGAATTGTCTCCAGTGATGGGCAGCCCACCATTTTCTAGGCAAACCATTCTTTAGGATCACTGCAATTATTAGGAAGTTTCTCTTATGTTAAGGCAGAATCTGCCTTCTACAACTTCCATCCATTACTCCTAATGTCTTAATTTTGCCCTATGGGTCCAAGCAAAAGGCTATTCTTCTGTATGACAAATATGTATAGACTTTAATAATAACGATAATAATGGTAAGAAGTACAACCAGAATTTATATCTTACTTTATGCTTTACAAAGTATTTTACATATTATCTCTTCTGCCCTCATAATGATCCTGTGAGGAAGGTACTATTCTTCCCCCAATTTACAGTTGGGAAAACTTAAAACTTTGGCAAATAGAATCTATAAACAGTGCCTCAAACAGGTTTTTAATTCCACTCACTAAACATTTTAGCTGCCTTGAACACAGCTATCATTTCCCCTATAAGTCATCTTCTTTCATGTCCTTTGTTCATCTAATACATTGTAGTACTCACTCTGGATGGGTCTAGATATATACTTTGGTATGCCTCATGAACATCACAAGGGGTTGGGAGTATGCCAGGGGCTCAATCTTTATTTGTTGAATTAATAATTGACTGAATTCATGGAGAAATGGAAGTATTGAAAGACTGAAGACTTCCTAGAATACACAGTCTACTCCATGATACTAGGTTGTCAGAATGTGAGGTGAAATAACTGGGTTGAGAACAAGCTTCCATTTGCCTCCTAAGTAGCTTTTTCCATGTAAGCCCTAAGCAGTAGCCTTGACATCCCTGTATTTTGAATCATTTTCTCTTTGCTCATCATACTACTTTTTCTCAAATCTATGTCTGGGGGAACAGTCCAAACGGTGAGAAAACTATGCAGCTGATAAAAATGATGGGGTAAAGTCAAGTAGCAATTAAAATGAGCCAATTATGTGGTTGTTGAACCTTTAATTAAGAATTGTTCTTATGAAGACAGTTTTTTCGAAAAAGTAATCATTTTAAGGAATTGATGCAAATTCAAACATTAAATGTTTTATGAAAATGCATCATTGCAAAAGAAAATTTGTTTAATTCTACATTGAATGACTGTTCATCAGGATGAGTATTGTAGGAATAGTTAATTGTAATGATAGACCTGGGAAAAAAGGGATATGTGCTAGATTTACAGATGAAAGGGGCATATCTCATCAGCATCATTACAAACTGTCTTTGGTAGAGGGAAAAATTAAAATTCAATGCAACAATCATTTGTTAAGCAGCGCCTATGCTCTATATACTATGCTAGGTAATAGTGATACAAAAACAAAGAAGAAATTATCTCTAATCTCAAGAAGTTTACATCCTAGTGAGGGGAAAAAACATGTACAAAGATAATGAAATTCAAAGTCATTTCAAGGAGACAATGTTAACAACTGGGAAATAGGAAAACTTTTATGGGGGAGGTGGCCCAAGGAAACTGGTTCTGGAAGGAAATTTTAAGTCTAGCTATTGGGTTGGAATCAAGCATTATTGGAATGGTGAAGTAGGGCTAATGACTACCCCTTTCTGGTCCCTTTTATGTAGGCAGGACTTCTCTTTCCCAGATCCTCCACTGGCTTAGGGTTTTTGCTTTGGTCAATTTCCTTAACTGAAGTTGGAAAGAAAATTTTTCCTTTTGAACTTTCCCAAAAGGAAAAAAATATATAAGAGGAATTGTCTAAGGCAACCATGTGAGTCATATTAACTTCATTTTGCTCACAACCCATTTCTATATCTAGGAGTAGTCTAGAGGCATGTTGCCACCTGTTTTGGGTAGGTTATAAAAATATGAATCATTACAGTCTCATCCCGCCCCATAAATGGTCCCTGCAATAGCAAAGGAAGTGGGGAATGGGAATCACTGTCCTGGATATTCCCTTTAGGTGAATTCCATAATACATGGATTTGGCTTGGGCATACCTTAGGGCTCCAGAGTTCTGTGCTGATGATCTCATTAATGGAGTGCTGCTTGCACTATCCTGGTCACTGTTCTCCATGGCTCCTACTATCCCAATATCTCATTTCTCCATTCCCGGTGTCCAAAGATGCTTTTCACAGGCTTTCCCTCGTACTAGAGGATTCAGGAGTTCTCCAGTTTTTCCCCAGTTTCCAATGCATGTTTTATCTATGTCACTCTGCTCCCACACTCTCAGCTCTCTCTCTCTCTCTGTCTCTGTCTCTCTCTGTCTCTCTATTTTGAGGCTTCTGACCTCTTTTCTCCCTTAGGGTGGGTTAAAGTCTAACCTTTTAGTTACAGTCTAAATGGCTCCTCAAATGGCTATTGGCAATGTTGGGAAATACTGGGAATGTTGAAAGGAAGTTTAGGAAATCTACTTGTCAGCAGGTTTTTATCTCCAGTATCCTATTGCATGAAGATTATGAGCGGCAGAAATGAGAAAGCAATCTCTTCCAGGTATGGTGGATGTCTTATGCAAAAGTATGAAGATGGAAGATGGAATGATGAGTTCAGAAATGAACTCTACTATGTACCAGACATTATATTAAGTGATGGGGAAAAAAAGACAAAACTGAAATAGGTCACACCCTCAAAGAGTTTACATTCTAATGGATTAGTTGGTTGTTGTCCTTCATTCTCAAAGAAGACCAAGATGGCAACAGTATTTTGGGATCAAGATAGAGTGTTTCTGACTGTGGCTAATCAGACCAATTTGAGCTCTGATGGTTTTATCACAGGTCATGCACAAATAGTCCACATGAACATTTGTCATGGAGATATCTGTAAATTTATACATCTTACATTTCTTTTGTGGTACTGATAACTCTGCTTTGCTCATAGAGTACAGTACTTTCTTTGATGTGGGCACATCATGCTGGGCAGTCCTGTGCTAGTGTCTCCCATGTCTCACAATTGATACTAAAGTTCTTCAGAGAGAGAGACCTTGAAAGTGTCATTGTATCAGTTCTTCTAATCTTTGTGTGAGCACTTGCCTAGTTCAAGTTCTCCATAAAATAGCGGGGCAACTAGGTGGCACAGTGGACAAAGCACTGACCTTAGAGCCAGGCAAACCTGAGTTCAAATCTCACCCCAAAAACTTATTAGTTGTGTGACACTGGGCAAATCACTTAACTTCAATTGCCTTAAAAACATTCTAGGGCTTCTCCAGTCATCCTAATACATATCTTGCCACTGGAGCCAGATGCCACTGGAGGAGAAAGCAAGGTTGGTTACCCTGCATAGCCCTCCCTCACTTAAATCCAATTCATTGCAAGTCATGATATCACCCCAATGTCATGGTTCTCTTCAAGAATGATGGACAAACATCATCATCAACATAAAATAGGTTGTTTTTTTTTTAGGTAAATGTGCATTTGACATTCAAACAATGTAGCCAGTCCATCAGAACTGTACTCTCTGAAGTAGAGTTTGAATGTCTGGCAGTTCAGCTCAAGAAAGGACTTCAATATACACTACTTTATCTTTCCAGGTGACCTTTAGACTCTTCCTAAGACAATTCAAATAGAATTCTAATGGAAGAGAAATAATGTAAGGTGAGTCTGGGAAGATTCATTTAAACCAGAGTGTGGATTTTACATTTTTTCCTAGAGACATAACGGTAGCACTACGTGATTTTGAACAACCAAGTGGCATGGTGAGACTCATTCCTTAGAAATACATTCTGGTAGCTTCTATAGGGGACATATTATAGAAAGCAAAGGTTAGAGACCTAAGAAGCTATTCCAATAGACCAATAAAGAAGCTCTGTCTTTTACCCATAGTGCACATAATATGAACTTAACAAATGCTTATTTTATTATATCATATCATCCTGAACTTAGGTTGTGGCTGTATGTGAAGATAAAAGAGAACGGATGTGAGGGTAGTGATGATAGAATCAACAAGAATGGTCAATTTATCAGATTCCTAGAGCAAGGGATGGGAAAGTGTCAAGAAGGAATATGAAGTTATGACTTAACTGACTATCAGTATAGTAACATCTTCAACAGAAATAGCTATGTTGGGGAGGGGAAGAAGGAGATAATGAATAAAATGTTTCACTTGAGGCATATTGGATTTGGGTTGCCATTGGGACATCAGAGGAGAGATATCCAGCAGGCAGTCGGTGATGTGTAAATGGAATTTAGAAGACAGGCCAGTGCCAAATATTGACTCTTTTAGCTTTGTTCTACTTGATCTAAGAAGGAAGAACTAGGAACAATGACTAGAAGTGGCAAAGACTGCTTCATGTTGGGTGTCAGGATGAAGTTGCCTAATATTTAGTCACCAGGAAATTAAATAGTCCAATTTCAGAGTAGTGGAGTAACAGAATCAGAGGATGGTTACTGCTTTTTTAAGTAGAGATTGGTCTAGAAGACCATACTAAGATTTCTTATAATTCAAAAATTGTGTGACTTCTATTCCTGCAATGAAAATAATGACACATTTTTTATTTCATTCATCTAATCAACATTTGGTCAACATAACGACTCTGTTAGGTGGGTACTATAATAACAACAATAGTAATAATCATAATAATGTTATTTTTACATAACAGTAAATCGATAGAGAATGTGAGTATCGGAGAAGTTAAATATCCTGCCCATCAACACACAGTTAAGTAGGATTGGATTCTAGATCCCTTGATCACTCCAACTATTCTTATCATACTACTAACTCAGCCTTTAGTGCTCAAACTCCTTCCCATTTCCCTTAGCTTTCTCTTCCCCTCTGACTGGAGGAGGGTGAAGCACTAAACTCTCAAAGACTTCCTGTACATATGGTAACACCTGGACTTTCCAAAGTGCTCCACTTGCCATCTATAGCTGTACTTGGTTTTAACTCTATGGAACAAGATCCCTCATCTCCTCATCCCCCCATCCCCTGGTGTTCTTGTGTCCACAACCTTTCAACCTTCCATTTGGGTGTTTTCTTCTGTCATTAGATTGTAACTCCTGAGAGCAAGGCTGTTTTCCTTTTCCTCTTTGTATCTCCAGTACTTAGCACAGTGCCTGGCACATGTGTAATTAATAAATGTTTCTTAATAAACATTGTTGCTTAATAAGTGTTTACTGAATTGAATTAAAGCCAATACCCAATCAAACCATGCAAAACCAGGTCGGAGAAGGTCCTGGTTAACTAAGAGCTTCTGTTATCTGAATCCCTAAATAATTAATGGTTTTTAGTCGTATGTGTTTGTACAGGGTCCTTATATAATATAAACTCATGGAACATTCAATAAACTTTGAAAAAATTGAGTTGTTATTTTATAAATCAAGGTTGTAGGTGTTCCAAAGGGTAATGGAAAGAAATATAGTAGAAATAGCTTATCACGCATTACCAATGATAATTTAAATTTAGGAGATGTCATCAAAGGCTTCTTCATCATGGAGAAAGGTCATGGGAAAAGAAGGTAGGCTGTTTAGGTAGTGAATATGAGAGATCATAAGTTGGAACATTTAGTGCTTAAAAGGACCATCCAGTAAAACTTCATCATTTTTCAAATGTAGAGACTTAGACATAAAGTGACTTGCCCAACCAGGGTCACTGAACTAGTAAGTACCTGAAGTGGGATTTAGAACCCAGGTCTTCCATACTCAAGGTTAAGTGCTCCAGCCACTACACTGGACATGTAAAGTACACCCCTATGTTGATACCAAAACCACGAAGAGCCAAAACAGAGAAAGAAAATTATAGACCAATTGCCCTAATGAATATCTATGAAAAAATTTTAAACAAAATATTAGGGGCAGCTAGATGGCGCAGTGGATAGAGCACCGGCCCTGGATTCAGGAGTACCTGAGTTCAAATCTGGCCTCAGACACTTAACACTTACTAGCTGTGTGACCCTGGGCAAGTCACTTAACCCCAATTGCCTTACTAAAAAAAATATATATATATTAGCAAGGAGATTACAGGAATTTATCACCAGGATGATACACTATAACCAGCTGGGATTTAAACCAGGAATACAGGGCTGATGCAACAATAGGAAAACTGTCAACATAATTGACCACATCAGTAAGAAAACCAACCAAAATCATGTGATTATTTCGATAGATGCAGGAAAAACTTTTGACAAAATACAGCACTCATTCCTATTAAAAATACTAGAGAGCATAGGAATAAAAGGAGCTTCCCTTAAAATAATAAGCAGTATGTACCTAAAACCACCAACAAACATTATATGTGATGAGGATAAGTTAGAGACTTTCCCAATAAGATCAAGGGTGAAACAGGAATATCTATTATCACCTCTATTATTTAATATAGTACTAGAAATGTTAGCTTTAGCAATGAGAAGAAAAAGGAATGAAAGGGATTAAAATAGGCAAGGAATAAACAAAACTATCACTCTTTGCAGATGATATGGTGGCATACTTAGGGAATCCTAGAGAATCAACTAAAAAAGTATTTGAAATAATTAACAACTTTAGCAAAAATGCAGGATATAAAATAAATCCTCACAAATCATCAGGATTTGTGCAGATTGAACCATATTGTTTCTACTTTATGTTTGTTTTTTCTTTCTCGAGGTGTTTCCCTTTTATTTGGATTCTCCTTTAACAACATGAGCAATGCAGAAATATGTTTAATGTGATTATACATATGCAAGCTGCCTATAGCAGCTTGCTTTCCACATTGTGGAGGAAGGAGGGAAAGGAGGGAGGGAGAAATATTTGGAACTTGACATCTTATAAAAAGAAATATTGAAGGGAGCAGCTAGGTGGTACAGTGGAGAGAGCACCGGCCCTGGATTCAGGAGTACCTGAGTGCAAATCTGGCCTCAGACACTTAACACTTACTAGCTGTGTGACCCTGGGCAAGTCACTTAACCCCAATTGCCTCACTAAAAAAACCAAAAAAAAACCAACAAAAAAAAGAAATATTGAAAACTATCTTTACATGGAACTAGAAAATCAAAAAAAAATTATGATAAAAAACACCCCTGGTGTGTTTCACAGTATTTCCAAATGCATTAAGAAACAATTTAAAATATAACTGGGAAAAAGTTTAAGAAGATAAATAAAAATAACACAAAACCTAGATAATGCTAACTTGTATTTTTCTAAGTTAATATGCAGGAGTAGAGATTCTTATTATGATTTAGTTGTCCCATTTCTATTTGAGTTTGATACCATCCTACTGTACTATTCTTTCTGTCAGATATATAACTTGATCACTACACTGGTATCCATCAAATATTAAAAGAACCAGAGGGATGTCTTTTGAATGTTATGGTAGATATCTATGAATGATTTATGGAAAGATGTGGACAAGAATTATATATGTTGAGTTAGTGTCTATGGCATGGAATCTGTACTTTAGTTTTATTGAAATCTTCAAGTGTAAATGCAGTGCATGTTATATGATTGGGCATATACTTCGTTTCCTTTGTGATTTTCTGTATTTTGTTTTCTTCTTTTAAAAACATGATTACCAAAGGGGTTAATGATACCAAAGAAGGTAAAGAATCCCTCATAGAAGGAATTAAGAGGGTTAGTACCTCATTTTTATTTTTATGACCTTAGACAAGGCACTTCTCATTGGGGCTCAATTTCCTCAACTGGAAATGAATAGGGTTAGAACAAAAACACTCCCAGATCTATCCCAGCTAAAAAACCAATCTATGTGCCTAAAGTACTTCCTTTAAAAGTGATGCCTTTAGCCATGTACCAGAGTCACTTACTGACAGATTTCTTATAGAATTCTTTTGATCTCAGAAGCTTCAGCAAACTATGGTATTTTTCAATAAGTCAAGCAAGCACTTCAGGCAGTCTCAACATAGCAGTGTAGAAATGGATGAGGATCTAGTTCAAGAGAACTGAGATAACCTTAATTAATGGAAAGTCATAAGCCATGCTTCCCACTAATTAATCAGACAGAGGCAAGATATATCACTTATTTATCCAAAACCAAGCTGTAGTGGATGACAGCAAGAGCCTGTAACCTAGACGGTCATTTGAGGTACCTGGGCATCTGAAAACAGAATCCTTTGACCCATCAGTGCACCACCATGGGAAGAAAGGAGATAGGAAAATTAGAGCTTGTTTTGTCTCTCTTGGATAGATGATCTTCTCTCTGTATGCCTGCATACTGCCAAAACCCTAAGATCTGCCTACCACCCTCACATCTAATCAATCACCTATCCATACAGTTCAGAGATTATAGCTTCTAATTTGCTGCTCCTAGGCTAACTTGTCATCTCAAAACTCCAGGGAGACATTTACGCAGCTGTAGGAAAGTGATCTTGCTCTTTCTCCATGGCAACAAATTGGGGTGCCTAGAAACCCCAGAAGCCACCCGTTGGTATGTCTGATCCAAACTTCTACCTAGTCCTTCCAGAACAGAAAATGATAGCAGGCAAGGGGAGAAAATGAAAAGAGAAAAAAACACAACAGATCTTCATTAGTGGCCTCCTGCCTTCTAGCATAAACCCATAATAACTTTTGATGAATGGTGGGCCATTTGTCATTGATAAGGCATATTGGTGGGGCTGTCATCTCTCAACAAGCCAACTTACCCTCTAAAGATGATAAGATGTTTATCTGGGAGTGCTTATTAGAAGTCAGTTATACTCATCCTTGGAGTCTGCTTGCCATTTTTTATTAATCAGACTTGTTTTCTCTGGCTAACTCTGACCTCCTGAACAAGATGAATTGCATCTGAAAAGTGTGTTCCCCAAAAGTATTTGCTTCAATTTATCTCTTTCCTAGTGAATATTTGCATGAGTAGTTAGTATTTTATGGGCAACAAAACACACCTGAGAATGGAGTTTAATTCTTTGGTGCACCATGTTCCATCCATCCGTCCATCCATCCATCCATCTATTCATTCACAGAATCTTCTAATTGGAAGGGACCTTAGTGTACTTCCAGTGTAACCAGTAACAGAGTACACTCTACCATATCCCCAGTGAGTAGTTGTTCAGATATTTCTTGAATACCACCAGTGAGAAGGAAATCACTGTGTCCCAACATATGAAGTATATACTGTTTTTGGATTGTGTTGGTAGTTATGTAAAGCTTGAGTCTATGTATTTATGCATTTACACTGCTTTTCAGAGAACAAGAAGACTATTCCTAAGATCCTGCTTAAACTCCCATTCTCTCCATTTTTTTCAATCTTTTCTTTTCATTTTATCATAAAAGGTCAAGCAGAACAAGTTTAATCCCTCTTTCAGTGGAAACCCCTTGGAATTCTTGAAGATAGCTATCACTTCTCTTCCCAGGTCCTCTCATTGCCATTCTATGAATTTCAAAAGCACTCACAAACCCATTCCAGTTCCTTTAATAAATTTTCATATTACAAGGTCTTCAGGTCTTTTGCCATACTTATCACCCTTTTCTGGATACCCTCCAGCTATCACTTATCATCATGTGGTGACAACCTCTCTGGGATCAGTTTCTTTTTTTTTTTTTTCTGTCAGGTAACCGGCTTCTAAGATTCCTTTCAGCATTAAGCCTATGATTTTATGTCTTCCTTTACTATTCCAATGAACCAATGAACTCTTATGACCTATCATGGCCTAAAGCTAGTATTGTGTTCTTGAAGGCTATGTCAGCAGAATCCAGGCACTGGCCAAGTCTTACATCTTAGACAGGCTTTGAGCATAACACTAGCAAAAGTCTTCTTGCTCTCTGAAGACCAGCCTAAGTATGTAAAGATATGCAAACTTCTAATATATTTGCCATGTAATAATAGAGTCTTTGGTTGTAATGATCCTCAACACTGTAACTGACTTCATGGGCATATAAACCACATCTGACTCTGTTTCTTTCCCTGTCAAATGAGGCTATTGATTCTTATCCTGCCTCCCTATCAGGGCCATTATGAGGAAAGAATTTGGCAAACCTCAGGGCAACCCATAAAGATAATGTCATTATTGTGAATTTTGTCTAAATTTTCTGCTGCGCATCTGGCTTGGAAGGGAAGGCCTTTTGTTTGGTTCATGCTATGGAGACAACTTTACTGTTTTTTAACAAAAGATTATGGGGAATCCTGAAGTTAACATTTTATCCAGCCTCAACCTGCTGTTGAAATTGCCAAAGAGGCAGGCTTCTGGAGTCTGCTGTGTCCGATCCATTATTAATCATTGTAAATCTGGAATAATCTCTGCTAACATATTTTGTGCACTACAAATATATTTGTGCCAACCCTCTCTAATAAATCTTATGTCAAGCCAACTATTGTCTCTCTCTTCAAACAGCATTTCCCAGCTGAAATATTTAAACAATATATGAGCAATAATAAAAAGTGCTTGCTGCAGTCACTTTTGTTTTAGAAAAGCAGGCCATGCTAGCTAGCAGATTTATTGCTTACAGAAGGCTCCATTTGGGGCAGTATTTTTATTCCAGTGGGTTTTTTTAAGTCCCTAGCAGCCATTAGGGAATTTGGTATTCATTCCTAACTTTATGCAAAAAGAGAGAGGCATCATTTTTACCAAATCACAAGAGTATATAATTACCTAGAAAATGTACCTGGGAGAGAAATGAGGTTTTCCTGCTGAGATCTTGACATCTCAATTCTTCTGTTTTTATTGCTTGTGTGACCTTGAGCAAGTACCCTCTTTACCTTAGTCAATCAGTCAGTCAACAAATAATTATTAAGCACTTGCCACATACCAGCCAAGGTGCTTACTGCTAGAGATGAAAAGAAAGGCATAAACACCCCCCCCCCTCAGGAAGCTCACATTCTAATAGGGGAAACAGCATGCAACCTGTTCCATACAGTATAAGTGGAAAGCAATCTCAGAGGAAAAGTTTGAAGGGAAGAGGGAAAGAAGGGGAGGGAGAGAAAAAAAAACACAGAAAAAGTCTCTTGCAGAAGATGGCATGTTAGCTGAGTCTGGAAGGAAGCCAAAAATCTGAGAAGCAGAGATAAGAAGAGAAAAACATTTTGGATTTGGAGTATAGAAAATGAAAATGCAAGGAATCAGGAGATGGAGGGTCAAATTCAGGAACAGTAAGAAAGCCAGTGGGACTGGACCAGAAAACACCAAAGGGATTAAATGAGAAGACTGGGCTTTAAATACCAAACCTAGGATTTTGTCTTTGATTCTGGAGGTAACAGAGAAGCACTGGAGATGGAGTGGGGAAGGGTGTGTATGATATTGTGAATAATGTTAATATAATCTGTAAAATGATAGACTAGATTATTGCTGATGTCCCAATCAGCAACTCTAAATCCTTAGAAATCTCTCTGTCTCTCTTTTCCTCTGTCTTTGTATCCATGTCTCTTTTTCTTTTTCTCTCTCTGCCTCTCTCTCTCTCTCTCTCTCTCTCTCTCTCTCTCTCTCTCTCTCTCTCTCTCTCTCTCATTTTTCTTAGCAAAAGCTATATAGAACCACAGAATCATGAGATCTTGGGGTTGGAAGGCATATCAGAGGCCATTCAATTGATCAATCAGTGAGTTAACATTTATTACATCCCTTTTTATGTATCAGGTACCAGAATGAGTACTGGGGACAAAAACAAAAGGGACAAGATAATCCCTGCTCTTAAGGAAGTCAGTCTAATGGAGGAAAATATAAAATATATATAATATATAAAAATATAAATATATATTATATAAATATATTATATATAAAATATATATATAAAATATAAAATAAAAATATAAAAAGCTATATGTATTCAGGAGGAATTGGAGATAATCAACTGTGGCATTTAAAATTATGTGTGGATCCCTTATTTCTGTCCCAAGTTTGGGGAAAATGAGCTGGGGTTTCTAACATATTACTACTTATTTTTTTTTGTTGTTGTTGTTGTTGTTTGTTTGTTTTTTGTGGGGCAATGAGGGTTAAGTGAGTTGCCCAGGGTCACACAGCTAGTGTCAGGTGTCTGAAGCCAGATTTGAACTCAAGTCCTCCTGAATCCAGGGCCAGTGCTTTATCCACTGCGCCACCTAGCTGCCCTATATTGCTACTTATAAATTAGAAGCTCTAGCACCAGTTTCGGGCATTAAGCATTTATTAAAGCCTAACAAATATTAGTAAAGAGAGAACACATGGCTCAGCAAATTAAGAAGACCTATCTAGCCTAGAGGAGAGATGGAGCTCAGCCTGGCTTCCTTCTTTCTCCAAGTCTTCTACCATGAGTGCATCCAAGAGTGTGGACGTATGTGTGTGTGTGCGTGCGCGTGTGCATATGCATGTGCATGTGCGTTTGCGTGTGTGTGTGTGTGTGTGTGTGTGTGTGTGTGTGTGTGTGTGTGTGTGTGTGTGTGTAAGCTTCTTCCAGGTTTGGAGGAGAGGCAGCCCTTCCACACTACTCAAAGCTAACTGGTGAGCATCATTCAAATCTATTGTTTTACTGGACTTAAGGGTGGTCCATGAGCAGAAGTGCTAAGGTCAGAGTTCAGAAAACCTTATTTCTTTGATTTTGCAGCACATCCCTCCCCTCTCTTCTCCTGAGTGTGTCATCTCTTATGGTAATAAAAAAATAAAATAAAATAAGTCAAAGAGAAGAAAATAAACAAAAAATTTAAAAAAAGAACTCATTATATCAACACTAGTCAATGTATCGATTGGCCTGACAATATCTGCAATGTTTCACATGCGCAGATCTTGACTCTCCCTTGAAGGAATTTATGGATCCTTTGGGGACCACTATAATGACAAATCATTGAGTTATTGCTGTTTCCATTTCTAATGTCATACTCATTATGTATATTATTTTCTTGGTTGGTTCTGCTATCTTTGTTCTTCCTCAGGTCTTACAAATTTTCTCATGTTTCTCTGAATTTTTTATATTCATTACATGTTATAACACAGTAACAGTACTTTCTATCAGACATATCACTTTCAGCCTTCAAACTTCCTAGCCAAGGTCTAATCCAGATTAGAAAGTAATTGAAAAATATTTTGCTAAATAAATAATAAAATACAACATAATAATGTTATTTTGTGGTTTTCTCATTTAATATGTAGCCCTTGGGGATCTGTTTCCATTTGAATTTGACTTCACTTCTCTACATCCACCTATCACATTTTTTTTAGCCATTCATAATTTGAAGTCCATTCAGTCAATTAAAAACTATTTATTAAGGGTCTGCTATGAGCCACATACTATAGTTGGCTAACTGGATACAAGTAAAATGAATAAGACTCCCTCCTCATAAGGACCTTCCTTCAATGTGCAGGGTGTTCTAATTGTTAGACATTTTTTTTCCCCATATGCTGAGCTGAAATCTCTCTCCTTCCACTTCTTCCCTACAGCATATCACTGCCTCTTAGGAGAATCCCAAGTTTTATTCAAGTTTTAACCCACCTACTATCTCTTATGAGATGCCTGAGCACCTTCCTTGATAATGCTTTTTCCCCCAACTCAGATTATCACATAGTCTGTTTATATATTGTACTTTTCTAGTAGTGAATCTCTTCAGGATGGGGTTATTTTGCCTTCTTTTTTGAATCTCCAGTGTCCAGCATGGTGAGTGGTACAGAGAAGGCCTTTAATAAATATTTGATGGATTGGATTGGCCATCTGCTAGAGAGATTCAGGAACTTTGGCCAACAACCTCTAATAGTGTGGTCACCTGTAATGGAACCAAAGCATTGATCCACTTGGAAACTTGGAAGAGTTGATGTATCTTCTTCCATGCTTTTGACTTCTCTTTGCCTCACTGACAAAACAGTGTGAAGTAGCAACAATGGTTGTGGAACAATAGGGACTAGGTTCAAATTCTGCTTCTGATACCTACTACAGTATGACCTTGAAAAAGTTACTTGAAATATTTGGGATTCAGTTTCTCCATGTGAAAGCTAAATGAGGTTGTATTTGATGACCCTCATCTCCCTTCTAGTTCATAATCTATGATGCCAAGCCTACCTATTCAACTATTTTCTTATGGAGTGACATCAAAATTGTCTTCAAAATCTAAAAGTTTATTATCCAGAACTGGGACTGGGTTAATTCTTTTTGTCCATAGAGGACAGCACTAGATTTAATAGAAAATTTTTTTAAAAGTCAATTTAATATTGTTATGAGGAACAGTTTAAAACTTAATAGAGCTATATATGGAAGGGTTGACTGTCTTGGAAAGTAGTAGGTTCACCCACTCTTGATGGAGAGGCTGGCTGGCCACTAATTGGGATGTTTTTAAGGGTGTTGTTTTCAAGGATTTTTTTTAAGATACATTACTCAGGAGTGGGTTCTATAGGTTGGCAGCTGAGAACCTTCCCAATAGTTAATAATAATAATAATAGCTAACAGTAATATAGGATTTTAAGATTTACAAAAGGGCAGCTAGGTAGCATAGTGGATAAAGCACTAGCCCTGGATTCAGGAGGACCTGAGTTCAAATCTGATCTCAGACACTTGATACTTAGTAGCTGTGTGACCCTGGGAAAATCACTTAACCCTCATTTCCCTGCTAAATAAATGAATGAATGAATGAATGAATGAATGAATGAATGAATAAACAAATAAACAAATAAATAAACAAATAAATGAATAAATAAATAAATAAATAAAATTACAAAAAAATCTTACAAAAAATATCTCTTTTGACTCTCACAAATACCTTGGGATTCCCATTTTACAGAAGAACATTACAATATTGAGATTCTGCAATTCTGAAACCGAATCCTCTGTCCATTCATTGTTGGACAGCTAAGTGGTGTGATGAAATAATGAGATTTAGCAGATACTCAAAGACCCACCTGAAGATTAATCTAGACTGATTGACTCAAGTGAGAGTGTTTAACTGCTGATTAGCCTACTTTAAGTTAACTGGATTGTAATCACACCTTGAGAACACCTTCAGAACCCAATGGATTTGGATGACGCCAACCAATCAGCTTGAAGCAGTATGTAAGAACCACCTCTGTTCCAGACCTATAAAAAGCTTCCACAATCAGTTTGCTGGAGAGAGTTCCTGATTAAAGCAGGCTCGTGGAGGAAGACTTCAGGAAGAACCCAACCAGGCTGGAACTCTGGGCTAGGTAGGACTTCTTTTTCTTAACTTTCTGAACTCCATGTTAATACCTGTATGCTTTAATAAATGTTTAATGCCAAAGACTGGTACTGAAGCTTCTAATTTAAGGCAACTACAATTTAGATTTTAAACATCACAGTGGCACAATAGATATAAAATCAGACCTGGAATCAAGACTTGAATTCAAATCCAGTGTCAGACACTTCCTAGCTATATGACCCTGGAGAAGTCACTTAACCTCTGCTTCGTCTTCCTCAACCATTAAATGGGGATAAAAATAGCATCTACCTCACAAGATTGCTGGGAAGAGTCTGGTAGGTGGTATATAAATGCTTATTGCCTTCCTTTCCTCTAAGAATTTATGATCTGTAGCTACTGAGTCCCCAGACTTTACCTCCCTGTAGAAAATAAATCCTCCAAAGGAGTTCTCAGTACAATAGATCAGGGCTAAACTTTTCCTACCTGTGACCTTTTTGGCTGAGAAATTTTTACTTGCCCCCGAGTATATAGGTTTATAAAACAGATATGCAGAACCTTTTTTTTTAAAATTTTTTTGCGGGGCAATGAGGGTTAAGTGATTTGCCTAGGGTCACACAGCTAGTAAGTGTCAAGGGTCTGAGGCTGGATTTGAACTCAGGTACTCCTGAATCCAGGGCCGGCGCTTTATTCACTGCACCACCTAGCTGCCCCCACGAATAACCTTTTGATGTTGCCAAATTTTTCACCACCCCCACATTCAGTTATGCGACCTCATATGGAGAAATGACCCACAGTTTAAGAAGCTTTGCACTAGAGCATCCACAAAGCTAACTTTCCAAGAGTTTCTGCCCAGGAAACAAATGCCAAAAGAAATCACTTCTTCATGGTTAGCAAAGGAAATGCATCTCATTGAGGATGGGAGGTGGGTGAAGGGCGTGGGCAAATAAAGAGCTTAAAATTTATAGCTAATGCCACACCAGGTAATTTTGCTGCTGTTTCTCTGAAATAATTATCAGTAATTAATGATCATTAACACTGATAATCAACAGGAGGAAGCTTAGTGGGCGGTGCAGGAAGCACCAGTTGTTTTATTGCCTAATGTGAGAAACCTATAGCCAGAGCTGATAGGAGTGTGTAGATTCAAACAACATATCCATATGTTCACATATAGATATAGATAAATTCATATAGGGTGTGTATGTATGTATATATATACATATATTTTTACATATGTATTCACATAGATACCTAATATAATTTCTGTATATATACACAAAATAAATATGTATGTGTAAATTCCTTTGCTCAGAATCATCCCAGTGAGTGCAACTAAATCAGAGGGCCTCCCTGTGTTGCCTCCATTGGATTTGTAAGCATTTTCTGTGTAGAACAAGAGGGAGAGCCTTCAACCATCAGCAGTTCTGGCTAAATTGAGGTTTCCATTCTTACTTTTTCTCTATATTTACTGGATGGCTGTTGAATTTATTGGAAGTTGTTAGCATGTCAATTCCATTGATGCTTTATTATATTATTCTGTGTAAAAGTGTGAATACACATACTTCTTATAATTTTTTGAAAGACTGCAGCAGACAATCCTGCCTGGGAGGGATGTCAGGGAATACCTAGCCCAAAATTCTCTATTGAAAAGCAGAAATAATAATAATAGCTAGTATTTATATGGCACTTTCTATGTGGAAGTACTGTGCTAAGTACTTTATAATTATTAACTCATTTGATCCTCAAGACAGCTCTGCAAGGGAGGTGTTGTTATTATGCTCATTTTATCAATAAGGAAACAGAGGCAGAGTTTAAGTGACTTGCCCAAGGTCATACAACAAGTTAGTATCTGGTGTTGGATTTGAATTTAGCTTATCCTGATTCCAGAGGCAGCTAGATGGCACACTGGATAGCACTATAGACCTCGATTCAGGAAGTCCCCTCCAAGAAAATCCGTAATGGGGTCATGAAGAGTAGGACATGAATGAGCCATATTCTGATTCCAGGGCTGGTATTAAATAGAAAATCTGGGATTCACATTCAAGGCCTTTGACTCAAAATGAATGATGCTTGAATACTGCTGACTTAACCATTCCATATATGTATAATAGTAGGTTTTTATTTGAATATTAAACTGTGCTCAAAGACAACTTTAAAAGAAACCTATGGTGTCATTAAAAATATTTTTGATATATTTATTTCTCAATATTTCCCTCCTGCTGTCCTGACCCAGAAAACCAATATCAAATATCAATATCAAAGAATGAAAAAAAAAAACCTCTACCAAGGGCAAAAAAAAATCAACATTTCTGCAAACTTGTAATATGAGGTTGCATTAAATTTGTTCCTTATTACTTATTTCAGTCATGTCCAACTCTTTGTGACCACATTTGGGGTTTTCTCGGCAGAGATACTGGAGTTGTTTGCCATTTCCTTCTACAAATCATTTCACAGATGAGAAAACTGAGGCAAATGGGGTGAAGTGGCTTGCCCAGGGTCACACATCTAGTAAATGTCTGAGGCCAGATTTGAACTCAGGAAGATGAATCTTCCTGAGTTCAAGCCCAACATTCCACGCACTGCACCACATAGCTACCCCAATATTTATATAGCTCTTTCCAAATATTATAATATTCTGTTCTTAAAACAATTTTGGGAAGAAGGTGCTATTTTAATTCCCATTTTACATATGCAGAAACTGAGGCAGACACAGGTGAGGTGACTTGCCCAACATGACCCAGAACTTTAAATGTCTGAGGCTAAATTCAAATTCTGGTTCTTCTAATTCTAGCACCAACATTCTCTCCATTGTGTCACTTAGCTGTGCATCAACCACCTCTGATTGTCTACATGATGCTACACGCCCAGAGTCTCCCACTTCTGGAAAAAAAGGCCATGATCTACATCATCTTATCTCTTCTTGGGGCCTAAACCTGACCATACATACATACATATATATCATACATACATACATACATACATACATACATACATATACACACACAACAGTGTAATTTTAATTAGTTTTGGTATTATTATTGTCTTTAATGAATCATATTGTAAAATAAGTATGTACCTTCAAATTAATTTTTGAGGAATCTGGATTTTGATAGATTTTATTGACTGCTTAAAATGGGGGTGGTTTTATACACATACATATATACTCACTTAAGAATTTGGAAGATGGGGGCAGCTAGGTGGCACAGTGGATAAAGTACTGGCCCTGGATTCAGGAGGACCTGAGATCAAATTCTGCCTCAGACACTTGACACTTACTTGCTGTTTGTCCTTGGGCTAGTCACTTAACCCTCATTGCTCCTGCCAAAAAATAAAGAGGAAGAGGAAGCTGATATAAAAGGTGTGTCTCTCCCTGGCCCCAATTATATTTATGATGTGGCATAGAAATTCTGTTGTTTATCTTTAGCAACGCATTAAATAATAATTGCTCTTGTTATAGTGGTTTATCCTTTACTCTCTAAGAGGTTAATGTCATTGGGTGATGTCATGACTTGCAGTGAATTGGATTTAAGTGAGGGAGGCCTGTGCAAAATCAATAGGCTTACTCTTTCCTCTAGAGCCATCTGGGTCCAGTGGTAAGATACATATCAGGACAAGTGGAGATGACCCCAGATGTCTGAGGTGATTAGGGTTAAGTTACTTGCCCAGGGTCACATGGGTAGTAAGTGTCTAATTCTGGATTTGAACTCGGGTCCTCCTGACTCCAGGCCCAGTGCTCTGTCCACTGTGCCACATAGCTCCCCTTATTAGGTGACACAGGGATTCTTTGAATAGTAATAGAAATATAAGAGTAAGGCCAGATGACCAATTTGGGCCCTAGAATGGACATCTCCCTTATTTTAGAAACAATTAAAGTCCTAAGGGTGACTTTGCCCAAGGTCATACAGAGAGAAAGAGACATAGTATGATGAAGTAGAAACAAAAGAAAAACAAAATACTGTGTTTAGGGTCAAAGGATCATTATTCAAATCCTGACCCTGGACCTTGCCAGCTGTATTACCTAGGGTAAGTCACTTCCCATCTCTGGGACTCTGTTTTCTCATCTGTAAAATTAAGGAGTTGGACTAGCTGGCTTCTGGGGCCCCGTAAGTGCCCAAATCTATAATCTTCTGATCTCAAGTCACTTCATCATCCTCTACCTCAGTTCCCTCCTCTATGAAATGAAGAGGTTGAACTAGAGAAACTCCATCTATGATTGCTTCCAGTTCTAAATCTATGATCATAAATTTTCTGACTCTAAATCCATGTGTTTTTCCCCATGATACCCTTAACTTTATATAAACATGACAAAAGAGAAAAAAATAACATCAATAATAATAATTCAGTGGCGCTCAAACAAACAAAAAAATCAGAAAGGGTCACACATCCTTTGGCAAATTCAAAATAAACATGTCTGCCTTCCCACAGGGATGGGACCACACTTTTCTATTCCTTCAGATCAGAACCTAGATAAATAAATAAGACAGCCTGTAAGTAAGACAAAATTCTGTATCGGCCTTGCGATGGCCTATCTAGAGAAGTTACAATTGATTTTCGGACTCACAGTGAAGATCTGCTTATATAAATTTTAAATGAAAGAAATTCCTCTGAATTTCTCTGTCTTTCCTCACTCTACATTATCATACTCATATATGGATGTGGTCTCTGATGCATCTTGCCTTATCGCTGAGGATTATGTTTGGTAGCAATGGCATGGCATGAAGTTTAAATGGAATGCACCGCACATGTTGGGCTGTGACCCTCATTTCTCTCAGATGTAAAATGAAGACTTTTTAAGACTCTTCTACCTCGAAATTGAAGATCTTATGAGAGATTCTGTTAACAGAAAAGCCTTGGGATTTGTGGGAAGTCACCTTCCCTTCTTTGGCCTCAGTGTCTTCACCTCTTACATGAGGAGTTTGAAGAATTAGAAAGTGTCTCAGGTCCCTTCCTTTTGACATCTGATTTTTTTTATAACTATTGTATTGGTGGGAATTGATGAAGCAATTCAATCGAAAATAAGACATTCCTTTTCCATGGCATTATACCTTTTGCTTCCATGCTTTTGCATAAGGAATTCTGCTCCTTTGTTGAAAGAGCTTGGGATGTCTCTCCCATGTGGAATGAAGTCTCTCCTCACCTCTGTCTCCCACAATCCCTAAGTTCCTTCAAAGCACAAAACACAAAAGGACTTACCTTATTATCTCTCTCTCTGTCTCTCTGTCTCTCTCTCTCTCTGTCCTTTCCTGTCTCTCTGTCTCTCTATCTCTGTGTGTATCTCTTTGGATTAATTCATAGTTACTTTATATTTCTTTGTCTACATGCAGTACAACTCCACCAAGTAGAGTATAATGCATATTTTACATCTACATGCATGTATATGTATGCATAAATGTATATATAGAGATGTGCATACGTACACATTTATATACATATGGTATATGCACATACACATGTATGTATGAATATGTACATATACACACATGAATACATGCAAGTATACATACATCCTTCTCTTTGGCTATATCTTCAGCAGCTAGCCCAATGCCTTGCACAGAAAAAAGGCTGGATTGAATTTAATTTGGAAAATGGACTATTGGAAGAATCATGGGCTCATATCTGAGACTGAAAATGAAGGAGGATAACATGAGTTTCTGATGCTACCAGTACTTCTTTTTCTGTACAGAGAAAAGCCCACAATGCTCCTTTCTAGTTGTTTCAGTCTCTGATTGTGCCCTGAGTCTCAAATGTTCCCCAGGTCCCTCCTGTCCTCTTCCGAGGTCCATTCAATAACTGTAAAAATAACTTTTCGTCCCTCTGGGCTCAGTCCACTCATCAGACGGTACATGTTGGGTTCCAAGGCAGATTAATGGCCCACAGTTACCTGCATGATTATTTTTAATGGGCTGATTTGAGAAATAAGATATTAATTGCTGTCGCACACTGAGATAACATCATTTCAGGGCAGCAGGAAAGCAAGCATCTGCTGCTCATGTACTCTTGCACATATTTGCTTTAAAAAAGGCTCACGTTTGTTCTGACTGGAAATTATTCTCTTTTTTTAGGTGAAATAATAGGTTCAAATTTGGGGGAACTAATTAAAGTTTGGATTGAAATTTCCTTCTTTTTACCTCCTTACACTTTGCATGCTCTACCTTGTAAATTCTTTTCCCTGATTCATTCACTATTCCTTATATGCAGTCAGGTGTGTATATATGGATTTTTGTGTATTTTTGCATACACAAATCACAATCATGGCTATAAATTGATATAAACATATATGACTAATACATCTCATATGTTTGGATATTGGCTATATCATGTGTTTTATAAATCATAAACATATATGATATACAAATACACAATAAACATGCAGCATAATAATAAATGAATAATTAACATCCTATATTCTTTCTATATAAACAAATAATAATATTGATAGATAGATGATAGATTAATAGATAGATATATAGATAGATAGATATCCAATCCATCCTCCATTCAAACATCAAAGTGAATTTCTTAAAGAATGTCTGACCATGCCACAATCCCTTTCTCCTTAATAAGCTCCAATGATTACCTATTACCTCCATGACATTCAAAACCCTTCATAACTTAGCCTCCCACCCCTTACCTTTCATTTTTATCACACCTTCCTCACTGCCACATACTTTTTTTTTTTGTTTGGCAGGGCAATGGGGGTTAAGTGACTTTCCCAGGGTCACACAGCCAGTAAGTGTCTGAGGCCAGATTTTGAACTCAGGTACTCCTGAATCCAGGGTCGGTTCCACTGCACCACCTAGCTGCCCCTGCCACATACTTTTTGAACGAATGACACTGACCTCCTTGCTTTTCCATGAACAAGACCCTCCATCTCTCGGCTCTAGGTATTTTCTCTGGGTGCCCCCCAAGCCTGGAATACTCTCCCTCTGCCTATCTGCCTACTGTATTCCCTGGCTTCCTTTAAGTCCCAACTAAAGTCCTATCATCTACAGGAAACCTTTCTCAATCCCTTTTTAATTCTAATGTCCTTATATTTTTCCCCCTATTTATCTTATATAGAACTTACTTTTGCATATTTTTTGCATGTTGGCTTTCCCCACATTGGTGGTAGGGACTATATTTTGACTCTTTTTGTATCCTCAGTGCTTAGAACAGTGCCTCACAAATAGTAAACACTTAATAAAACTCTATTGATTCTAGGGGCAGCTAGGTGGCACAGTGGATAGAGCAGCAGCCCTGGAGTCAGGAGTACCTGAGTTCAAATCCAGCATCAGACACTTAACACTTACTAGCTGTGTGACCCTGGGCAAGTCACTTAACCTCAATTGCCTCACTAAAAAAAAAACAAAACAAAAAAACACTCTATTGATTCTAAAAGTTTATTGAATTCTCTTTCTTTCTTTCTATCTATCTATCTCTATATTACATACACTAAAATAGTTACAATATCAAACTATATATCTAGTTATCTATATCTACAAACATGAATTTATCTATATGTCTCCCACCTCTAAATCATGTAAATATGTATGTATGTATGTATCTATCTATCCATCTATCTATATGTCAGAGGTAGAACTTGAAACTGGGTCTTGTTAATCGAAGTCAAGGCAGCTAATTATTATGCCATCCTTTCTCTTCAAGAAATTATTGAATCATGGACTTTGAGGTGACATATTGCCATCCCCTTGATGTATTTCAATGTTAGCAATAAAATTCCCAAGACATTTGGCATCTTGATGTCGACATGTTCCATCAACCCTTTGTCCTCTTGAAAGGTATTATGGTACTAAGCAAAAAGTATTGGGCTTTGAAGCAGGAGAAACCTGGGTCTGAATACCAGCTCCACTATTTCCTAGCTATGTCATCATGGGAAAGTTAGCTCACTTTCTGAAGTCTGTTTAGTTTTCTGCAAAATGGTGCTTATAGTTCTTTTACTATTGAGAGGGAAAGCACTTGATAAACTTCAAAGGGATACTCAAATGGGAATAGTGTCATTAGTCTTATTCATTATCATTGTCTTTTTGAAAGACAATAAAGCCAAGTTCTAATTAGTTTGGGCCATGGTAGGAAAAAGGATGGAAAAGAAAAATTGAGTCTCTGAGTCACGAAGAGTAGTAAACAATTTATGCAGTCACCTAATTCAGTTCACTGAGCAGGGCTTAAAAACCTGCTCTCTGCTAAGCATTGTGCTAAAGGCTGGAGACAAAAATACAAAATGAAATACAAGTCCCTGCCCCACAGGATCTTAAATTCTATAGGGAATAGAGTGGGTGGGAGACAATATGGATCTAGTAAGTCAATATAGAATATGTACAAATTAAATGCAACTAATCTGGCAGA
The DNA here is from genome assembly GCF_019393635.1 of Dromiciops gliroides. Taxonomy (NCBI): domain Eukaryota; kingdom Metazoa; phylum Chordata; class Mammalia; order Microbiotheria; family Microbiotheriidae; genus Dromiciops; species Dromiciops gliroides. The sequence goes on from NC_057863.1 coordinate 631,654,423, forward strand.
GAAGGGGAAAGCTAATGACATGTTGGGGAGGGAGCATAGCAAGGTCCCTTTATTGGAAACAGAATTTGATTGTCTTGAAGAAAGACAGTGATTCCAAGAGGTAGAAGGAAGGAAGGAGAATTTATGTAAGTAAAATTTGTTCAGCCATACTCCATTTCATGGGCACTCCTTCAGTTTCCAGTTCTTTGCCACCAGAAGAAAAGCTGCTATAACGATTTCTTGTATATGTCAATAAATCAATCAATAAACATTTATTAAATGCCTACTATGTACCAGTCACTATACAAAATTCTGGAGATAGAAAAGATGGTCGTTGCCCTCAGGGTGTTTACCATCTAATAGGGAAGACAAGATGCTAACACATATGTATAAAGAAAGTTAGACACAAGATAAATGGGAAATAATTAACAAAGGGAAGACATTAGAATTAAGAGGAGTTGGGGAAGACTCCCTGTAGAAAGTGGGATTCTATTGGAGACTGAAAGAGAGCATAATAGGGTTATTTCTGGGACAAAGGGCATGCACTTTCAGAGCATAGATCCATGTTACTAGTTCAAAGCTCTTCCCAGAGTACTTAGATGCTCCAGTTTCCCCACAGTTCCTCCACTATTTGCCATTTTCTTTTATTGTCAACTTTGTCACTCTTATGAGTTTGAGATAGAACCTCAGAGTTTTAATTTTAATTTTTCAAGTTATTAATGACTTGGATCTTTTGCTTCTTCTCTCCTCCCATCCCCTCCCTTTTTTTCTCTTCTCCACTTTAACAGGGGTAAAAAAAAAATTCATATTCAATATTCTAATTTGTTTGTTATAGATTGAAATGCTCATGTGTTTTGTTTTGATGTTTTTGTTTGTTTTGTTTTGTTTTGTTTGGTGAGGCAATTGGGGTTGATTCGCCCAGGGTTACACAGCTAGTAAGTGTCAAATCTCTGAGGCTGGATTTGAACTCAGGTCCTCCTGACTCCAAGGCCGGTGCTCTATCCACTGAGCCACTTAGCTGTGCCTAACACTTATGATTTTAATGTTCAAATTCATAATATTTTTAAAAGAAACATAAACTTCCCCTGAACTTAGTGACACTTTAAAATAATGTGATAATCATTTTCTCAAATGGCCACCACTGTAGTTTAATCCCTTGTGCCCTTCCATCTTGACTACTATAATTCCATCTTATTCAGATGCCTTATACTTGGACCACTAAACCTTCTAAACCTTAGATGACTCTCCTTCCAAGTTTATTTACTCTAGATAGTATTATTTATTTCATTTAAAACTCTCCTTTCTACCTTCTGTGAACACAACTAGTCTACCTCCTATTGCCTAAACTATGAATTCCATCTCTTGCCTCCCTAACTTTGCACAAGCGTTCCTTCATGTCTGGACTGTACCTCCTTATAGCATTCCAAATTTGGATCTGGAAGGGGTCTCAGAGGTCATCTAGTCCAACCCTCTAATTCTACCAATGTGGAAACTGAGGCACATACAGGGTAAAGCATCACACATCTAATAAATATCTAAGGGAAGATTTGAATTCAAAATGACCCTGCAAGGTAAGTGCTGTTACAATGACCTCCATTTTCCAGTCAAGGGAATTGAGATAGTTAGAAGTTAGGTGACTTTCCCAGGATCACATAGCTAGTAAATGTCTAAAACTGGATTTGAACTCACATCTTACTGACAGTGTTCTATCTATCGTGCCACTAGCTGCCTCCAAAGAGGCCATTATATTGAACCCTCTCATTTTAAAGGTCATAACATTGAGATCTATGCATGTTAAATGACCTTGCCCAGGGTTACATAGATAGTATCAAAAAAGGGGCTTTAACCAAAATTCTGTGATGCTAAAGGTTCTTTCTCTTTTACTATGCCCTTTTTGCAGTGATTTTTAATAAATCCGTGTTGGATTGGATTAGATTAATCACAATATTATCATGCATTTTTAACAAAGTGCTATTATTTATATGTGTGAGGTATATTATACTATATCTGCATAAGTATGTTTACTAACTTATGTCTTGGCCTGTGGACTTGAGGACCCCTCAAAATAACTCCTTCTCTCTCCCACCATTCACCCATGCCTTTCTGTGGCCCATAATGACTGCCAGTGACCATGATGCATTCATTACTTGTAATTAAAGTCCATGCCTCTCCCAGCCTGAAAAAACAAATTAAGCTTAAATAGACTTACTGCTTCATAACAGATTTTCTGGCTTATCAGAGAAACTGGGTAACAGAAGGAAAAATTATGAGACAGCCATGGTGGTGTGCTACACTCTGGCTGAACCCCAACAGTCCCCTCCACTTGGGCTTCAGATGGTAGGGCGAGAGCAGCTGTTCCACTGCACTGTACGTGGGGCCCACAGTGGAGCAGCAAGTATTTATTATTGATCTTCTCTAACTATCTGTTATCAGGAAACAGAGGTACTAGCATTTGGCAAGAAGCAAGCCGCATATTTGCTCTGTTCCCTGAAAAGAGAAACATGCCTGGCCAGGAAAGGTATTAGACCACATTTTTTGGATGTTTGTTTGTTTATTTGGTTTTCCCTCCTTCTTGACAAAGAAATTGGTAAGAAGGAAAGAAGGAAAGAAGGAAAGAAGGAAGGAAGGAAGGAAGGAAGGAAGGAAGGAAGGAAGGAAGGAAGGAAGGAAGGAAGGAAGGAAGGAAGGAAGGAAGGAAGAAAGAAGGAAGGATAGAAGGAAGAAAGAAAAAGAAAGAGAAAGAAAGAAGCTCATTATTCTCATATATTCATTGTCAAGATTTAGTCAGAAATGAGAAATGAGAGCTCAGCCAAGTAAAAATAGATTTTATGCATAGTAGATAGAGAGCTAGCATCAGAAATCAGGAACATCTGTGTTCAAATCTCTTACTGACTATAAGACCTTAGACAAGTCATTTAACCTTGTAGTAATCTAGGTAACTCTTTATTAGTATAAAAGGCAGGAGTAGGAATTTGAACCTTGGTCTTTTTACTTATTCTTACTTCTTACTTCTTATCCATTTCTATTTCTAATGTACCTTATTAAAAAAAAGTTAAGATTTGAACCTAGGTCTGTTAAATGTTGGCTCCTAGTCTGGTACCCTACTATTGCTACTACTGCTGCTGCTATCACTACAATAATGATTACTACTACTACCACTATTACTACGTTACTATTAGTATTGCTGCTACTATTACTATTACTACTACTACTATTATTACTACTACTATTGCTGCTGCTATTATTACTACTAGTACAATTACTACTGCTGCTGCTGCTATTACTATTACTATTACTATGACTTTACTACTGTTACTATTTCTATTACAACTACTATTTTATTACTTCAATTACTATTACTACTACTATTACTACTGCTACTAGTACTGTTGTTGTTGTTGCTGCTGCTACTACTATTACTAGTGCTGTTTCTGCTACTCCTACTATTATTATTATTGTATAACTTATATGTCTTTGGCTAAGTCACATTTCTCTGGAATCTGGTTTTTTCATCTGTTAAATGATAAGGTAAAGCAAGATGACTTCTAAGGCCTAGTCTAGTTCTACATCTACAATCCTGTAACTTGGGGAAGAGAGTCCAAGCTGAACTTGGGTGCAAGCCATATTCATAAACATATTAAATAATTCTCATTGTATGCAGGCACACACATGCATCTTGTTCCAAATCAGAACAAAAAATTCTTTGGGCCTGGCTTCTAATCTCCATTTATTGTTCCATGACCAATTCCCCAGTTGGCCAAGCTTTCAGTACCCTCTGGGCTTCACAATGAAAACTCACCACAAATTGCCTAGGGCCCTTTGAGGCCCAATGTCATGAATTCATCAGAGCTGCTCCAGGAACCTGTCACACTGAGTATTTTATTTTATTTTTTAACCATGAAAGCCATGTCCAGCAAGAAAAACTATTTCCAGGGACATAGTGGCCATTCTGGGAACACAGATAGAGGGCGCTAAAAATTTTTTATTCCAGGAAATATGATTCAGACCCATTTTTTCCATGATCATAAGTGGCTGTGAAAAAGATATTAGGAATCACCTCACCCAGCTCTTACATCTTCCAAACAAGTAAACTGATACCCAGCAAGTCGATATTAGAATAGTAGGATCAAAAATCTACAGATATACATATATTAATATATATTATATATATTTAAAAGAAATAGCATGTTGTTGTGCATAAGAGATTGAATGTTTTTGATCGAAGTCACTTAACCTTGTTTGCCTCAGTTTCATCATTTATACAAGGAGCTTGAGGAGGAAATAGTAAACTATTCTAGTATCTTTGCCAAGAAAACCCCAAAAGGGGTCCTAAAGAGTCAGAAGCAGTTGAGATGACTGAACAACAAAAAATGTATCAGGGTTTTTATTAGGATAAAATGAGATAAACTTTGAAAAGCATTTAGCATAGTGCACAGCACACAATAGGTGCTTATAAATGTTTATTGGTTGACTAAAGTTACTTCACCTCTGTTTGCCTCAGTTTCTTCAAATGAAAAATGGGGATAATAATAGTGCCTGACTCCCAGGCTTGTTGTGGATGGATATTGTGAAGATGAAGTGAGATGATCTTTGTAAAAGACTTAGAATGCTTGGCACACAGTAAGTGCTACATAAATGCTTATTTCCTTCCTTCCTAAGTTCTGGGAATATAAAAACAAAAGTGAGACAGTTTCTGTGCTGAAGGAGCTCATGTTATAATGCGGTAATTGATATACAAAGGAAAAAACAAGATGCATACAAAACAGATATGAAGAAGCCACATAGGGAAATTTTGAATGGAATTACTGATTTCTACATATATTAGTAAATGGCCAGTACTCTAGATATGAAGTAGGAATACTTGGTCTCAAACCATAGGCTCATAGATTCATCTCTTATTTTACAGATAAGGAAACTCATCTAGAGATGTGACCTGATTTTCCCAGGGTCACAGAACTTGTGACAAAAGGCTGGTTTGGAACCTCAGATTTCCTGACTCTGAATCCAGTACTCTGTCCACTATACTGCCCCAGCTCTAACATAAATCAGCCATATGACTTTGGCTAATTCCTTTCATCCCTTTCAGCTTTTGTTTCTCATTTGTAAAATGAAGAGGCCAAGCTAGATGTTCTCATAGATTGCTTCTAGCTGGAGGTCGTTGCTGATGGGATCTTCTATGCCTTAAATATATTCCATTGGCATTTTCATCCTGTCACATTTCATGTACATCAGGGAAAGAATAAAATGTTCCTGAGGATGAGAACGTTCTGTGGGAGGAGAACCCAGGTAGGGACATTCCAGGTTAAAAGAACACCTCTGAATCCCTGATGTAGTTTCCTTGCATAAATTCACAGTGTAGATGCAAATGATTGTAGGGATTCATGGAGCAGAGAAATCATCTGAGGTGTAGGAAAACAACACATTGGATGGGTGACTCATGATGTAAGGATGGATGGAAGTGAGGGTGAAGCTGGTTTGGCTTTAGGCCCCATCAACCAAAAATAAATACTCTTGACTTGCTGAATTGAGCCCATAAACTGGCACTCTGTATTGTTAACTCAGAAACCCCAGTGGCCCATTGTCTTGAGAGGAAGATGGCTCAGCTGAGATTTCTTGACAGTTCTCTAGGAAAGCATGACAAATGGTCAATCCTCAGACAAGCAGCAGAGGAGACTGGCATCCTTGGGAGGGGGAGGCTGGGTTACAGTGGGAGGAAAAGATTGGAATTGTTCTTGGGTTTAATAGGCCTTGATCAGGCAGACTGCCCACAAAGTTGGGTTTGACTGAAGGAAAAAAAAGACAAAACGGGGAAAGTGAATAGAGCCAAGGCTTATGAGTGTCCTCAGGAAGAATTCAAGGTGTTGACTTAAGCATTGGACATCAAGTTCTCTTCCCATGAGCAGGAGACAAAACGATAGGATTTGGTTGGACACAATAATGCAGACTCCATTCTCTCTCTCTCTCTCTCTCTCTCTCTCTCTCTCTCTCTCTCTCTCTCTCTCTCTCTCTCTCTCCCCCGCCTTTCTCTCCCTCTCCCTCTCCCCCTTCCTTCTTTCCTTCCTTCCTTCCTTGCTTCCTTCCTTCCTTCCTTCCTCCATTCCATCCCCCCTCCTTTCTTTCATTCTTTCTTTCTTTTTTTCTTTCAAATGGTGAGTCTCTTTTGGACAGGGAGCATGGAAAAAGCATCATAGGACAAGAAGTCTTTCTTAAATTTATCGCAATCTCCTCTGAATTCCATATCCATTTTTTTCATAAAAGTATTTTATTATTTTCCAATTACATGTAGAAATAGTTTTCAACATTTTTATAAGATTTCTAGTTTGAAATTTTTCTCCCTCCCCATCCATATCCATTTTCACTGTCAGATGCCTATTGCTATTATTCCCCAAATAACATATGATTAAAGACAATAGCAAGATCAGAGACATAGCCTGAGTATTATCTTTCTAAGGCTTCATATGGACCGAGAAAAAAAAACTCAACAGAAACATTTGGAGAATATCCCATTTATCCCATTTCTTTATAACTAAAGATTCATATTCAACCACTGGGAAGAAGATTTATTTATGGGTTAGAAATCCATCAATCAGAAACTGTTTATTGGGTATCTACTGAGTGTTAATTACTGGAAATACAAAGGCAAATATTAACAAATCCAAAGAAGATTACATTTAATAGATTTATTCATTATATGTATATATATATATATATACATGTGTATGCATATATATGTATTGTCAACCTGAAAATTAACAAAACAATTGATATAGGAGAAATAAGATCTTTAATCAGGGCAAAGGAGCTATAACTTGGAGTATCACAAAGCAAGATTGCTTGGAATACCCAAAGATGGGGATTGAGGACAGGGTTTATATGGAGTAACAGAACAAAGGGAGCTATGAGACTGCCCTTGGGTTAGGCAAGTTTCTCACAAATAGACATTATTTAACTCTAAACAGAAACTACTTAATGTAAATGAACCTTTTTACATAATAACATAAAGTCCAGGGAGTAAGCTTGAGAATCTTTGGAATAGGATGATTTCTTTTGGGGAGATTCATAAAACAAATCAAGAGTCTGGAATTGACAAATATTAGTCAGCCCCTGGTGATTTATTGGCCTGGCAATGGAGAATAGATGAGGACCAGTCAGTTCTTAGTAAATTGTGATTATCATTATACACATGTGTTTTAATATGTGTTTCTATGTATACATACAATGTAAATGTATACATGGATGTGTTCATACATGCATATATACAAAACCGTTTTGACGCTAAAATATTTAGGAGCCTATCCTTTGTAGCTCCCCACAAATATGCTACCCCCCTTTTCTTTAATAAAAGTCTCTTTAATCTCCTTGGCAAGAGTGGTGCTCCCAGATTTTGAACTCTCATCGACCTTGGACCTCTGTGTTGGAATAGAAAATCCTCCTTCATATTCTGTTCACATGAGGAGGGGGGAGAATATTGTTATAGAACAATCTTAGACCATGTCTGAGTAGACTAGAGTTCAGGTCCTGATTCTGACACTACAAGTGGTTTGACTCTGGATTGGTCATTTAGCTTCTCTGGGTCTCAATGCACTCTCTACAGAATAGGCATCATCCTTGGGCTGCCACACCCTCCTTAGCCATCTTTTTAGAGATTCAAATTATAGTTTGGATTTCACAAAATCCAGTTTCATACACGTTTACTAAGTATCTGCTATGTACTACTAAGTGCCATCTATGTGTATATCTATCTATATCTACCCATAAATGCATATATGGCACTTAGTATGTGCATATCCATATGCATATATAGATAAAGATATAGATACATCTATATTATCATAAATCTGCCCAGTCAGATCTCTGTTATGTACTGCTAAGGGCACCAAGATATCAACTCCATTGCACAAGGGAATCACAGGGCAGAACTTGCTGCTAGATCAGTTGCTAGGTCCATTCACCTGTCCACCCTAGCCCAGTTAATAGATAACCTAAGACCTTGGCCCTTATCAAAGACAGGGCCTAGATTCTTGTTAACTGGTACCTTGAGGTCTGGCTCCCATTAATTACACCCATTAATCACCACCCACAACAAAAACATAAAGAAACAGGTCATAAAAACCCCAACTACAACAAAAATGAAAAGAGACAGATCACAGAGACCTTAGCTGAATACCCGACAATTAGGCCTAAGAATAAGAAAGAGATCAAAAACATCAAGACACTCTGACCTTGGCAAGTTGAGGTATACTTTTTATGAACATGTGCAGAAAAAGTCAGATTTATTCCCAGATTCACCTTATGACAGGTAAACCCTAAAAACACACCTCCAAGGAAAAAGGGATCCACCTAAGGGGTTGACTTAGGAGCCCAGGAAGTCCAAATTAAGATAAACCCTCCCCTGTACCTCCCTAACGTGGAGATTATTATAAGGAGGCCAATAATCAATGTATCCATACTATAAATATAACTGTCTTCTCTTTACCTATTAGAAAGACACCTTCATGATGCTCTCCCTGTGTTCACTCACAGTATTACAATAAAATTTGGGAAACTGAGTCACTGAGTCTTGTAATTCATTTGGGATGACACACGATCAATTTGACCCTAAATTCATCTCACATCAGGGCAGCTAGATGGCACAGTGGATAGAGCACCAGCCCTGGGTTCAGGAGGACTTGAGTTCAAATCCGGCCTCAGACCTTGACACTTACTAGCTGTGAGACCCTGGGCAAGTCACTTAACCCCAATTGCCTCATCAAAAAAATAAAAATAAAATAAAAATAAAATTCATCTCATATCACTACTACAGTGAGATAAGAAAAGTTTTCCCTTAGGAGGTGACACTGGAGAGGAAACTTGAAGGAAGCTAAGTCTGTAGGAGTAATTAAGAGATCTTGTTCAAAATCCCAGAAATGTGATTTAAAATGCTGGGTTTGGAAAATAGCTAACAAGAGTGTGAGAAAGGGAAGAACGTGAAAAATCTGAAAAGCTAGGCAGCAGTCAGACAATGAAGGGCAATATATTACTAAGTGATGATTTTGTATTCCATCTTAGATTCAATAGGGAGCCATAGAAGATTCTGTAGCAGGAAACACAAGTTAAATTTTCATAGAAAATCAAACTAACACCATGGAGTAGGGAACAAACTAATCAAATTTTAATCATGTTGGCAGAGAGGTAAGTCTTGCTCCAAGTTAGAAAAAAAATTTACTTGGGCCTTGCCCTCTGACATCTACTTAATATTCTACAAATAAGTCACCATTGACATAATTTTCAGTCTCTTATAGATTACTTCATAATGCGATTTTCTGATTTTTACTTTCTCCCCTTCTGTCTTAGAAAATCCTCTAGTTGGCCTTCCTTGGTATTCTCATTCCTGTGTTCTTGTGCCCTTAAAAATTCCCATCCCACATTTCTCTCATTAAATTACAAGTTCCCCTTAACCCTCCCCCATTATAATTATCTACAACTTCATTGCTCGCTGGCCTTGAATTGCATATATATATATATATATATATATATATACTTAAGGATATGCTATTTTAATTAATTTCTCCTGGCTGGATTCCCTTTCTAATTACTCCATTGGAAATACAAAACGCCAAAATTGCCCATTGTGTCCATGGGACTCATCACACTTAGGTAACACAGATTTTTCTCTAATATGGGCTTTTGTAGCCTCCAAACAGAGCTAGTGTTTGTGCTGATCTGGGTCTTCCTACTCTTGTCTCCCTGCTGCCGTACCCTCTGTGGCCTTCCAGTCTGCTGACTCTTACTTAAAAATTGGAGCTTTCTCTAATTTACCCCCTTGCCAGTTTTGAGTCTGTGAGCCTCAGGCATAATCTAACTTTTCTCTTTCCAACCACTTTTCTGCACTTAACTAGTCTCTTAGCTATAGTTTCCCAGTAACTTTAAACATTCTAAGTCTTTGTTATTTTCTCTTCTTTCATTATTCTGTAACTATCCTCATGTCACACTGCCTGATTGTGGAGTGTTTGAAATCATTGTCTTCCTTCCTAAAATGATTGTTACATATGTGAAATACAGGAACCCTCTGCCTTAAGCAAAATTATAACTAGAACGGGATCAAGATTCTTCTAGAAGGAAGCGAAATTTATTTTTTAAATTTACAGAATAAAACAAACAGTAGATTCGCAGTTTCATGTGTAATCATCTTTTTAAAAAAAATTATTATTATACTATGTTAAGGAACCAAAATTTAGAGGGTTGCTTGCCCAGTTTGTATTCCTTTAGCAGATAGAGACAACTGAGTTTAGCACCTAGTTAGGAAGAATAATGAGTTGAAATTATCAGTCTTTGTCCATTTATTCTCAATCTCCTTTCCTAGATCTTCCTTTATTTCTTGACTAGCCATGAGTATCCTCCAAGGGTCTATTAGATAACCTCTTTTCTTCTTTCTGTAAAAGCTATGTTTTTGTGATCTCATTCATTCATATATCATCTCCTAGCAGCTGACTACTAGAAGGAACTATATAGCCTAAGAGTCTCTTGAGATCTCCTTCCATATGACTAATGGACTAGGGGATATTTCAAACTGGATGTCCCATAGACATCTTAAACTCAACACATGCCAAATGAGAACTTGGTATCTTTCCAGGGGTCTGACTTTCTTATTTCTGTTGAGTGAGTCTTCAAGTCACTAAAATTTATAACTTTAGAGTTATGCTTGACTTCTCAGTCTTCTTTGTACCCCATATAAGCAAATAAATTGTTGTCTCATCAACTTTCCTTTACATCTTATTTAAGTCCTTACCACCTTTTTCTTGGAAAATTATTTTTATGCAGTAATTTCTTCAGTTGTGTCCCATTCTTTGTGTGACCACATTTGGGGTTTTCGTGGCAAAGATAGTAGAGTGGTTTGTCATTTCCTTATCTAACTCATTTCATAGTTGAGGAAACTGAGGCAAACAGGGTTAAGTGACTTGCTTAGGGTCACACAGCAAGTAAGTGTCTGAGGCCAGATTTGAACTCAGTTAGATGAGGCTTCTCATCTTGACTTTAGGCCCTGTACTCTATTCACTGCTGTGATAAAATAATGGAATTTGGCAGATGCCTGGGGTCCTACCTGATTGACTTAGTATTGTTTGAAAAACTGACTAAATAACTACAGATATAGGACACACACTATATAAAGATATATATGTATATATATATATATATGTGTGTGTGTGTGTGTGTGTATAAACTATTGCCCCTACTCTGTATAACCTAATCGCCTCCTGAATAATTGCAATAGCCTCCTAATTAGTCTCCTTGCCTCAAGCCTCCCCCCACTCCAATCTGTCTTCCACCAAACTTCCAAAAGAATATTCCTAAGAAAGAGTTAAAACTCTGTCTCCTGTTCAAACAAAATCTTCTGTGGCTCTCTGTTCTCTCTAGAAGAAAAGACAAAATCTTCAATCAGCATTTGAAAGTGGCTATCATTTGGCTTAGGCATATCTTTGCTAATTTATTTCATTACCGATCACTTCTCCTTCATGTCTTCTTCATTCCAGTCAAACAAACAAGCCAGCAGCTCTCCTAACTCTGTTGGTTAACTTCTGCCTCCTTGTCTATGCATAGAATGTCCTTGGGTTGTTTCCTATTTAGTTCTTTTGTTGCAGAGATATTGGAGTGGTTTGCCATTTCCTTCTCCAGCTTATTTTGCATATGAGGAAACTGAGGCAAATAAGATGAAGTGACTTACCCAGGGTCCCACAGCTAGTAAGTATCTGAAGCTGGATTTGAACTCAGAAAGAGGAGTCTTCCTGTCTTCAGGCCCAGCACTTTATCCACTGTGTTATCTAGCTGTTCTTACCATTTAGTTAGAAGTCAATATTAACACACAACATGAGCTACAAAAAATAATATAAGACAAAATGAAGTCTGGCACAATAGAAAGCATTGGTTCTAGAGACAGGTGACCTGGGTTTTAATCTCCCTATCAGCTTGTATGACTTGGGGCCAGTCACCTAACCTCCTGGACCTTGGTTGTCTCATCTATAAAATAAAGAATTGAGATTAGAGTGGCTCAGAAGTTTCCTGCTGCCCTAGATCTATGATCATATGCCTTCCCTGGGCATCATTTTTCTTACCTGTAGAATTGAGTTTGGGGTCAATGGCCTTATAGGTCTCTTCCAGCTCTTGATCTGTGATCCTGTGATTTCTCTGGCCATGGTTTCTTTTTCTATAAAATGAGGAGCTTGGTTGAGATGGGGGTCTGAGATTTATCAAATCTCTAAATTGATTCTTTGATGACCCTGTGAAACTAAGTGGACTAGTTGGAGGGGAAGAGAGATTGGGCTAGGCTTTAAAGAATGAGTAGCATTTGGACAGGTGGGAAGGAAGGGGTTAATCAAGGTAGATGCTAAACAAGGGATGTTAAGAATCATTAACTGTCAAAAAGGAAGGGGTTAATCAAGTTCAAGGGGATGAGTTAAACATCACTATCCATCAAAATGGATTCCCAGGGACCCAGGGAATAAGAAAAATATGGCAACTCAGATAGTTTATGGCCCATATTAATAATTCACGTTGCTTTAGTACTTTCAGGTTTACAAAGCATTTTTCCTTGAAAGAGGGAGAATAAGAGTTATGACCTTTATGAAGAACTGGGACTCAGAAAAGACACTCCCCCAATATCAGACATCTAGTATGTGTCCAAAACTGGACAACAACTTCAATTCTCCAATCTCTCTGACTGAAGCTCTTTCATTCCTGTCCCCTTTAACCCTGCCAAGTGAGACCCAGGTCTAATATTTGATGCGGATTGTTCACTCCGGCTGAAAGCATCCCTTTTCTTAGAAGTTGCAGTGGATGTGTTCCTTCATCCCCTCTCTCCTTCCTGCCTGCCCCATTCTGAGATATGTAAGTAATTTGATGTGTATTATACTTCACTCCCATTGATAAATAGGCAATAAAAATGCACAGACAACTCAAGTAAGATCAATTTATTTCAATACTTTTGACATAGCTGCAGTAGTGGCTCAGGCTTACACAACCAACAATACCATTCTCCACCAAGAGAAGTGGTAAAATGTTGGACATAAATTAGGCTTAAATGTCACCTAGATAATGAGGCTGCATCTTTGCAGATTTATCTTTTCCTTTCTTGCCTGGCAAACACTCTAAGCTGGCAATCAGGCGAGGCAGCCATCATGACACAACCTTTATGGTATGAAAAATGGTTCCCCGTAATTTATTGGAGTTGCCCATGGCATCATGAAGACTTGATATTTACAGATTCTTCTCAGATTCTGAATGAAGGAAGGGACCGTTTCAGGAAGGGAAGTGGGGAGAGACAAACAGACAGAAAGAAATAGAGACAGAGACACGGAGACAGAAAGACAGAGAAGAAGAAGAAGAAGAAGGAGGAGAAGGAGAAGAAGGAGAAGAAGGAGAAGAAGGAGAAGAAGGAGAAGAAGGAGAAGAAGGAGGAGGAGGAGGAGGAGGAGGAGGAAGCAGAAGAGCAAGAATCTCCTCTACAACATCTCTGAGTCTATGCAGAAGAACCATTTGACTTGTTCTTTGTGATCCTAGTAATTAGTACCAGAAATCATAAATGGAAGTTTCAATAGGACAAAGATAGACTTATTTTTTGGGAAAAGGTAATGAATAGAATTAGGGGAAAAAAATGGAATAGGCTGCTGCTCCTGGAAGTAGTAGATTTTCCCTTCACTAGAATTCTACAATGGGAGGTTGTCTGACCAGTCATTAGGGATGTTATAAAGTATTCTTGCTCAGGAATGGATGAGCTATATAGTTTTGAAGGTCCCCTTTTAACTCTAAGAACCTGTGATCAGTTAATCATAGATGTCAGCACTGGAAGGAACATGAGAGTTCTTCTAGTCCAATCTTCTCATTCTTCAGTTGAGTAAAGTGAGGCTTGGAGAGGAGAAGTGCTATGCTTGCAAGTGGTCAAAGAGCAGGAGCACCAGGACTAGAACCCAGGTCTCTTGACTCTATGAGAAATATTCTAATATATGTTCATGGATCCCAGAATTTGAGGGTATGTGACTAATTCTACACATGCTGTCCCCATTTTTACTCTTTCATTTTCCCCCCAAATGACTCATTTTCTTCTCCTTTTAATTCCTTTTTTTCCTCAATGGAGATTTAAGACTTTTGGGACTTTTCCCATCATTCTAAAATGGCAGTGTTCTAGATTAACAAAACATAGTTTTCTTCTGGATATCCAAGGTTTTCCTTTCATTTAGTGAGATTCATGGAATGTTGAGCTTGAAGCTACCTTACCCAAGATATAAAACTTGTATACCTAGAACCCAATACTGAAAGTCTGGCATTCTTTTTCATAACTATACCTAGCATCATGAATTCTGAAGTCCCATATGATTAGTTCACTGGGTGAATATTAGTCTTAACAATTTAGGAATGCTTTGGACGTGCCATTTCCACTGGAGAAGGGCATTAATTGTAATAAAAATGGAAAACGTCTTTCTTGTCTCTTGATAGGAATTTTACAAGTATAAGGGTAGACTGAAAGTGAATTAGCTGTCCACTGAGGAATCAAAAACCACAGGCTTAGCAAAGAGAGAAAAATGTTTGACCTTTAGAAGACAGTTTTATTTTATGTAAAAAAAAAAAATCCTTCTAGCCCCCCCACCCTTCCACCTGAATTAATAATTTGAAAATATATTTTATTTCCACCACAAAATCTCATTCACATTCTGATAATAGTGAATCCAGGGGCAGAGGAATGGAGGATGGGATGGAAGGTTCTGTATTTCTGTGTTTGATTAAAGATATCTGTATCTCAAGGAAATGCCATTTCTATTTTTCTATGTGGATCATTTCATTAAAATGCTACTTCATTCATATTTTCTATGTGAGCAACTTCATTAAAATATTACTATTACCATCACTACTCCACAAATCACATTTAGTTAGTACATCCCTTTCAAAAATGTGTTAACCAGGCATCCTGGGAGAGAGAGAGAGAGAAGAGAGAGAGAGAGAGAGAGAGAGAGAGAGAGAGAGAGAGAGAGAGAGAGAGAGAATGAATGGTATAGTGAATAGAATGGATTTGGAGTCAGTAAGACCTGGGTTCAAATCCCACCTGTTGCATTTATTAGCTCTGTGTTCTTAGGCAAGTCTCTAACTTCTCTGTGCCTCAGTTGTTTTGTTTTATTTTTTAATCTGCAAAACTCAGGGAATTGATGGATTCTACAGAGCTTTTCAGCTATAAATCTGTCATCAAATGATACTATGATTCTATGGAAAGTAGAGGAGCAAAGTATCACCATGAAAGGTAGAAATAAAGGCTGTTGGTTTCAATTTTTATCCTTTGGGTCCCATACATTACCATTCTCAAGTAATATTCATGCACTTTATCAGAAATACACTTAGAATGATTCCTTAACTCTAAAGCATGGTGATGGTTCAGTGCCAGGTAGCAAGGCTTAGAGAAGAATGGGTAATAAAGGGTTAGTGAAGGAAGTTCTCATTTTTTTTTTGTTCTTTTTACTCTCAAATTTTCTTCCTTCAAAATAGACATTTACTGAGTAATTAAGTTCAACAAAGTTTAAAGAAAAGAATGTTGGTTTGGAAATCAAGAGACATAGGATAGACTTCTATTTCCTATATATATATATATATATATATATATATATATATATATATATATATATATATATATATATAGGAAATATATATATATATATAGCTATATGACCTTGAAGAAATTACCATACCTCTCTTAGCCTCAGTTTTCTCATCTTTAAAATGTGAATAATAGTAGTACTTAAAATGCTGCAGCCCAAGACTACTTGAGACCCAGAGTGAGCCTGGATTCAGGCTCTCCCTTCTCTTTCTGCCAGAAGTAGGGTTGCTGGATATAGAAGTATTAGTATAGCTCCTCCCCCTCCTTTGCTCCCAGTGACTGAGTATAGTAGTTATTCTTTGGCCTATCTTCTTTATGAAACTATCTAAAGCTAAGATAATTCCACTCACCATCAGTACCTGGAATGTGTGCACACTTATAGACAACACAAAATCCAGTAGATTTCAAAGACAAATAGCTCTTGTTGTGAAAGAACTCAGCAGATATCTACAGAGAGCACAACTTTGATGGGCTGGCTACATTGTTCAAATGCCAAAAGTACATTTGCCTAAGAGTTTGTCCTTCATTTTTCTTTCTTTCTTTCTTTCTTTCTTTCTTTCTTTCTTTCTTTCTTTCTTTCTTTCTTTCTTTCTTTCTTTCTTTCTTTCTATCTTTCTTTCTATCTTTCTATCAATCTTTTTCTTTCTATCTCTCTTTCTTTCTTTCTCTCTTTCTTTCTTTATTCCTTCCTTCCTTCTTCCCATTCTTTCTTTTTTGTGGGGCAATGAGGGTTAAGTGACTTGCCCAGGGTCACACAGCTAGTAAGTGTCTGATGCTGGATTTGAACTCAGGTCCTCCTGAATCCAGGGTTTGTGCTTTATCTACTGTGTCACCTACATTCCTCCTGTCCTTCATTTTTCGAAGAGGACTAATGACATTGTGATGTTTAAAATCTTATTGCTATGATTAAAATCTAATGTGCGGTCACCTTAAATTAGAAGTGTGTAGCATCAGTCTTTGGGCATTAAGTATTTATAAAAGTATATTAGGGGTTAGTAAAGAGAACATGTGGATTTCAGAAAGAAAGAGCCTAGCTCCCTGAACCTGTTGCTGCTACCGCGACCTCCAACCAAAAGAGGGAACCCTGTTCTCCTCAAGCGAAAGCTCCCTATGGTCCACCCAGGCACATCCCCCCCACCACACACACACACACACACACACACACACACACACACACACACACACACACACACACACAGTTCCAAGGTAATTAGCTGGAAGGATTGATTGATTGACATGACTTACAGGGGGTTCTATTAATAGATGTAACTTCTGAACTCTAGTCACATACTTTCTCCTCAGGTAGGGGGGGCATTTCCCTGGTTCTCACAATATATTTCTCAGCAGGGGGGTGGCACCCTGATTCTCACAACATCATGGGATGACATCTTGACTTGAGCATGAATTGGATTTAAGTGAGACAGAGTTGCACCAAGTGATCAGCCTCACATATTAGTGTTAATGATACTCAAAGCCAATCAATACATCCAATAGCATTTGGAAGGATCAATGTACCAGATACAGTGAATGCTAAGCCCAAGGGATACAGTAACCACAATAAATAGTTTCTTCCTTTAAAAAAAACTTATATTCTAAAGGGGAAGACAACATATGAATAAGGAAGCTTGTATAAGAGAAATAAAAATCAGTACTCTTTATATTGCCTCCCATTAATATTCATATACATCATCTTATTTAACTCTTCCAATTACCTTGGGAGGTAAATATCATGAATATTATTCCTTGGCCTGTTTCATTGATCTGGGGACCCCCCCCCCTCAGGATGGGAACTATCTCCTAAAGCTGATTTATAGCTCTTCTTTAAGTCATGGTCTCAGAGAATTGCCATGGGGCACTAAGACTTTAAGTGACTCTCCCAGGGCAAAACAGATAATAAGTCTCAGAGACAGGATTCCCACTGGAATTTCCTGTATATATATATATATATATATATATACATATATATATATATATATACTCTAACACTTAGGCCACATGATCTCTCAATTTCTCAGTGTTTCTGAAATCTCATTTTAATATGAAGTCCAGTGTAAGGAAGCAGAAGAAAGGTCAACATGATTTTTCTTTCCTCTTTCTTCTTTTGACCTATTTGTCTACTTATCTCCCTCTTTTTCCCCTGGTCAGTTAAGTGGTCAACTAAAATCCCTTTTCTCTCTTCTTCTTCAACTTTAATTTTTTGGGGGGCAGGGCAATGAGGGTTAAGTGACTTGCCCAGGGTCACACAGGTAGTGTCAAGTGTCTGAGGCTGGATTTTAACTCAGATCCTCCTGAATTCAGGGTCAGTACTTTATCCACTGTGCTGCCTAGCTGCCCAAAGTTTAATTAAAAGAATTATAAACATATCTAAAAAAAAAGATTTATTTCCCTCATTTCTCTTCATTAAATTTTTTAGTTTAAGTCATGGTAATTATGCATATTTACTTCTCTTTTAATCTGTATATTCTTCAAGTGACTGATACTTTCAAGGCATCTGATTTGAATCCCCTTCTAAATAGTTTCTATGTTACCAACTTGTAGACTTTGTCCCCTTCTCTCCTTCTTTAATCTTTTGTTGTTCACTCTTAGATAGAAAGGAAAAAAGTATTGGCTTATGGTACAAATTGTCCTGTGTCTCCTGCCCTGTCCATGGTTATTTTCTTTTTATGTGTATGGTATCATAAAGTCTCCTATGCCTTCCCATTCTTGTAGAAGTCATTTGACTTCAGATGTATTGATTCTCCTTCTCCTGAGACAGGGAGCTGTCCAAGGAAGACAACACAGAAGTAGACTCTCTCCAGACCAAATTAATGCATTTCATACCCATTGTAAGGTTTTCCACCCCCCATTATTTTCTATCAGGCAATGAGGGTTAAGTAACTTGCCCAGGGTTACACAGATAGTAAGTTTCAAGTGTCTGAGGCCAGACTTGAATCCAGTTCCTCCTGAATCAAATACTGGTGCCTTATCCACTGCACCATCTAGCTGCCTCCATGTTGGGCCTCTTCTTGAGAGATTGCAGGTGTTATTTTACCTTCATTGATTACTATTACTTGACTAAGATAATTCCCTTCTATCTTCTTCTCCTCCTCTACCACCAGGTCATTCAATTCCCTTCATTTTAATAAGCATTCATCAAGTACCTACTATGTGCAAGGCATTTACCAAAGGTATCTGCACTAAGACTTTTGGAACATGCTGTATCCCAAATGGGAATCTAAGTTGACTATTGACAGGAGTATAAGATGATTTCTTGGATGTAATTCCTGTTTTCTCTGTCACTTTCTGCCCTCACAGGGTCTCAATCCTTGCCACTGCTCAATGCTTCTTTGCTTTCAAATGATCTTCAAAGCTATGGTCATTCTCCAAGACTTACATCCAGGCTTTGGGGACTTCATTTCATCCTTCCCATCCTTGATGTCAAAGCATGATGATGCCAACAATAACATCAGTCAATAACTGAGTGGAAAGGGATCAGACTTCAGAATGTGAGAAAATCTGAGTTCAAGCCCTGTCTGTGACAAATGCTGGCTGTGTGACTTCAGTCAACTCTCTAAGATGTCAGTTGCAGGACAGGTGATGCTCAGTGATGGAAAAGAGTTTCTTCAATGGGAGCTTGAACAGGATCCTAAACAAACAAATTGTTTTCATAGGGAACATTTGTTTACAAAGGGCTTTCCTAGGGGCAGCTAGGTGGTGCAGTGGATAGAGCACCGGCCCTGGAGTCAGGAGTACCTGAGTTCAAATCCGGCCTCAGACACTTAATACTTACTAGCTGTGTGACCCTGGGCAAGTCACTTAACCCCAATTGCCTCACTGAAAAAAAAGAAAGAAAGAAAAAAAAAAAAACAAAACAAAGGGCTTTCCTATCCATGCCCTGATTTGGTTCTCAACTACCCTTTGTGAAAGTTGTTATTTGCACTACAGTATGGTTCTATTTATGACTAGGAATAATAATAATCTTTTAGGTAGGCAGCCAGTTTTGGGGGTGGAAATATTTACTCCACTTATGCATCAAATTACATTAATATGGGGTAGCTAGGTGGCTCAGTGGATAGAGCACCGGCCTTGGATTCAGGAGGACCTGAGTTCAAATCGGGCCTCAGACACTTAACAATTACTAGCTCTGTCACCCTGGGCAAGTCACTTAACCCCAATTGCTTCATCAAAAAAACCCAAAAACAAACAAATAAAAGTGAAAGGTTATGTATACCTCTTTTATATATCTATATAACCTGGGGTTACATAAAAATTTCTCGGGCAAAAAGGAGTTGTGATTGGAAAAAGTTTAAGAAGTCCTGGATTAAAAAAAAAAAAAGAGAGAGAAAGACAAAAGAAGTCCTGGACTTAACAATCACTAGCATCCCTCCCATTTCTGACAGTCTCTATTTAAAGGTCTCTTTCACCTCTGACATTTTATATTCTGAGGTCCTTTCTAGATAGACTCTATGGTCTCCACCAACTCTTACATACTCTGATTCTGGGTATGGTTGTAACAAGGTAATTGCCTGCTTGAAGAAGGATGAAGGGTTATATCTCAGCTGGGCCCAGGGGAGAAAGAGCAAAGAAATGACGGACTGGGAACACTGAGACAAGCTTTGTCTCCTTCACAATTTTGCCTAAGACCTTCACTGGTGAGTCCAGCTCCCTTTAGGAATCTGGAGAGAAATCTCTGACATTATTCAAAGTCATTTTCTGTCTTCCTCTGTGATGACACTCAGGTTTGAGGATTAGGAGACAATGCCATACTGATATCTAAGGGTATCTACAAGGGAAGAGATATGGTCACTAAATAGTGTAGGGACCTGTTTTTGTAGCTTGGTACTTAAGACCATATGACCTTGGGTAACTCTTTTTTCTCACATGAGATTATGGGGTTGGAATAGATGTGTTCTAAGTTCCCTTTGAGCTCTGGATTCTACCAGATGCCTAAAAGAAGACATTGTAACATGGTGGATAGAGTTGCTGAACTTGGAATCATACAAGATTGGGTTCCAATCTTGCCTCTGTTTCTCATGAGCTGTGTGACCATAGGCAGGTCTCTTTAATTCAAATTGTCAAGTCAAGAGTGATTTATTAAGTGCTTACAATGGATCAGGCATGTCTGGAAATACAAAAAAAATTTAAAAATAACCAAATGAGGACCTGCTCCTGCCTTCAAGGAGCATACTTTGTAATGGAGAAAATGACTTGCAATCACCTAGGAATGTACAAGATATATGCAGATTAGATGGAGGACAATCTGGTGGTTGAACTGAGACAGGTCTCATAGAGTCAGTAGGATTTGAGCTAAATTTTGAAGGAATTCAGAGAAAAATTAAGGAAGAAGTGAGGGGATAAAGTAGAGTTTCCTAACCTGAGGTCCATAGACCCCTTATTTCAGGGGAGTTATCTGTGAATTTAAAATATATATATACATATATATACATACATATATATGTATATATACATATATATGATAATTATTTAATATAAATAGTTTTTTTAAATATTTCAATGAAAATAATTTATCCTGTAGTTTCTTTTGTAATCCTTTGGAAATTCCTTTATAATCCTCTATATTTTATACATTTGAAAACATTATATTGAGAAGGAATCCATAGGCTTCATCAGACTATGACAAAGAATAGATAAAGAAGCCCAGCAATAAAGTTTTCTCATTTGTAAATTGTATTTGTAAAATAAAGCTAAGAATCCCTGAGAAGTGGTTGTTGTGAAGTTCACTGGTTGTTGTGAAGTTCAAATTAGATAATCCAGCACTTTATGTTGTTGTTCAGGCATTTTTCAGTCATGTCCAACTCTCCATGATCCCATTTGGGATTTTCTTTCCTAAGATACTGGAATGGTTTGCCATTTCCTTTTCCAACTCATTTTTACAGATGAGGAAACTGGAAAAAAAATAAAACAAAACAGGGTTAAGTGACTTTTCAGATAGTATCTGAGGCTAGATTTGAACTCAGGTCTTCTTGACTCCAGGTCTGGAACTCTATTTACTGCCCAACAGCACTTTATAGTGCTTTGCAAACTTTAAAGAAATGTATATTAGACTCATAAATTTAAGAAATAATTTTCAAGGTTATCTACTCTAATCCCCTCCTTTTACAGATTAAAAAACCTGAGGCCCAGAAAATTGAAATAACATACCTAAGGTCACATGGGAACAGAATAGTCTGGATTTGAACTCATTAATGACCAATTCAGTGTTCTTTTCAAAGCATTGCCCACTCACATTGAGCTTTACAAGGTCAGGAAGTCAACACACTTGACCATTGTGGTTTCTTAGTGGACAAAAGGAGGAAGAATGAGTTGGCCTCCTTTTTTGTCTGTCCCAGGCATCCATGAGACTGCTTATGACATGGGCCATTATGGCTGTCACCCAGGAAAGAGGGAGCCTTGAATTTAAAGCTTCTTGGGCCTTAAAAAATAATAATAAATTTACCTTTCTTAGTTTCCCTCCTCTATCTGTGTATTCAGGTGGTGATCTGGGATCTTAAATGGTTTCATAGTTCAAAATGTGTTCGCTGATTTACTTTTTATGTGCTGACATAAAGTAGAGACCATTTCGATATTTCATCGCCATCCGCCCTTGCAAGCACCTAGGTACACGCGCATACACATCCATTCTGATAACCTGGCTGGGCTTCTCCCCTTCCTTTGAAATAACGTCCAGGTTCTTATGTTAACTTTAAAGCCTTTGTTCTGACCCTTTTGCTAATAGAGTTTCCTTCTCCATCCCTCCTCCTAGAACTGGCTCTGTAAATCAGACTGGGATGTCACTGCCGTAAATACAGCTAGCTGGTGAGGATGGAAAGAAGAATAATTTCCCATTCCACTCCACATCCCTCCAGGCCTTTAACATTCTGAATACAGGTCTGCTCAAGACTGGGCATAGAATTAATTCAGGGGTGGCTGGCTGGAGGTTGGGGGTGGGCAGTGGAGGGGAAAACACAGATACTTTATTTCTTTTTCATGCAAGGAATAGTGGGACCATTTTAATATGTGAAGTAGGATAGTTTTAATAAATGACAATTATGTATGTCATTGGAATCCTACTATCTACTCTATGAGGTAGATAATTCTAGCCCTATTTTGCAGGTAAATAAAGTTAAGGGAACTAAACTGACATATTAAATGGGTCACAGAGACATTTTGTGGTAGAGATATGATTTGAATCCAGATCTTCCAGAATTCAGATGCAATATTCTAACCACTTGCTGCCATTGTTTAGTTGTATTAAGTTTTGTCCAGCTCTTCATGACCCCTTTGGGGTGTTCTTGGCAAGGAAACTGGTTTGCCATTTCCTTCTCTAGCTCATTTTACTTATGAGGGAACTGTGGCAAATAGGGTTAAGTGACTTGCCCAGGATCACACAGCTAGTAAGTGACTGAGGCCAGATTTGAACTCAGATCTTCCTATCCACTAAGCCAGGCAAATTTACCAATAACATCTGGAGCTCTGTCTCCAAAGAGCAAGATTATTTCCTTTTTTCCTATATTTTAAGTAAGATTTCATTAAGCCCAGCTCATCCCATCACTCTTCATCATCCCTTTATATTCAATGGCAAAATGGGGATAGTCAAACCTAAAGTACCTGGCATATTGGATTGTTGTGAGAATCAAATAAAAATATGTTGACCTTGCTGTCTGTTGTGTTGGATCTATGATAAGGCCAGTGTGGGAATGTCCTCCCTTAATGCAGATCTCAACTCACTTATGACTCAATAGATGATTTGTTCAAGGTCCCTTAGTCAGTTAATTAACAAAGATAGGATATGAACCAGGTCCTTTGACTCTAAATATGTAGCTTTTCCCATTATATCACATTACATCATAACATGGGTCATGAAATGGCCTGCTTCGTCAAAAAGTGAGTTCCCCTCACTTAATATCTTGAAGCACAGGATTAATGACCCATGATAAGAGGAATATTTTAGAGAGGATTCTTGTTCAAGTATGGGTTAGATTAATGGGGCCACTTTGCTCCCTTGCCAACTTAGAGATTCAATAAGTTAAAAACAGTAGTTGATATTGCCAGCATAGAGTTAAAACCAAGAGTTACCAAGGTCACTGGAGGGGTACCATAGGTCTCTTGAAGAGTGTGAGGAAACAATTGTGTTCTGGGGGCCCCAGAAGGCCTCCCACTTGAGGAATCCTTTCCTGACCTCTTTTAAAGCCAGACCAGAATCAGTAGAACTGCGAAAGAAATTTAGATTGACTTTCCTGACTATCTAAAAGAAGTTAACTCACCTAGGGGACCTCCCAAGTCATGTCAATCAATGTACTGTCCAATTAGCTTGGATCAATGAGCAGTCACCCACCTCTACATGAGAGAGGACAAAAATCCTTGGGGGGGGGCAGTCTTTCTTCTCTCCCCTGATCTTCTTGCTGCACTTCTCCCCATCCTGGGCTTTTATGCTGGGCTTACACACAGTCAAATTAAGAATAAATGCTTAATGCTAAAACTGGTGCAGTAACCTCTCATTTAAAAGTAGGAATATATTAGAAACCCCAGCTAAGTTCCCTAAATCCTAGAACAGAGAAAGGCATCCCCACATATTTTCAAATAACATAAGAGACACCAAGATCAACTGAGATATTTATAAATCCCTTAAAGTATCAAATGAGATAATATTTGTAAAGCACTTAACATAGTACCTGGCATAGAGTAGGTGATTAATAAATGATTGTTCTCCTTCCCTTGCCCCTGGAAGCCAGCTGGAAAATGATTCATATCAACCTTTTTTACTATTCTTCTAGCATAAATTTCAACTTACCCTGGTGCATGGTGAATGCCTGTTTACCACATTGTTAGAGTAGAAAACTTTGGCTTGTGTTTTCCAATTACTGTATTAAAAACAGTGTAAGGGGGAATAAAATAAAGCAAACAAGACTTGGCTAAAGGGGACTAATCAATATATCTAAATCCAGCAATGCAGGATTTTTGCTTGAAGTAAAAGAGAGAAAAACAGGCTTTTTGTGCCCTGACTGGATCGTAGAGATACATAGTGTTTAGTGGGGCTTGGTGCCAGGCAGCCACACAGGCTTCAATATAAAGATATCTCTTTGTGTCATGGCTAAATTGAAGATATTATAGGGGATGCACACCTAAGTCAAAGCATGAAAATATGATAAAGTCTCTTTTGGTATTCTTGGTATTTTCTACTGGATTCCTCCTCCAGTAACCTCACTGAATTCTTCAAGTCAGTAGCATGAGAACCCAAGGTCTAAAAGATAAAACCAAGATTTAGTACTCAATAGAAATCTGCAGGAATGTTGTCTAAGGACTAGTTTACCTCTGTATAACATTGAGCATGGAGTGACATTCTAGCCAGGAAACTCTTGGAGACATCTCATAACTAAGGGAGGAGTTGGTAACATGCTATTCATATCACTAAGATGAGCTAGAAATCACCAAATACAACCTTCTGCTGAAAGTTGGCTAAGATGGAAGACCACATTCCTTACCATATGTCTTACTCTTATGTCCTCAAGACCCCCCAAAATTGTCATGTGATCTACCAATATACTCTAAGGCCTTGCCATCCACCTTATCCTGGTACCCTTGAACCTTCTAGGACTTTTAATTTGGAAGTGAACTTAATAATGTATTGTCTTATTTGATAACATTTTTTAGGAGTAGGGACTCTCAGTCTCTCTGTCTCTGCCTCTGTCTCTGTCTGTCTGTCTCTTTCTCTCTATATCCATAACTTAAACAGTGTGAAGTATAAACTAAACTCTTAACAATTGTTTTTCTATCCATCCATCCATCTATCCATCCATCAATCCAGCCAGCCATTATTGGATGGAGTACCCATACCAACAAAAAAATCACACAGTTCTAAAGAATTAAACTATGGCAGTTGCAAACCAGGAAGATGTCTTTTGGTGGGGCCATACTGATGTAAACATAATTACTGTAGACAAGTGAAGCAGTTTGCAAATCTGACAATGCTATCTGCATGTGAAATATTCATTTTTTGTGATAGGAAAAACAAAGTCAAAACTGGAAACTAAATTGTTGATCATTGATTGGATAATGGATGAAAACATTGTGTTCTAGGAGTGTAATGGGATATTACTGTGCTGTGAGTGATAATGAGTATGAGGAATTCATAGAAGCATGGCAAGACTTATACAAGCTGATGCCAAGTAAAGTAAGAAGAAGAGGGGGAAAACCATAATGATTGTAATAATGAAATTAGAAATCACAAAAAGAAAGAAAAGTAAAGAAATTGAATGTTGTAAATTAAAATGAAGAAGCATGTCCCTAAAAAGGAGATGGGGAAATGTCCCTTCCTCCTTCATTGCATAGGTGGGGAATTATGGGCATGAAATATGTTATACATACTCAATCTTTGTTGATTTGTTGGTTAGTTTTGCTGAACTATTTATTTTCTCCTTCTTTTTATTCTTGATTGCAAGAGTTGGTTTACTGGGAGAATTTTTTAAAGTGATATTAAAGTGAAATATAATAATGAAATCAATATATAAAATAGTTATTATTTTAGCAAGCATTTCAAGGCACTAAAACATGAAGTTATCTGATTTTCTATTTGGGGTATGAACTAAAAGTTAAAACCACACAATCAGAGTTCATCATAGGAAAATATTTCTAGAGCAAGAAGGGAGCTCAGAGCTTATGTGAGGCCACTTGCCTGTGAATTCAATTTGAGCGAGTCAGACTTGAACACAGTTGTCAACCTTACTCTCTCTTCCACAGTCATAGGAGTCCAGGTCAAGGCAATTGGCACATTTATGGTTAGGGTGAGGGTGCCTATAAGTATATGAGGAAGGATTCAAATACAGTCTGAATTTGGGGTCACTATCCTTTCCATAGTACCAGTAATTCAGACTTAGAAGAGATCTAAGAGGATAATTAGTCTAGCCCTTCTATAATATTTCCAGCAAGTGGTTACACAGAATTTTCTTGAAGACCTTCCTCAAGAGGGAAACCTACTATATCTCAAG
Organism: Dromiciops gliroides; assembly: GCF_019393635.1. NCBI lineage: Eukaryota > Metazoa > Chordata > Mammalia > Microbiotheria > Microbiotheriidae > Dromiciops > Dromiciops gliroides. The sequence continues at coordinate 631,680,979 of NC_057863.1, forward strand.
GTATTCCTGTTATTTTTTGCTAGCTCTTGTTAGGGAGTTTTCCTTTGCCTCTAGCTTAAAGGTGTATTTCTTTGTAACTTTCCCTCAGTACTCCCGGTTTGGCCTTGGGGCCAGGTAGAACAAATTCGATCATTTTTGCCACATAGCAGTCTTGCAAATGCCTGAAAAGGGATAGAAAGTTCTTTGTGGAGTTTTCTTACCTCCAGGCTTACCATCCCTAGTTACTTGAAGCAATTTTCTTAGAGCATGTCCTTGGGGCACTTCATCATGCTGGCTGTTCTTCTTGCTCTCAATGTCCCTTGTCAACTATGATACATGGAAATCAACAAAATACCACAGGTGTGTAGTCTGTCCAGTGCAAAGTGGCAGCAGAATTATTTCCTGCCTAGTATGGGATACCATGTTTTACTTACTACAGCCTACACTTACATTCATGTCATCTACACTTGTCTCTACCTCTTCACTTTTCATTCACTTCTCAGTCCCTTGTAATCACATGACTCACTGGCATCATCAATTGCAACTGTTTCCTCCATGTTACCAGAGTTCTTTAAATTGTTGAATCTCAAGGGCTTTCCTTAGATTCATCCCTTTTAATCTCTCTGTAGCTTGTGTAGTACCTTTGAAATATACACATATGTATTTCACAGATTTCCTGCTCTAGAATTTTGCCAGGAATTAAAGTCAAATGGATTACAGTTTGCAAAGCTCTCTTATCTGTGTGAAAACAACAAGGACAGAGAAATTGTGTATTCCCATTCCTCCATTACCATGGCTTTTATTCTGTTTGGGCCTGGAGACTTGAATTCATCTCCTTATTTATCTTGTAGTTCAACTTTCTGTTCTTTGCTTCCCAGTTTAAAGATTATTTTCTTTGCCAGAGAGAACAGAAAAAAAAAAATGATATTCCAGCAGTTTTGCCTTTTCTTGAGCATCAATACTCATCAATCCATTCTTCAGGAGGCAGAGTTTCTGTCCTTTTTTTTTTGATCTTCCTCTTTTCCCCAATATAGCCCACAGGAAGGGGCATTGCCCTTTGTTTTTATCTCAAACTCTACTCTTTCTGAGCTCTAGTACTTCTGAAGCAATTCTTTCAAATCCATACAAAAATTTGAGGTTCATGTACTATTTTAATCAAAAATCATTCTAAAACATTTATAAGAAGGACCTACTATATGACAGGCACTGGGAAAAGAATGGAATGATCCTCCCCCTAAAATGCCTATTTATTAATGGAGGAGAAAAGGAGTGTGTTTCTACACGCATATATACACACATGCACATACATGTGTGTCTATTTGTATGTAGAATAAATATAAAGAAAATAAATGCAATGTAATACAAAGCAATTAAATGAAAGGTAGTTTGGGAAGGACTGTTAGCAGTGAGGGAAATGAGGATCAGGAAAGGCTTCTTTCAGAACATGATACTTGACCTGTCTTTGTGTCCAGTTTTCTGTACATGTCTTATTAAAATCTAAGTTGGTTGATAGGCCTTTCATGGTTCCACATAAATCTAGAAAAATCTTTTACTTTTGGAGAGCTCTGGTATATATCTAAATAATTGAAAGCACCATCACTAGTATATTAAACTTCTTTACCAGGTTTGTGATGTTTTCCAAACAGCTCATCTGTGTTTTTTTCTGCACTGTTTTCATCATTTTTGTTTTCCCTTCATCAGAGGATCATGGGCAGAGTCATAAGGAACCTCAGGAACCATCTAGTCAGTTAGTTATTTAACACATATTTATTAAAATCTGTAACAAGCACTGTGCTAAACATATATCAAATAAATGGACAATGAAAGAATGAAGAAGGAAGGAAAGAAGGAAGGAAGGAAGGAAGGAAGGAAGGAAGGAAGGAAGGAAGAAAGGAAGGAAGGAAGGAAGGAAGGAAGGAAGGAAGGGAAGGAGTGAGGAAGGAAAAAAGGGGAAAAAAGGAAAAAAAAAATACCTCTGCCCCTTCATGAGCTCCCATTATTATGAGAAGACAGCAAGCAAAATACAAAAACAAAAAAAATATACACTTGAGATTTCTTTTTCTTTCTTTCTTTCTTTTTTTTTTTTGCCACTTATAATTTTGAAAGTTCTCCTCTATAAGTGTGTACAGAAAGGTCAGGACAGAGAGCAGAGTCAAGAAGACCTAGTTTCAGATTCTATTTGTGAAAGATCTTGGTGTCCATGGGGGCAGAGCCAAGATGGCAGAGGAAAGGCATTGAACTCTCAAATGCATGAGACAATCATGCCAAAAATCCTCCAAATAATGCCATACGACATTTCTTGGAGCAGCAAAATCCACAGAAGAACATGCTGAGATCATTTTCTAATCAAAGACAGCTTAGAAGGTTGGAAGGAGGGAGCTGCTGTGCTGAGACAGGAGTGGTGCCCAACAGTCATACTGACACAGATCCAGTCCCAGGAAGGCCTTTGCAGAGAAAGAGACCCCCAGAGCTTCTGAATCAGCTGCAGCGCCAGTGTTGCCTGGAACTAAGATCACAGTCTGGTGAAAGGGCTGAGACCTTTGCAGAGGGGAGAATAAAGGAGTCTCTGCTGGTGCTGAGGTGGAATCTGGGTTTTTTACCCCTGCTGGGAAACCAGGAGGTAGGCTTGAGAAGCAGTGGCCCAGGTTGGGGAAGGGCAAAGGCTCGCCAGTGCTAACAACCACAGCACACAAAGTTTTGCTCTCTGGTTAATTAGCAAGTTGGCCTGGGGTTATCTATGGACCAGGGAACATTCCTGGTGAGTGAAGAACCTGCCCTTCCTTAAACTGAAACACCTAGGAGCCCCCAAAGCTTGGGACAGTGCAGCCTGGAAACAGTGCCCCACTTTAATGAGCTAAAAGTCAAGTAAAAGGAAGGTAAGATGAGCAGACAGAGAAAGGTGAGGAACATAGAAAGTTTCTTTAGTGACAAGGAAGATAGAGGTGCACCCTCAGAAGAGGGTCGCAATGTCAGGGCCCCTATATCTAAAACTTCCAAGAAAAGTATGAATTGATCTTAGGCCATAAAGGTGCTCAAAAAGGACTTTGAAGATAAAATTAGAGAGGTAGAGAAATGGAATAGTGGAAAGAGAAATAAGGGTGATGCAGGAAAGACATGAGAAAAAAGTCAACAGCTGGAAAAGGAGATATAAAAGCTCTCTGATAAAAATAATGACCTAAGAATTAAGATTAAACAAATGGAAGCTAGTGACTTTATAAGAAACCAGGATACAATAAAGCAGATCCAAATAAATTTAAAAAAATATATAAGGCAATATGAAATAGCTTCTGAGAAAAACTGCTGGCCTGGAAAATAGGTCCAGGAGAGATAATTTGAAAATTATTGGACTACCTGAAAACCATGATCAGAAAAAGAGCTTAGACATAATCTTCCAAGAAATTCTCAGGGAAAAATTACCCTGATATTCTAGAAGCAGAAGGTAAAATAGAAATTGAAAGGATCCACTGATAAGCTCCTGAAAGAAATCCCAAAAGGAAAACTCCCAGGAATATTATAGCCAAATTACAGAGCTCCCAGGTCAAGGCAAAAAATATCGCAAGCTGCCAAAAAGAAAGAATTCAAGTACTGTGGAGCCCCAGTCAGGATAGCACAAGATCTAGCAGCTTCTACATTAAAGGACAGGAGTTCATGGGATACAATATTCCAGAGGGCAAAGGAATTGGGATTACAACTAAGAATCACCTATCCAGCAAAACTGTGTATTCTCTTTCAGAGGAAAAAATGGGACTTCAATGAAAAAGAGGACTTTCAGGCATTTGTGATGAAAAGACATAAACTGAATGGAATAGTTGACTTTCAAGTATATGACCCTAGAGAACCATAAAAATCTGTATTTGGATGACATGACTGGGGTTGTACAGTGGGTGAGTGTCTTGTGTCTGAGGCTGATTGGAGCTGGGGTCTTTCTGGGTCCAAGGTGGATACTTTGTCCACTGTGTAACCAGGATGACATTCTTAGGACAAAATTGAAGGGTGAGAGGAATGCACTGGGGGATAGGCAAGGGGAGAGGTAGGATGGGGAGAAATCCCACATGAAAGAAACAGGAATGGGCTCATGGAGTGGGGGAAGAGACAGGGGAGGAGCAGGGGAGTAAATTAACTTTACATTCATCAGAATAGGCTCAAAGACATTAATCTCATCAGAGTTGACTCAAGGAGGGAATAACACACACACACACACACACAATTGGGAGGAGTAATCTATTTAAGATGGGCTGTAAATGAGCCTGACACTCATCATACCTGGCTCAGAGACTTTAATCTCATTATAACTGGCTCAAGGAGGGAATAACATACACACTCATTTGGGTGGAGTTATCTATATAACCCTGCAGGAAAATAGGAGGGGAAGGGGATAAAGAGGGAGGGGCAAAAGAGGGGAAGGCAGATTGGGGGAGGGGACAGTCAGAAGCATATCCCTTTTGAAGAGAGATAGGGTGAAAGAAGATAGATAATAGAGTAAATATCATGAGGAAGGGAATAGGATGGAGGAAAACAATTAACAATAGTAATTGTGGAAAAGAGAACAGGGAAAAAATTATACAAAAAATATTTATACCAATTCTTTGTGGTGGCTAAGAATTGGAAATCAAAGGAATGACTGAAGAATCTGTGGTATATGATTGTACTGGAATATTATTGTGCTATAAGAAATCACAAGCAGGGGGCAGCTAGGTGTCACAGTGGATAAAGCACTGGCCCTGGATTCTGGAGGACCTGAGTTTAAATCTGACCTATGACTCATGATACTTACTAGCTGTGTGACCTTGGGGAAGTCACTTAACCCTCATTGCCCCACAAAAAAAGCAAAAAGGAAAGAAAGAAAGAAAGAAAGAAAGAAAGAAAGAAAGAAAGAAAGAAAGAAAGAAAGAAAGAAAGAAAGAAAGAAAGAAAGAAAGAAAGAAAGAAAGAAAGAAAGAAAGAAAGAAGGAAAGAAGAAAGAAAGAAAGAAAGAAAGAAAGAAAGAAAGAAAGAAAGAAAGAAAGAAAGAAAGAAGAAGGAAGGAAGGAAGGAAGGAAGGAAGGAAGGAAGGAAGGAAGGAAGGAAGGAAGGAAGAAGGAAGGAAGGAAGAAGAAAGAAAGAAAGAAAGAAAGAAAGAAAGAAAGAAAGAAAGAAAGAAAGAAAGAAAGAAAGAAAGAAAGAAAGAAAGAAAGAAAGAAAGAAAGAAAGAAATGAAAAGCAGGATGATTTCAGAAAAAAACTGGAAAGACTCAGGTGAACTGATGTATAGTGTATACTGAAGTGAGCAGGACTGGAAGGATATTGTGCACAGTGACAGGAGTATTTTTCTGTGAGCAATTGTGAATTACTTAACTACTCTCAGAAATACAATGATCCAAGACAATCCCAAATGACTAATGATGAAGCATACTATCCACTCCCAGATAAAGGACTGATATTGATTGAACATAGACTTTTTAAAAAAAGAGCACTAGTGGATTGTACATATATAACCCATATAAGATTGGTTGCTGTCTTGTGTAGGGGGAAGAAAAGGGAGGGAGGGAGAAAAATTTGGAACTCTAAATCTTATGAAAATGAATGTTGAAAACTACCTCTACATGCAACTGGAAATAATAAAAGAAATTTTTGCCACCAAAAAGAAAGAAAGAAATGAAGGAAGGAAAGAAGGCAGGAAGGGAGGGAGGGAGGGAGGAAGGAAGGAAGGAAGGAAGATAGATAGATAGATAGATAGATAGATAGATAGATAGATAGATAGATAGATAGATAGATAGATAGATAGATAGATAGATAGAGGTGCTTTGACTTTTGGTAATAGTGCTTCGACTCAGCAGTTTAATTAGCCTCTAAGTGCTTCAGGTAACTCTTTAAGAGTTCAAGTTACAGACAACGGGTTAATTTGTATTTTCAAAGCACCATTTATTCCATCAGAAATAAGGCAAAGATACCTAATGTCAAAGGATCAGAGACTATGTTGGAGGGTGGCAGAAGAATAAAGTGTAGGAAGAGACCAGGTTATGAAGGTATTTAGGGGCAGCTAGATGGCTCAGTGGATAGAACACCAGCTCTGGAGTCAGGAGGATCTGAGTTCAAATCCATCATCAGATACTTTCCACTTACTAGCTGTGTGATCCTGGGCAAGTCATTTAACCCCAATTGCCTCATTAAAAAAATAAATAAATAAAAGAGTCTTGGGGCAGCTAGATGGCACAGTGGATGGAGCACCAGCCCTGGAGTCAGGAGTACCTGAGTTCAAATCAAGCCTCCGACACTTAACACTTACTAGCTGTATGACCCTGGGCAAGTCACTTAACCCCAATTGCCTCACTAAAAAAAGAAAAAAAAAGATTCTTGATGACTCAAATGGAAATATAAATATTTGATCCTGGAGGTAATAGAGAGAATAGAGAGGCACTGGAGATTATTAAATGGGGGCTCAGCAAGTTTGACATGGTCAGATTTGTGTTTTAGGAAAATAAGTTTGACAGTTGAATATAGGATGGACTAAAGTGGAGACAGACAAAATTAAATCTATTTATAGTGTCTAAATCATTGGTAGAAGTCAATGTTCGAAGCAAAATTTGAACCCAAATCTTTTGACTAAATTCAGTCCACTTTTCACTGTACTATATTTTCTCTCTCTTTTTTCCTTTTTTTTTCCTGAGGCAATGAGTGTTAAGTGACTTGCCCAGGGTCACACAGCTAGTAAGTGTCAATTGTCTGAGGTCGGTTTTGAATTCAGGTTCCCCTGCATCCAGGGCCAGGTGCTTTATCCACTGCCCTGCCTAGCTGCCCCTTGTACTGTGTTTTCTCTTCATCAATTATATCTCCTTTCTCTTATCTATTTCCTCACAAAAATAATTATGTCTTACTCCTCTACCTACCTCCACTAAACATCCTTCCCATTCTCTTCTCCTCTTAAGTAAGATTCACACTTTCATTATCATGTTTTCTTGGGTCTCATCCTACCAATTCTGAGTGATACTTATGAGGTTAAATTTGCCTCCTTGCATTAGAATATCTGGTAGACTTTGCTGTTTGCTGTTGTCATTGTTGTTTGTTTATTTCTCCCCTACCTTTCAATAATCTGCCTTTTCCCCATTAATATCTACTGACTTGGGTTTTTATTTCTAGATCATTTCTTGGATTTCTTTTCTTACATGAACTTTACTGTTTCTTTACTGTTATTTCCCCTCACTCATTGACATTATACTCCATGGGATATAGCTTAGTGGGCAGACATAGGCACTTTCCTCATTGCTCTTCAATTTCACTTTAAAGCCCATTTGATTAGATTTGCAAGACTCCAGGCAAACATATTCTTTACAAGCCCTTGTTAAATATGCTCCATCCCTGATCAAACAACCATCTTTCCTATATTTTAATCCATGGTCCAGAAATCAACATTCTGTCCTCAGGCACCATCTTCTTAACCAGATGTTCACAGCCTGACTCCTTCTCCTTATGATGCATTCACAAAGACACTTTAATGGCTTCCTGTCAACTGGAATGGTCTGAGTGCTCTTGAGACTTCCAAAGTGCATGGTATTTTATATTCCTATAAGCTTTATTTACTGTGTACAGTGCAGACAGAAATCTATATAAGGAGATGGAGATGCACATGAACGATATAGATGTATTTTGCCGCCTGCGATATGCATGACTATGCTTTACATAGCCAACAATTGGCCTCTGGTTAAAATTTTCCAACCACCTATATTTCATGTCAGCTCTGTTATTGACGTGCCAGTTATGCTTTGTGAAAATACAAATAACTTCCTTAAAAAGCTCTGTGAATAGATTTATTTTATTTCTAATTCAGACTACACATGCACCAGAGCCCATTTGAAAGACACTCACCCAGATGTTTAGGGAAGAGGTTTCAAAAGAATACAGGATACATAGCTTGTTTTTAGTGTCGTATGTACATAGTTTGTTCTCATGCCACTTCTATAGCTGAAATAGCAATATTGTGAGATTGTATTATTTTTAATTGTTTATTTTATATATTATTTTAATATTTTTTTGCAACTACAGTAGCAATAGAGGTAAGATGATGATGATGATGAGAAGGCTGGGTATTATGGAGGAATTGTCCTAGATTTTAAGCCAAAGGATTCAGTTTTGAATATTGGGCATTGTGATAAAATAATGGAATTTGGCAGATGCCCAGGGGTCCCACCTGATCGATTTAGTATTGGTTGAGAAAGCAACTAAGTACCTATTTGGGATGATTAGATATAGGCCACACCTGGCCTGCCCTGCATGATCACTATCAGCCCTTCAGCTTGAAGGACCTCCCTTTTGGGGGAGGGAGAGAAAAGGTAGAAAAGAGAACGCTGAGTCTGGAAGCTCTCTCTTTCCTGTTGGTCAGCTTCTGAGAGCAGATTGGAGAGGAGCTGCCCAGCTGACTCCCATAGAAACTTTGGACTTCAGGTTGTGAGTTAATAGAAACGAGGCCAGCTCTTCGAATTAGCTGAGCTGGAAACAAGTTTGGGGATTGAATCAGTCTTTGCTAGAGCCAGGGAGCTTATCCATTTTTCTCTTCTCCTATTCCCTTGTCCCTGGCTTTATTAACTTCACCTTTGTTGTATAGTTTATTCCCATTAATAAAACCTGATTTGTGAGTGGAAAAGAGGATGTTAATCTCCTTTTCTATTGGCCTGGGAGAAATAACTAAAAAAGGCAGTTTGGAAGGCAGGAAACTTTAGACCTAGAGGTCCCTTATTATTTTCTGAACCCCAATATTACAGTGAGCCACCCAATTAACTCTCCCCATATTAAATTTGGCCTCTACAATATGCTACTTAATAACTGGGAGACAGAGGAAGTTTGGTGACATGCTGCACAAAGAGCTTGGAATCAGGAAGAACTAATTTCAAATCCAGCCTCAAACATTAGTTGTACGACCCTGCCTAATTCATTTGAACCTTTTCAGCCTCAGTTTCCTCACTTATAAAATGGAGATAATAATTATACCTACCTCCCAAAGTTTTTCTGAGAATGAAATGAGTTAACATCCATAACATGCTTTGTAAGCCTTAAAAACATTATACAATACTAGCTATTATTATTATTACATTTTATAATTTTTATATTATTATTTAATATGAGCATAATTTTCTTCTTCTAAGAAAGGAGGAGGTTGAACTATCTGATCTCTGAGGTTGCTTCCAAATAAAAATATAGAAGCCAGGGCAGCTAGGTGTCACAGTGGATAGAGTACTGGCCCTGGAGTCAGGAGTACCTGAGTTCAAATTCGGCCTCAGACACTTAACACTTACTAGCTGTGTGACCCTGGGCAAGTCACTTAACCCCAATTGCCTCCCTAAAAAAATATAGAAGCCTATGATGTCATATTATAATTATCTCCACTCATCATCAACTCATAGTTATAGAGTGGTAAGGGACATCATAGTCTCCAAAACTTACATTGATGCCTCACTGAAGCATGAAGTTGACCTTGGCTTCTTCAAAGCTCCAAAACTATCTTAGCTTGGTCTTATCAAGCCAAAAAAGGTTAAGAATTGCAGCTAATGCTTTTAGATCACATGAAGGTTTCAAAGTACTTGACATAATGTGTCACATTTGGTCTTCACAACAACCCTTGAGGTAGTTACCATTACTACCCCCATTTCATAGGTGAGAAAACTGAGGCAGAAAGAGATTAAATTACTTGCCTAGGATCACCAAGCTAAGTAAACACCTGAGCTAGGATTTGTACTCAGGTTTTCCTAACTAAAGTTCAGCACTTTATTGCCCCACCTAGCCATCAGATGAGTTTACTCACCTGTAAAATTGGGAGTGTAGGGTGGAAGTTAAGGTTGGTTAAAATGACTTCTGAGATCCCTGCAGTCTTGTGATCCAATGAATTATGGGTTTAAGGAAAGATTGTGTAACAGTAATCTGAAGATCAAGCAAGAGTGAAAAAATCAATGAATTTGGAGTCAGAAGACTCTCTGATTCAAATCCAATATCTGTTCCTTTGTTCATGATTGACCTTAGGCAGGCTCCAAGTCTCATTTTCCTTCTCTGAAAAATTAGAGGGATGTACAACAGAAAACCACTGAGGGTCCAACCAGCTTTAAATTTAACATACTATGACCCTAAGTGCAGAGAAGTTCACCAACGGACAGTTGACAATTGTTGTGATATTTTTCCCCCTCAACAGCAACTGATGCTTACAGAGCATGTTGTCAGAGATAAAAGTATTTTCTAGCACTACTCAGGAATCATGAATCTTAGGAATAATAATTTTAATAACAATAGATTTTAAATTATTTTAAAAATACATGTACAGGTGACAAATCTCTGTAAATACCAGAGGACTACATTTGGGGTGAAGCTTTCCTCAAATAGTGCTCTCCTCTCTGGGATTGAGTTCATTTTTTAAAGAGCTAGGAAGCATGCAAGTGAAGATCGTAAGCACATGAGTGGTTTTCTTTAGTGTTTGCTTTTCTTCTGTTAAACTGATTATTCAGTTCATAAAGTTAAGCTATTACCTAAGCTACTATCTATTATCTACATATGAGACCCTGTAGCATTGTGGAAAATTTCTGGACTTGGACAAGTAATTGGGATATGAATCCTTCCTGTTACTTTTGAGGTTTGCAATCTTTAGTAAGTAGCTTCTCCTTCTCAAAGACTCAGTTTACAAATCTGACAAAATTAGTATAATGATAACCACACTTCTAACCTCTTCAATTTTTTGCTAGGAAAGATCTTTGAGTACCTTAAAGTACTTTAGAAGGTAAATTATTCATAAGTAATATGTAAATTAAACTAATTAAGTTGAATATCTTCATGTTCCACCTCTTCCCGTCAGTCAGTCAGTGAATTTACTAAGCATCTATTATGTTCCATTTATTGTAGAAGGGTTAGGGATACAAATAGAAATAATAAAAGACATCTCCTGCCCTCAAGGAGCTTATAATCTCATGGGGGAAGAAAAGATATAAAAGGAAGCTGAAAAGGAAGTGAAAGGGAAGATACCTGGTGGACAGTAGGCAGGTGGGAGAAGGATGTCATGAAGGTTCAAAATGTATAATGATGGGGGGAGAGAAGATCCTATTTTTCTTCCTCCTCTTCCTCCTCCTCTCCTCCTCCTCCTTCTCCAAGCCCAACCATTGTCAGCACCACTACCATCATCAGAGAGATAGCATCAGAGCAGGAATTTTCAACCTTGTATATATATGAGTGTGTGTGTGTGTGTGTGTGTGTGTGTGTGTGTGTGTGTGTGTGTGTGTGTGACGGACCCCTTGGACTATCTGGCAAAGCCAATGAATGTGGTTTCAAAACAATACTTTAAAAATATAAAATAAATCTCATAGTATAACAAAGGAAACTAATTATGTTGAAGTTCATTCTTCAAATGTTGAAGAACCCCCAGTACAGTAGATATAGCATTGGGAGAGCTTGTTCGAAGGAAACAAGTATTTATTAAGTACTTACTACATTCTGTTGTTGTTTATTATGCTGTCATGTGGGAAATAGGTGATGGGGGTCCTTAGTTATTGTTCTGTAAAGAATTAGACTCTCACACACAGTCCAATTAGTATTAAAATGATATCTTATTTGTGTGCTAGAGAAAATGACAGAGAAGTCAAAGACTTAGCCTCAAGGGTATGAAATGGCTTAGAGACATCTTTCTCCTCTGAGAAGAGAAGGCCAAAACTTTTATAGAGGATAGATGGATTGACCACCTGACAATGGAAAGTTTTTGCGGGGTGGGGTGTGGGAAGTTTGAATGAGGGGTGATGGTCCTGACTCCTAGAGTTATCTCTGTTCCCTCACCTGCTCTAGTGGTAGCCATGCCTAAGGGACTTATATCCCCTTACTTCTTAGGTGTGTCCATCCTTTAGTTTTGTTTCTCAAGGAGAAAACTTCTTCTGATTTATCCCAGGTACATATCAATGCCTAACTTTATATGACTCCTTTGGGGGTTTTCTTGGCGAAGATACTAGAATAGTTTGTCATTTCCTTCTCCAGCCCATTTTACTGAGATGAGGAAACTGAGGCAAACAAGGTTAAATGACTTGTCTAAGGTCAACAAGCTAGTAAGTTTCTGAGGTCAGATTTGAACTCAGGGCTCCCTGACTCCAGGCCTATCATTCTATCCAAAGTACCACCTAGCTGCTCCACTACATTCCAGGCCCTATGGTAAATATTTTAATATATCATCATATTTGATGCTCATAATAACCCTGGCAGGTAAATACTATTATTATCCCCATTTTACAGATAAGGAAACTGAGGCAGACAGAGGTTAAGTGACTTGCTTAGGGTCAAACAGCTAGGCAGTGCCTGAGGTTGGATTTGAACTGAAATATTCTTGACTCCAGGCCCAGCTCTTTACCCACTACACCACCTAGCTATCTTACTCAGGAATGTTTCTGACACTAGAAGTGTGGAGTTCAGCAAGCTATGTGTCATTTCTGAGCCTAAGGTGGATTGTTTTCAGTGTTGGCACAGGATACCTGAACAAGAAGTTTCTCATGCTAATGAAACCACTCATCTTTCAGTGATGGTGATAATTAATGCATATATCATTTTGTGTACCAAGTGCTTTGCATAGTTCTCATCTCAGTTGAGCACCCTTAAACATACTAAACTGGGATTCAACTAGTGGAATTTCCTTTCTTTGGGGTCAGAGATTCCTTTGGGAAAGAATTTTGAGAATGTAAATTTAAATTTATTAATAGGTAACAATCCTTCTGTATTCTGAGCATAATTTGTTACTATGTTTTAGGTAGGTCATTGAAAATCTGAGAGGTGTCCAGAGGATGGCTTTTGAATGCTGAGCCTGTTCTATATAATTTTACAAATATGTGATTTCTTACAATCAAAAATCTATAACAGGAAGGGACCTCAGATACCATCTAGTCCAACCCCTTCATTTTACTGATAAGAAAATTGAGGCACAGGGAAATGATGTGACATGCCAATGGTCTCAGTGGTAGCAAGTGTCAGAAGAGGGAATAATGAGTTTATGTCTCCTCTCTCTAGGTCCACTGCTCTCTCCATCATATCAAGCTGTCAGATTGAGGAATTCCCTTTAAAATGGTACATTTAGGAGGCAGCTAGGTGGCAGAGTGGATAAAGCACCAGCCCTGGATTCAGGAGGACCTGAAATCAAATCCGGCCTCAGACACTTGACACTTACTAGCTCTGTGACCCTGAGCAAGTCACTTAACCCCCATTTCCCCCCCCCACAAAAAAAGTGTTACATTTAATAAAAAATTGTTGGTCACTGTGTGGTTGTTCAGTTGTTTCAGTCACATCTGATTCTTCATCACCCCATTTGGGCCTTTCTTGGTAAAGATGCTAGAGTGGTTTGCCATTTCCTTCTCTAGGTTATTTTATAAAGGAGGAAACTAAAGTAAAAAGGGTTAGGTAACTTATCCAGGGTCACATAGCTAGGAAGTATCTGAGGTCAGATTTAAACTCAGGTCTTTCTGACTCTAGGCATAGCACTCTGTCTGCTGTACCGCATACATACACACATATACACACATGTGTATGTAGCACATGTATGGATACCTATATACATGCACATGTATGTGTGTCCATATATGTATATATGTATATATGTATCTAGAGGCTGTGTGGTACAGTGTGTGCATTATGTGTGTGTGTGTATGTGTATGTATGTATATATATATATGTATATATATGTATGTATATATATACACATACATAAAAAGATATAGATAGATGAAGATACAGATACAGTTATAGATATAGATAATATAGATACAGACTGATACAGATATAGATATAGATACAGATCTATACTTACACACATATATACATATACATATGCACACACACATATACATGTATAAATATAGATGCACATACACAGTGAACACACATACACATGCACATACATTTATATTTACATAAATATGTAATCATAGTATATACATGCAAATTAAATCAACATATATATGAGCAAATACCAAGCAATTATTGGGAGAAGTCAATAGCAGCTGAATGGAGTCACAAAAGGCCTCATGTAGATCCTGAGCTTTGAATGGAGTGAAATATTCAAGAAATAAAAGGTAAAATATGTGAAATACACTGGAAAAAGTAATAGAGGTGATAGACAACGTTTTATGTTGGGGACAGTGAGTAGAATGCAATGACTAGTCCAGCAAGTAAAAATGAGCAAAGTCGAAGAAACTTAATAAGGTGTGTGATGGTGAAAAAGTTTGAGAGACATAAGTTCTGGGTAATTTAATAATTTTATTCATAAGGACAGTGGGTTATTAATAAAGGATGATCATTTGGCTGTGTCTCATAGAACAAAGGCATTCATGGTGGGGGACTCAGTTTATATAGCCTTCAAAAAAGTAGGTGGTCCATCAAACAAGAATGAAATCTAATTGGTTATGATGATTGGAGGTGGGCTATATTTAAATGAAGGGCTAAATATCTCTTGGGGCTATCTAGACAAAAGGATCTCTCTATACCCAAGCTTGAATAGAACACAATGGGCTTCCCCACCATTGAATAAATTCCTTACAAGGTTGGGTGGGGTCTGAGCAAGATGAAGAGAGTTAATTCAGTCTTATCAGTAATGTCTTTCTGAGGGGAAAAAAGAAACTAAACTTTTAAAATGAGGAATTTAAAAGAAGGGGAGAGCCTCTGAATCTCCCCTAGATTTTAGTTATTAATAACCATTTCTCATTGGTGCATTTTCCGAGGAAATTGTGAAAGGGTTTAAATGCTGTGTAGATGAGCCTAATTTTTATCCCAGAGGCAATATGAAAGCATGGAAACATTTTTAGCTAGGCAGTGACATGTGCAGAAATGGACACTGGGACTATTACTTTTGTAGCTTAGTGAAGAATAGATTGGAGTGGGGAGAGACTGGAGGTGAAGAAGTCAATTAGGAGGCACCAGGAGTAATAGAAGCAAGATTCATTACGTTAAGACAAAAGAAAAAAAAAGAAAGGAAAAAAAAAAGGATTCTGTGTTTGAAATCCAGCTCTCCTCTTCAGCACTGATATCCCTTATAGATATTACTTTAGAGCCCTGGGCATCACTTTGTGTTTTACTTTTTATTTATTTTGTAAAATGAGGGACTCTATATGATCTATATGACTTCATCTGGCATTTTCTTTTATCGCCCTGGGTAAAGGATATAAAGTTCTACTCCAAAATTAAGACTGGTTTGGTGCTTCGCCAACCATATATGCAGAGTAAAGAATTTTGTAAGAAACATCGGTGGGCCATGGCACACAGACTGAAAACCACCTGCCTCCAAAGGGATCTGTGAGAAACAAGAGAAACAAGGAACACCTCTCCCTCTGAAGCTGGTTCCTGCATCTGCTCCTGAAATGCATATGGGCTGTGCCATGCTGGCAAATGTGAGTTAGGCAACTCATGAGGGGAACAGAAATTCCAACAGCAACATGTTGGTAAAATGTTGGGGATGTTTTGCTGCTCACACAAGCTGTTGTTTTCAGGGCAGGGGAAGGAAGTTTGCTAACGTGAGGTATTTTTAGAATTCCCATTTTTGTTTTGTTTTGTTTTTTTTTTTGTTGGGCAGCTTTTGTCAAGTGGTGGCAGTGTGGTGTAGTGGAAAGAGCATTGGGCTTGTAGTCAGGTAAACCTAGGTTAAAATCCCACCTCTGCCATATATGAACTGTGTGACCTGAGGTAAGTCACTTAACCCTAAGGTCTTAAGGAAATCCCTGGGACTTACTTATTAAGTCACTGAGTTATAATCTCCATTGGTGGAGAGAATCCCAACTAAGAATTCTGAACACTCACAAATCCTGAATTCTTCACATACTATATAATTTTAGACAAACAAGTTAGTATCTGTAATACTTTGAGGGAAACTAATTATGTAGTTCAGTGAATTTCTCAGAAATGTAAAATCCATATAGAACACTCAAAAGAATGAGGAAAAAGTTATCATTCTTTCTTTGAAAATAAAATCCTATCAAATCGATCATCAATAAGTAAATATTTATTGTCTACTATAAGCCAGTCTCTGTGCTAAGTACTAGGGATTACAAAATAAGGCAAAAAATAGTCCCTGCCTTCAAGGAGGTAATGATAATGGCATTTCATAGATCAATCACTAAGCATTTTGTGTGTGTGTATGAGGCAGTTGGGGTTATGACTTGCCCAGGGTCACACAGCTAGTAAGTGTTAAGTGTCTGAGGTCAAATTTGAACTCAGGTCCTCCTGAATCCAGGGCTAGTGCTCTATCCACTGTGCCACCTAGCTACCCCAATCATTAAACATTTATGAAGGACCCATTTTGTTCGAGACACTGTACTGGGAAAAGTCAAAGATGGAAATGAAATAAGACCCACTCTCAAAGAACTTCTGTACTGCTGATAATTTGTGGTTGACATTGCTACAGCATGTTAATGTTCTCAGGCACTTTGTGTTCACTGGCTGATGTGCCTATCAACAAGCATTTATTAAATATTTGGTATGTGCCAGCTCCTGTGCTAAGTATTGTGGATTCAAAGAAAGGCAAAAACAATCCCTGGCCTCAAGGAGCTTGCAGTCTAATGCAGGAGGCCAACAGCTGTGTACAGACAATCTATGTACACCATAAATTGGAGATAATAAACAGAGGACAGGTACTTGAATTACGGGCAATGGGGAAAGGCTTCCAGTAGAATGTGGGGTTTTAGTTAGGACTTGAAGGAAGAGAGGGAAGCCTCAAGGCAGAGATGAGTAGAGAGACCATTCCAATCATGGAGAATGGCCACTGTCACCAAATCATAGATTATATTGGGGTGAGTAAAAAGACTAGAAATATGTATATGAAGGAGCAGGTTAATGCAATTCTTTATAGGAACCTTGTTAGAGCAAGGAAAGAGATTGGGTGACAATGGAAAGAATGGTACATTAGCATAAAAGGACAGAGGTTCCAACTCGAGCTCTGCTTGAAGCTACCTGAGTCATGTTGGGCAAGCCATTTACTCTATTTGAGTTTCAGTTCACTACTCTGTAAAAGGAGGGTATTGTTTTTTCTAGTAAGGTGCCTAAGTATAAGGTTACATTGAAGTCCACATTCTCATCTTCACATTAAAACATCAGGAAATGTGTGGAATACAGAATTTAATAAATGTATAATGAGTGAGAGAATGAGACAGAGACACAGAGATAGAGAGACTATAGGAAAATCTCTCCAAAAAATCGATGGAAAGAAGAAATCAATAAACAAAAAGGAGGATCTGATTCAATAAATAAATGCCAAGGGATAAAAGAAATGAAGATAAATATCCATTAGAAAAGAACAAAGTTGCAAATAATAACTGCACCACCAGAAGGGAGAATGCCTCAAATGTAACAGCTTCCAGAAGGATTTAAAAGCTTTATTAGAGGAATAAAGCCTATGTCTTATGTGTTTCTTTGTTCTCTCTCTCTCTCTCTCTCTCTCTCTCTCTCTCTCTCTCTCTCTCTCTCTCTCACACACACACACACACACACACACACACACACACACACACACACACACACGTTGTTGTTCAGTCACTTAGTCCTGTCCAACTCTTTGTGACTCCATGGACCATAGCACTCCAGGACATTCCTTTCTTAATTCTTGTCTTGAAGTCTCTCCAAGTTTATGTTCATTGTTTCCATGATACCATCTATCCATCTTCCATCCATGCCCTTCTCCTTTTGCCTTCAATCTTTCCCAACATCAGGGTCTTTTCCAATGAGTAATTTTTCTCTTTTTATGGCCAAAGTATTACATACATACACACATACACACACACACACACACACACGCACACACACGCACACAAACATACACACATTAGTGAAATAGGGGTATTCATCATCTCCATTAAGCTCTAGCAAAGAGGAGTCAAATGTGTTTTTATATCTAGTTAATATGATGATTTACTTTAAAAAAAACCTCTAGAATCAATAAAAATAATTGATGTTACTAATAGCTTCCAAAAAACAGTAAGATTCAAAATAAAGAAAAAAAAATCATTAGCATTTCTCTATATTAACAACTAGGAAGAATTTAGAATAAAAGAAATTGCAATTAA